>NC_060063.1:52101164-52416831 GCF_020283565.1 Trifolium pratense
TGTAAAATATATTTCTAATTAATTTTAGAAATATTAATTAGAATTTTGTACCTTGCATTATAATGAATGATTGTTTTTATAGGCATCGGGAGAGAAGTCATTGAGGATTGATGGAAGGGATCGTTACAAACAAAAAAAATACATTAATGTGTAGACTCGGTAGTCATTGGAGGCATTACTAGTTGTTGCGAGTCAAATAGGATCCAAGGTTAATGGGAAGGTTCCATTGAATTGAACTTTTGTACAACAGACCTTTAGATGATAGTAAACTGAGTCTTTGACCAGTCCAGAACAATATTACTTAAATAATAATTTTAAAATATACATGCACAAAATAGAAAAATTCAATGCATTGCATAATTTTCATAATATATTCAAAATTATCAAATGATACCTAATAAGTGACATAGTTAGTTTTGTCAAAAAAGAATTAGTAATTGGTAAAAAATCATAAAAGTAGTTAGGTTGGTCCAAGTCTTAGACTAATGGAAAACTCAATGACAATTATACTGTGTATGTCTGTTGTTTGAGTGTGCATGTCTCATATATACTATATATATATAGCAATATAATATCAATAAAGTTATATATATGTATGTGGTTTAAAACTAGTTCCACACACGAATGCTTTAATTAAATTCCTTGTGTTGTGAGCATCAAATTAAAGCAAAAGAATGAAGGAAACAATAAGGTACTTAGCAGGCATTGCAGGGCCTAGTGGTTTTGGCTCAAATTCAACTGCAGAACAAGTCACTCAACATTGCTCTTTTCTACCTTCAAATCTAACTGCTCTCATCACTGGTAAGTAACTCAATTTAATCTAACATTACATATATATATTGTAACATGAAAATTTTCAGAAAAATTTGTAGCATGAAATTTTTTGTCACATATAAAGATTTTGTTCTGCGTTTTTTTTACCTTTTCATCTTTCTTGGTTTTGATTCTGTTTTTCCAGATTCTTGAAAACATTCTTTTAGTTTGTCTGTTACTTTATAAATAACATTGTTGTCAGTGTTACTGTAGACAAATACTTTGATCTGCATTTTTTTTATGTTTAACAGAAATCTATATTAAAGTTTTTACTGCAGGATTTTATTAAATTTGATAGAAATTTACAAATTATTTTACTATTAAAAAAAGTTGAACTAGAGACAGAAAATTGTCTTTATTTTTGTAATGTTTTCTTTGGATTTTCACCGCCAGTATCCGGTCCACTGGACCGTCTAATCTGGTTTGGGGGTCAGTTCTGACAACAAGTGGTTCCAACCTCCTACCGATCGCAATTTCGGAGATCGAACCGTGATCCTCCCTACCAAGTCCAGCGCCAAATTTTTGTAATTGGTTTATAATATTTTTTTTATGATAGTTTATTGATATATAATATATGATTAGCTTAGATAATGAATTTTAAATTTTTTGGAATTTTGAATTGAAGGTGCCACTTCTGGTATTGGAGCTGAAACAGCTAGAGTGTTAGCAAAAAAAGGAGTGAGAGTTGTGGTTGGTGCTAGAGACATGAAAAAAGCTATGAAAGTGAGAGAAAAAATCCAAGAGGAGAGTCCTAATGCTGAGGTTATTCTATTGGAGATTGATCTTAGTTCTCTTGCTTCTGTAAAGAGATTTTGTTCAGAGTTTTTAGCTTTAGATTTGCCTCTTAATATTCTCATGTAAGTTTTTTTTATGTAAATTTTGTATTTCCTCCTTCTCATTCATTATATATGCCCGATCCATAAATTATAAGTCAAAATTCACGATAATTTGGTTGCAGCATCATGATCTTTATATTGTAGATAATTTTGTGATCATGATGCGACCACAATCGTGATTGCATTGTGGCTTTAGCAACATAAAAATTAATATGTTGCAGTCCAGATTATGGTCGCAAACCTTTATCTTGTTTTTTTGTATTGAGCTAATAGTTTATTGGAACTAATAAGTTTGTTTTACAGAAACAATGCAGGAGTATACTCTCAGGATCTGGAATTCTCTGAAGAGAAAATTGAATTGACATTTGCTACAAATTATTTAGGTACTTTTTTTTATTCTTATCTATGAGGTTGAAAAGCAATGTTAAATCTGAATTAAAATGCATTAACAAATCAAAGAAAGCAAAGTCATGTATAGTAAAAATTAGGCTCAAATAGTATCCTAGGTGACCTATGTATGAATAATACATTAAAAAAATCTTTGAATGATTTTGTCTGTCTCCTAATTAGGTAGCTATGATTTTACACACAATTTTAATATTCATTCATAATATAAAAATAAATAAATAAATTATATAGCGGTTAATAATTTAAAAAATGACATAATTTAGTGTAATTATAAGTGTTGGGATTAGTGTCCGACACATGCCTGTGTCTGACACCTCGTGCTTCCAGGTGACTATTTAAAACCAAAAATAAAATTGAACAACTATCTACAGTACTTTGGATTTGAAACTCAACATAATATTAATAATTTTATTTGTTTCTTTTGTTCTTAAATTGCAGGACATTTTCTGCTGACAAAGATGTTACTAGAGAAAATGATAGATACTGCAAACATGACAGGAATTCAAGGAAGAATAATAAATGTTTCTTCAGTAATTCATAGCTGGGTGAAAAGATCTTGCTTTAGTTTTAAAGACATGCTCAGTGGAAAAAAGTACAATAACCATTTGTTTCATTTTCTATGCAAAATTAAGAACAAGTTCTATTGCATTAATCAAAATTTAGATACAATACTAATCAATGTTTAATTAACAATAATGTAGTTACAATGGAACACGTGCATATGCTCAATCAAAATTAGCCATGATTCTGCATGTCAAGGAAATGACTAGACAACTAAAGGTTAGAGTTTAAAAATAACCCACAAATTTTCTATTCTTGTGTTCGTTCAAACAAGATCAGATGGTTCAAATTTCAATTTTGATATTTTAGAAAAATAAAATCAAAATTACTTTAAAATCATCGTTTGATGACTGCATACACTACACTGCACCTAATCCAAATCCAACCGTGAAGGAATTGGATTCAGAGCAGTCAGCCATGGTGCAGTCAGGCTGCAGTCAGCTGCTCTGAACCGTTTGATGAAAATCGGACGGCTCAGATCTTAGTGCAGTTTTAGTTTTATAAAATATAAATATTTTAACTTTAAACTCTAAACCGTTCGATTGTAATCGAACAGCTGTGATCTACCGACTGCATGCAGTCACACTCATTGAGTGCACCTAATCCATATCCAACCGTGAATGGTGATAATCATGAAACTAACTAAAAGTTCTTGAAAATTGGAAAATAATTACAGGCAAGGAATGCAAGAGTAACTATTAATGCAGTGCATCCAGGCATTGTGAGGACAGGAATTATAAGAGCACATAAGGGCTTAATACAGGGTAAGTACAAATTAATCTTGCATTGAATAATTTGGTAAAGAAACCTCATATCCTTATTAGTTATTTCACTTTTATAAGGTTGAAGCCAAATTAAGCCACATATTTGCAAAATTCCATGCAGATTCCTTCTTTTTCATTGCATCAAAGCTGCTCAAAACAATATCACAGGTTTGTAAGCAAGTACAGTATATTACTGATTTTTTTATTAGAGATTAAATTGTCTCTTGACGACTCAATCAATTGATTTTGTCTCCTTCTAGAGTGAAAGAAAATACATCTTAATATTATTTTCCATTAAAAGTCGAAGTATTTATTCACAACTTTATTTGAATTAATTAATGTCTCTCTGTAGGGTGCATCAACGACATGTTACGTTGCTCTAAGCCAACAAATAGAAGGGGTGAGTGGGAAATACTTTACTGATTGCAATGAGAGTACCTGCTCAAGTTTTGCAAAGGACGAATCAGAAGCTAAAAAACTATGGAACAATACAAATACCTTACTTCACAAACGCCTAAGGGCATGTTTGGATTGGCGGTGATATTTGACAAATGTTGCATTTTGGAGCCTCAATCGACAAACTCACCGTTCATCCAAAAATAAATTAAGACAAGCAGTAACTGGAAGTCCTTCTTCCTTCTTTTCTAGAACCTGTGTCTAGACATCGTGCATATATATGTGTGTATAATTATCTGTTTATGATTAAGTAGAAGCCAATACTAGAGTTTTAAAAGGAAAATAAAACTACTCCATTATCAAAGGGAAGAGGATTTAGTTTTAGAGTAAATAAATAATACCTAATTTCTTTCATTAGTTGGAGGATGTATGCATGATACATCATCATTTATTGTACAAATAAGAGATTATAAAGCATAAAATCAATATCTTTGTTGACGTTTTGGCAAAATGATGGGCAAGATGTTTACATATAATGCAAGTCACAGTAGTAATAGGAAATTGTTACCTATTTAATCATACCGCACTTTCGCTTTTGAATTCAAACACGTATATTTAGAATTAGAATAAAACTGAAGCGATATTATTCAACAACATAGTCATCTCGACATATCACACTAAGATTCACCTGAAAAGTGAACTTTTAGGACACAAGAGGAGGAAAAGAAAAACCAAAAATCATAGAAATCCATTACCGATACATTGCCAATAAACAATATCAACGCCCTACTCACTGAATATTACATAATTTCGGGAAAATGAAAAGAACTATACAAATAAAACAAGACATAACAATACACAATGATCATAGACAATACATCAACGCAGATTAGTCTGGCATGTGTGAATGTTAGAAAACACTTGGCAACCAGAACGCAGATAAGTCAGGAATGTGCGAATTTGTTTGTTAGCAAACACTTAGCAACCATGGGGAGCTCAGCACATATCATCAAATGAGGTAGCAAACATCCTTTGTATTTTATTTCTTAGTCTGTTACATATATCAGATATAAGTATTAGCTTGTGCAAGAATCATATAAAAAAATCACTCAGAAAGCTTGCCGTTATAACTATTTACAATTAAATGATGAAAGAACACATTAATAATGACCCCCTGCACCTGAAGCACCCCAGGAGGTCAGGTACTCAGGTCCCAAGAATGAGTCAAAATAAAACGCCCAAAAGAAACCCAGCTTAAGCGCAGCTAAGTAGGTCGGAGGCTGGTTATCATTCTTTTAGCATTTCTATTTTTCTCCACTCAAAATCCTTTTAATCCATCATCTTTAAACACAAAATTCAAAAGTGCATAATTTTGCACAGTAAAATGCCTCCCCATTAGATAATGGCTCCATTTACACACTGCCAATAGTTAGCACTATAGCCATTTGCTCTCTTTCATAAACTAATTTCAGTTGTTCCCTCCTATAGTGGTTTGCTATGGAAAGCTAGAGGAGGTCCCTATTGCAGTACAGCAGCACAACTCCGAAGTGTTTCTCGAAACCACAGTTTAAACAATAAACGTCATGACCAAACCTAGAACTGCTGAGACAGGCAGTGAAGTTACTATAGCTTTAATGCTTGGAAAATGTGTTCTGTCTGTTTAGTCCATTAGAAGTTATCTCCGGTGATTCAGTAAGCAGATTGGCAATTAACCTGAATAAGTTCTTTAGAAATTTTCTATAGTATCCTATCAACCCCAAAATCTTCTCAAGGCCTTCATATATTTGGGGATGGCCATTGCATCATTGATTCAGCCTTTACGGGTCTGCCTGCAGGAACCCTTTTTTGCGACACAATGTGGCCAAATACACTCAGATTCTTCAGCAAGTTTACATCTTCTCCTATTCACAACCAGATTATATTGTTGCAACAATCAAAAAACCTTCTTCAGGTGCTCAACATGGTTTTTGTAAGGCTTCACAATTCGTTCATCAACTCTTGGAGGGTAAAAGGTGCTTAAGTAGGGACGAATGACATGCTCAGATAGCAGTTGACTGTATCAATTGCAATGTGTACCTCTTACACCCCCTGTTCCTTCTTTAATCTCTCATATACATTGGCTTAACTACACATTTGGTGCCTTACGTTTATTTTAGGTTTCAATTTGGTCCCTTACGTTTATTTTAGGTTTCAAGTTAGTCCTTTCCGTCAATTTTGTCACATGTGGCAGCCAATTTGCATATGTGGACTGACACGTGGCACTTGGACACACTGACACGTGTACTGTTCAAACGGTGTTAGTGACAAAACTAACGGAAAGGACTGACTTGAAACCTAAAATAAACGTAAGGGACCAAATTGATACATTTTAAACGTAAGGGACCAAATTGAAACCTAAAATAAATGTAAGGGACCAAATGTGTAGTTAAGAGATATACATTCTATACCTTCAGCTAACTACACTACAGTAAATACCTCCTATTAAGTTTTCTACTTGTTATAACTTCTCTGCCCTGTTTGCCCATTGCCCGGTTTATTCTCTATTCTTTCTAAAAAACACACTCTTAACAACAGAGTGCATATCAAAGTACAATAGACAACTGCAACTGAAAAATATCTACATCCCAGAGTGGTGATCCTAAACTTATACCTTGGTAGGAAAATAGAAAATAAAATTCAAGAAATACAACATATGATAATTCATACCTTCAAACGCAGAGACTGACGACATGAGGCAGAATCAGGAGATAAAAGTGCCAAACCTTTCCTTCTACGAATGTTTTTTTTCTTTGTTTGTGCACTACTGCCAGAGAGTTCTACTTGTTCTTCATTTTCTGTGGTTGTAGAATCACTTCTAACGGATGTACCAGGAGCAGATGAAGAGATAAAGGTAGATTCTCCAGGTTCAACTCTCGTTGAAACTATGCTCCCTGTTTAATAGCAATCAAAGAAAGTTACATTTATTATAAGCATCCTTTTCATCCATTTTCAAAAAGTAAGCCAAGTTATTGGACTGATTAAGGAGTTAAGAACTAGAAACTTAAGGTTGAACTGTGGCTGACCAAGGTACAAGATATTATTTTATTGGGCATGAGAAGAAAACATATTAAGAACAATAACATCTATTTCAATAAGTTGAAAAATTCAATAATAAGCTAACGAGAATATTTATCAAATCAAATAAACCACGATTGAATAATTCAATAAATTGTTTAAAAAACATATATTCAATAAATTTTCTTCAACTAATGAATAAACATCATTATAATATCAGGTGCATTTCGAATTATTTTGAATAAATTGGTACAGATATATGTTTTTGTACCATTACACACACACACACACACACACACACACATATCCAATTATGTATATAATAGAATAGATGTACAGACTCATTTGTAAAGAAGATACAGTAATTCATGTTATTTAAATTTACACCCCCCCCCCCCCACACACACACACACAAGGGTAGTTGCACCTAATAACTATGCATAAGAATCAAGTCAAATTCTTTCTCCAGACATAGGCTGCCAAGTCTAACTTATCTTTAGAATTGACAATGGCTTATCGTTTTCGCACCGACAGAAAACCATCTCATTCAGTTTTAGTTTTTAGTGAACATGGATTTGAAAAATTAATGATTAGACTGAAAAAGGGCCATTTAACTCGTTTTACAATTCAAGTGGTCCTTTCAGCTCCAATATGCAAAGCTCCCACTCACAAGAATACATTCATCTAAAAGATAGAAAGGACCATCGTCGTACCTTGTGCCACTGCTTCTTGAAATTTTTTCCTCATTACTCTGACAAACTTAAACAGACCATCTGTCTTGTTTAATTCATGGACCAACTCTTCTATACCATCGAGGGAAGGTTCACATCTTAACACTGAAATATAACCAGACATAGTTTAGGCTTCATGAAGTGTGTCAACATACTCTAAAGATTATAAATAAAATCATATACACTGCTTACACGTGTAAGTATTGTTATCATGGCAGACAGTAAAAGAGTACTCCTCGTTTGGATTCTTCAAATTTATATTCTTGAACGTGAACTTTACCCCTGAAGAACAGAACTAATAAGGATATCAACTTTGAAAAGAAGAACAAAAAGAAACCTTGAGCGGAAAAAATAAATTTCAATTACCACGTCCCCCTTTGACATGAAAGCCAAGTACCCTGTTATACCAAGAGATAGCCTCATGTGTTTCATCTCTATGCTCAATGCTATCATTTGTCTTCCCCTCAGATGCTGCCAAAGCTTCATATGGATGAAAAGAAAAGAGGGACACGGTGAGAGTATATCTTATATAGTACATAACATTTCTCCTAATGCAGTAATTTAAAGTTTAGTAAGTAGAACAAATCGAATAGAATAGATAATATGGAAGAAAGTAAAAAACACAGTTCCAAATTATGATCTGATAAAAGCAATAAATGAAGAACGTGTGAGTTATGACAAACCCAATTTTTAGACAAATATCCTTCAAATCGTATTTTATAACAGATGAACTTAAAATCGTCAAAAATGATTGTACAGGTTGCATGATAATCCATGTCTTATTAGCTCTTTTCTTCCAGAAAAAAAGGCAAATCTTACATGTTGAAACTTGAAGAGCTATGAAAAAAACAATGTTAGCGTCTAGATATGCAGCCTCAAAGTAGATGCAATCTCAATGCTTATGCAAGATGGCTGTAGGCTACTTTAACATATATTATGTGCATGATTTCAAATAGATAAATCAATCATCAATTATCTGCCCTATAAACAAATAAAAATGTATACTTGAAAAGAACACATGCTACAACCATGTCCAATTGTGATGACAACAGCTAGGTAAATGAAAAACAATTCAGTCAATGTTAAGTTCCTTCACCTTTCCACATACAACTACTAAGCGTATGTTTGGTTCCACTATTGGAGAAGTCAAAATTGATTCTAGGGGTGTAAGAATCGATTTTTACACTCAAAATTATTGTTCACCTCAATTTTATATGAATGTATTCAAACATAAATTACTTTACTTTCAACTCAATTTTTGCCAGAATCAATTTTACAGAACCAACTCACTCAAAATATACACTTTGCTCACCAATACCAATCAAATAGCTAGAAATAACGGCGCATTAATTACCAAGAGACTGCTGAGATAGAAATGATGTATATTCTTGCTTCCTGTTTCGATGCTCTTGAATACTTGCATTGAGATTTCCAACTTTTGCCTTTGCAGATGCAATAGCATCTTTCAAAGCCATTCTCTTAGCCTCTTTGCGTGTCCTTTCTGCAAATCAAAAACAAAAATTCACAGATTGAAATTGAAAACCCTAAAACGAAAACAGTAAAATTGAAGTGTAACCTAACCTGCGAGTACTTTAACCAATTCATCTTCCACTTCCTTCAATTTGCCTTTAACTTGTTCTAATTGAACTGAGAGAGAGAAAATTGAGATATCAAAAAACGAAAAAACCCTAATAAGACGAAAAGAGTAAAGTGGAAACCCTAATTTGATGAAATGAAGATACCTTGATATTGAGAAGTTTGTTGAGCAGTGGTTTTGAGGGATTGGATGGATTTGGAGATGGAAGCAGTGAAATAATCAACGGTGTGGATTTGTTGAGTGATAACTTGTTCTGTGTCGAACAAGTTTGAGGTTGAACATTCCATCTTCCTTTGTAAGTGTTGGAATGAATGAATATCAGGTTTTGTTTTTGAATCGCTGATTTAGCCCGCCGTTGTTTCTGCTTTTGATTTTTCTTTCAAGGGACTTTTTGTTTGTATTGTGGGCTACAATAAGAAGTCTCAAATACCTCCTGAAACTTTTAAAAAAATTGTTAAATACCTTCTGATATTTGGAAATTGATAAATACTTCCTAAAATTATAAAAGTCAATCAAGTTGCCTCCTGATACTACCAGTTCGAGTGTACGTCATGGGATAATTTGATTGACGTTTTATAATTTCAAGGGGTATTTGTCTATTTCCAAATTTCGGGGGTGTTTGACGAATTTTGAAATTTCATGATGGTATTTGGCAGTTTACTCATAAGAAGTTTGATAATTTGAAATTACTTTTTTTTTTTACTAATAATTTGAAATTACTAAGGGCTTGTTTGACCCAGTTTTTTTTAGAGTTTATACAAACATCTTATGCAATTTTTATATATTATAAGTTTGTCAAGGTAGTTTATGATAAAATAGCTTATAAAATTACAATTTTCACTAGTGTGAACTTCTAAAATAGCATAAAACCTAATTTATATTGCATAAGCTGTTTGCATAAACTCTAAAAAAAGTTGGGCCAAACGAGCCCTTAATCATTTCATTTTGACATTTTGACTTTAGTTAATTTATGTCAAACAATTGTACAAAAAAAAGGCTTAAATATGAAAACGGTACTTGCAATTACAGTTTGTTTTGATTTTAGCCCATGAAAAAAAAAAAATTGATTTTAGTCCTTGCAAAATACCAAAACTTTTAAAAAAGTCCTTGAGGTGAATTTTTGACTGACATGTGAAGTAGTTGATGATTTGGCAGATACTGACTAAGATTTTTGATGACGTGGAATTAACAGTTAATTTTTATTTAAAAATAAAAAAATGAAAAATAACATGTCAGGTCTTTTTAAAAAAAATATATATTGAAAAATAAAAATAGAAATTTAATATACTTACAAAAAAAAAGTTAATATATTAGATTAAAAAATATATTATAGTTAAAAAAACAAAATAAATTATCAAAAAAAAATATTTGACGGTAAATAAATTATCAAAATAGAAGAAATAAATCACACAAAGAAGAAAGAGGCAAAAATTAGGGTTCATGAATCAAAGTTGCGATTGAAGGATAAATCACGCAAAGAAGAAAGAAGATGTGGAGTAGCAAAGATGGTTCGTCTTCTTCAGCAGAAAAGCTTCATATGCGTGGGTGTCAATTACCCATGGTGATGTACAAAGCCAGTAGTAGAAAACGAAATTACAAAAACAAAATTGAGGAAGATTAACAACAAATAGTAGAAGAACTCTACAATTTGAAGATGATGAACAAAAACTCTTTCTTATCCTAACTTTCAATTTGAATTAACCTCTTACCGTCAAAATAAAATTAACTCATATGCGGTTTAAAGAAGATGAATAGAAACTGTGTTTTTCTTCTTTGCGTGATTTATTTCTTCTATTTTGATAATTTATTTTTTTAAAATCTAATATATTTTTAAATATAATAATATATTAACATTTTTTTTTGTAAGTGTATTGTAATTTTATATTTCTATTTTTCACTTTTTTAATTTTTTTTAATATCTGACATGTTATTTTCCATTTTTTTTAAATAAAAATTAACTGTTAATTCCACGTCATCAAAAATTCTAGTCAGCATCTGTCAAATCATCAACTACTTGACATGTCAGCCAAAAATTCACCTCAATGACCTTTTTAAAAGTTTTGGTATTTTGCAGGAACTAAAATCAAACTTTTTTTTTGCAGGGACTAAAATCAAAAAATTTGATGAAGAAAAAAAAGTGTAGACACAAGAGAGATGTAAAGATGATGTCTGTCTAATACCGTAAATGTCACATTTGAGAAAATGACACAACCTATAGAGCACAAGTTGTCACCCGTAGGTAATTTATTATGAATGTGCCTCCAAACAGTGACAAACTTAAATAGTGGATATCTTCGTGTCAAACCATTTTGGTTAAAGGAAGCAAGTGACTAGGAGATCTATGAGATTTATAAGCCTCCTTAAAATTGAGAGAGTTTTCCCCTTTATGAGCTTTTTCTTCCATGGAAATCAATTGCTCCCCCCTTAAATTCTTTTGTTCTCATTGTCTATTCCTCCAGCAGTAGAAAACCCTTAACGGTTAAGACTCAAACCGTTACAATAAATAAGTGACTAAGAAAATGACGGATCATATTGGCTAAGCTTAGGTCCCAAAACACCAAAAAGCATATGGTTGAGAAAGGTCCCATCATCCGTGTGGCACAATAGAATCCAAACCATATGCCATCCAACCAAATAGTTTACTTCTTATTCTTTACTTCAATAAATGTAAATCCCATTTTGTTTCCTACCTTAGCTAGATGTGTGTCTTTCATTGTCCTCAATCATTTATATTTTTGCCCAACACACCCAAGAAAAAATCACCAAATTTTAGAGGTTGGCATTTTAAGCCATTGTCACAAAAATTAGGTAAACGAAGGTGTTCTAGTTTTCTAGTGTGACTAGAAAGGATGGTCGAGACTGGTAAGGAAACATTTTGTCTCGGAGGTAGGGTTGTATATTCAAGTATTCTGATATTCAAGTCAATATATGTAAGTATCTCTTGTCTCTCGTTACCTGTTAGAGTAGGTTGGTGAGGAATAATATGGTTTTAGAGGATGCTAGAGCGTGAGAGACTTTGGGCCTTCAAGTTTTTATTCATGACGGATTGGACATTGACCCAATTAAAAACACAAGGTATCCAACAAATAACATTAAAATTCCTAAGATCTATTTAAGAGATTGATAAATACGGACTCAAATCATGTGAAGTCAGTGACTACGTGTTAATGTGTTGCAGTCAAGCATTTCTTACAGTCTGATCTTGATCGAACGGTCCATAATAAATGTATATTTTGATTTTATAAAAAATAAAGTTTCAGTCTCTAAATTTTAAACCGTCTGATTTAAATCGGACAATCAGAAACGCGTAACTACATGACTGCATGCAGTCACTATTGCACAGGATCCGGATCCAGACGAATACCTCTCGCAACTTTATTTTTCATATCCATCGGTCATAGATCAATATTTGGATTAAATGGTTAAAAGTCCTTAGACCATGTTGATTATAGTTTACTACATCAAATTTACATAAGGCTGTCGTGTGTCATGGCTGGCTTGGCCCTTTTAGTGACTAGAATTCCCTCTCATGTGCCCTTTTCTATCACATAGCTCGTGCTTAGATTCCCAGTATGAACACACTTGTCAAATAATTCAATTAAAATATCTTAAAATAGCAGCATCATCACGAGGGGTAGTAGTATATATCTGTAATTTTGTGTGATAAATCACCATGTGTCAACCAAAAAACCAAAATATAATTGATTCATTTTCTACAGTCACGCGACATCACGTGAAATCTTTGCATATTTTATAGTACTAATGTTCAAAGTCACATAGAAAAAAAGAATTAAACCTTAACAAGTAAGATTCAAACTAAATTTTAAAATAAAATGGATATAGTCATCACTTAATGGTTTATATTTGAGATGGTTTTGATTTTAAATTAAATAAAATATAGGAGTATAAGAGATTCTCAGGACAAATGGACAGTGTCATAGATCGCATCATAATGTGAATTTTTATTTTTACAAAATGGAGCAGGTTTTGTATTCATGAGAAATGAGAATGCCCTCATGAATTTTCTTAACCTGGCTCAGATCTAAAGTTATAACATCTATATAACATATAAGACTATGTGAGTTTGAAATCCAAGTCCACTAAGAAAATATATATAGTAAAATAAAATTCAAATTTGAATGAGATCAAGACACATAGCAGAAGGAACTTTATTCCAAAAGTTTAATTTTCCTTTTAATGTTCTGCTGCAAATTTTCAAAACATGTGAAAGGATAATTTTAATTGGTAATCAATTATTATTGCATGTGAAATTTTCTTTACATGTCATATGCCTGTAGCAAAAGAAGGCAAAACTTTTTTCTGATTAAGGCTTTGCCTTGCTAATGACTCTTTAACTAACGGTTTTGTCAATTTTTAGTTTTCTGTTATATTATCATTAGAAATGTCACTAAGTACATAAAAGAAATATGTCCAACACCGTATTTTTTTGTATAAAAATTAGATACAATGTTGGTTTTCATTACTTTTTCCCCTCTTTTTCAATTATTACAACAGTTATAAGTGGTGTATTTTTATACAGTATTGGATACTATGTCAATTTTTTAATGTTCAAATAACATCATTCTATTATTGTTCTGGACTGTGTCTTAGGCCCAATAGCTGAGGTAATCCTCCTCCTCAATTGTCAAGCACGGCTCAAACATCGTAGGTCCAAGATTGCGCGCTTCTGCCCAACGGACACAATATCCTGCCATATTGCAACGCCTGACATCGGAATGATGGACATTTATTGCCCATCATGGCTCCTCAGCCATTCTCCAATGGCTATTGATGACGATGACGTGCTCATCAATGACCTTGGTCCGGCACCGGGGGCTATATATATTTCTCTCATGCAGAGGAGTCAAGTACATTATTCTTACTCTTAAAACCTTTGCTTCAGGCATTTCACTGATTTGAGCATCGGTGCTACAAAACCCCCCTCCCATTCTCCGGAACGAAAGAGGAGCACCACCAGACAAAGGTCAACTCTGATCAAGGTAAGATCAATTATTATAACCTAAAGGTGTAGTTCTAGTCTATGAAGCATGAACATAGACATGACAGACGACACTGATAATAATTTAAGAAAATAACATAATTTATTGTAATCATATGTATCAGTGTTAGATACCAACACTTTGTTTGACACTGAACAAGCCTAATCCAAAAAGTGTGCACAATTCACATGTTCTAGTTACAATCCTTATATCAAAGATGTGAATCTATATACATAGCATGTACTCATGTACCAATTCATTTCATTCAATCAAAATCATATAAAAAATTGCAAAACTTGCCTGTCACCAGCCCACCTCATATGATGGAAAGGATTATTGCAATCTTTAATTTTATAACATGATTTCTTTTATGAAAAAAGTAACATAAAATTATTAATTTAATGTAAAAACAATATTTTATCATTAATTAACCGTATATAGATCTAAGTGACAAAATGAAGAGTCATACTCAAAACTAGTTGGCCTTTGGCAGAATGTGTTATTGCAGACAAAATGCGCCTGCCCATATTTTCAGGACAAAATTCGTCTCATCCATCTAAACTACAAGAGAAAATAATAAAATGAAAACTTATTTATTATTATAATAATGAAAATGAAGGCACATCAAAAGATAAGAAATTTATATAAAAACAAAATTCAGAAAAAATGCATTCACCCACCTGTCTTTGTTGCTCACTCTCAAAAATTTAAAAACTGTTATAATCTTTCTCCCCACCATTGCACTCAACTTGAAACATAAACAAATACTTATAAACAACCATATCTAAAATTCCATTTCTCTCCCCTTCAAAAACATCATGGCCTAGCTGTTTCTTGGATCAAGAGATTCTGGCTAATTTTTAATTCATTCATAACTCTTTTATTTTGAAGTAACCCACAAGACATGATTTGGTTCCTTCTTGTTGTTCCTCCCTAGGCTCAAAAATCAATCAAACCTTTTTTTTTTCCTTCTACTTGTAACTTGTGTGCTCTTTCATTGGAGTTTGTAGCAGCATAGTTGTAATGCCTGTAAATCAATGGACCCTTTTTTTCTTATTCTTTTTCCTTTTACTTCCACACCATTCTTTTCTATCTTTTGCAGTAAACCCACAAGGGGAAGCTCTTCTTTCATGGAAGAGAACCTTGAATGGATCCTTGGAGATATTGAGTAATTGGGACCCAATTCAAGATACACCATGTAGCTGGTATGGAGTGAGTTGCAACATGAAGAACCAAGTAGTACAATTGGATCTGAGATATGTGGATTTGCTTGGAAAACTTCCAACAAATTTCACTTCATTGTTCTCCATGACTAGTCTTATCTTAACCGGAACGAATCTCACTGGTTCGATCCCAAAAGAATTAGGCAATCTTTTTGAACTCAGCTACTTGGACTTGAGTGACAATGCATTGAGTGGCGAAATCCCGAGTGAGCTTTGTTACTTGCCTAAACTCGAGGAACTTCATCTGAACTCGAATGAGCTTGTAGGGTCGATACCAATAGCAATTGGGAGCCTCACAAAGTTAACAAAGCTGATCTTATATGACAATCAGCTTAGTGGAAAAATTCCGAACACAATCGGTAACATGAAGAATCTTCGAGTGATAAGAGCTGGTGGAAACAAGAATCTAGAAGGACCTATACCACAAGAAATTGGAAACTGTTCCAATTTGATCATGTTGGGATTAGCAGAAACAAGCATCTCTGGTTTCATTCCACCAACAATTGGACTATTGAAGAAACTTGAAACATTGGCAATTTACACATCACTCCTCTCTGGCCAAATTCCACCCGAAATTGGTGACTGCACAAATCTTGAAAACATTTACCTTTATGAAAACTCACTCACAGGTTCCATTCCAACCAAATTAGGAAACCTTAACAATCTCAAAAACCTGTTACTCTGGCAGAACAACTTAGTTGGCACCATTCCCCAAGAGATTGGGAATTGTAACCAATTATCAGTGATCGACGCGTCAATGAATTCAATAACAGGAAACATTCCAAAAACCTTTGGAAATTTAACTTTGCTAGAAGAACTTCAACTGAGTGTGAACCAAATCTCTGGCGAAATTCCTGCAGAATTAGGCAACTGTCATCAACTAACTCACGTGGAGCTCGATAACAACCTGATAACCGGTACAATACCTTCCGAATTAGGTAACCTTGGGAATCTAACATTGTTGTTCTTATGGCATAATAGGTTACAAGGTAATATACCTTCATCTCTTTCTAATTGTGAAAACCTTGAAGCTATTGATCTGTCACAAAATGGATTAACAGGTCCAATACCGAAAGGGATATTCGAGCTCAAGAATCTGAATAAGCTTTTGCTTCTTTCTAATAATCTCTCTAGTAAAATCCCTTCTCAAATTGGGAATTGTTCATCTCTTATTCGCTTTCGAGCCAATAATAACAACATTACTGGTACCGTTCCTTCGGAGATTGGAAATCTTAAGAATTTGAATTTTCTTGACCTAGGGAGCAATAGAATAGAAGGGGTTATACCGGAGAAAATCTCCGGCTGCCGGAATCTTACCTTTTTGGACTTGCATTCCAATTCCATCGCCGGAAGTTTGCCGGAGAGTTTGAGTCAGCTTGTTTCTCTTCAATTTCTTGATGTCTCCGATAACATGATCGAAGGTGTATTAAGTCCTGCTCTCGGTTCTCTCGCTGCTCTCACCAAACTGATTCTCAGGAAGAATCGAATCTCCGGTTCGATTCCGATGAAACTCGGTTCATGTGT
This sequence comes from Trifolium pratense, assembly GCF_020283565.1. Lineage (NCBI taxonomy): Eukaryota > Viridiplantae > Streptophyta > Magnoliopsida > Fabales > Fabaceae > Trifolium > Trifolium pratense. The sequence goes on from NC_060063.1 coordinate 52,118,072, forward strand.
CAAGTTGCAGTTGCTGGACCTCAGCAGTAATCAACTCTCCGGTGAAATCCCCGGCAGCATCGGAGACATTCCGGCGCTGGAAATAGCTTTGAATCTGAGCACAAACCAACTCACCGGCGAGATTCCTAGGGAGTTTTCAGATTTAACGAAGCTCGGAGTACTTGACTTATCTCACAATGTTCTCGCCGGAAACCTAGATTATCTCGCCGGATTGGAAAATCTCGTGGTTCTCAATATCTCAAACAACAAATTCTCCGGTCACATTCCGAACACACCGTTCTTCGAGAAGCTTCCTATGAACGTTCTCTCAGGGAATCCTTCACTATGCTTCGTCGGCAACCAGTGCAGCGGCGATGGTGGTGGAAAATCAGGTCGCCGTGCGAGGGAAGCGCGCGTGGTGATGATCGTTCTTCTTTGCGTCGCGTGTGTTTTACTCATGGCGGCGCTGTATGTTGTCGTCGCAGCAAAACGACGCGGGGACCAAGAAAACGACGTGGAGCTAAATGGAAAAGACTGTGACGTGGACATGGTCCCACCTTGGGAGGTGACACTGTACCAAAAACTCGATCTGTCCATATCCGACGTGGTAAAATGCGTCTCTGCGGGCAACATTATCGGCCACGGCCGATCGGGCGTTGTTTATAAAGCTACCATGCCAGCAACGGGTTTAACCATCGCGGTTAAAAAGTTTCGTACGTCAGAGAAATTCTCAGCGTCGTCATTTTCTTCAGAGATTGCCACGCTAGCAAGAATCCGACACCGAAATATTGTCCGGTTATTAGGTTGGGGTGCAAACCGGAGGACAAAGTTACTGTTCTATGATTTTTTACCGAACGGTAATTTGGATGCAATGTTACACGAGGGGTGTACGGGATTAGCAGTCGAATGGGAGACACGACTTAAGATAGCTTTGGGTGTTGCCGAAGGTTTGGCTTATTTGCACCACGATTGTGTTCCTGCTATATTGCATCGAGATGTTAAGGCGCAAAATATTTTGTTGGGAGATAGATATGAAGCGTGTTTGGCTGATTTTGGATTCGCTCGTTTTGTTGAAGAACCTCGCTCTTCATTTTCCGTTAATCCTCAATTCGCAGGTTCTTACGGCTACATTGCTCCCGGTAATTACTCTAATTCATGTTTCCTTTTATAATTTACTTGTTTAACTAATTGGAACTTAATTTAATCTTGTTTAGACCAATTTAGACGTAAGATGGTTCTGAAATGCTGACTGCAAATGATATGAATCCTTGCAGTAACTAATAGATAAGATAAGCAACAGTGATTATAAAGTTAATTAGACTAGTTACCTGTTAGATGTGAGACAGATGATTTACACTTTTTAAAAGAGAAATATGATTTACAGACGATTCATGACATCAATATATCTAAGATCTTTAAAGTACTTAAATTATAGGTACAGTTTGTTTAAATGATTGAGGTTTTTTACATGTGAAAATTATCATTCATGGACCATATGGGTATGATTGAAAGTAATGGGGACCGTACGGCCATTTTCTGTTAAAGGGTGACATTGCTTCTTTTGTCGCTTTTTTATTTTTGGTTTCAATTAATCTTGTACACATCAAGTAGTACTTGACCACACGAAGTCACAACTAAACTCACATGCATTTGGACAAACATAATTAATAAGACATAACAGTTAATAGTTCCGCGGCGGCACAAAAGCCAAATCATCATCATATGCTTAATCAATAACGTGTATCCTATTATGTTTTACTTATCTTACCGTCGAACTCTGGATTACTGGGATCTATGCTTCTGGGAACCAAAAGGTTGATACAAAACGAAAAAAAAGTGTATCCTATGATATGATCTAACCTGTTTATTTTTATGTTTGGTTGGAATTTTGCAGAGTATGCTTGTATGCTTAAAATAACAGAGAAAAGTGATGTATACAGCTTTGGTGTGGTACTACTAGAGATAATAACAGGGAAAAGACCAGTTGATCCATCATTCCCAGATGGAATTCATGTTATTCAATGGGTTAGGGAGCATTTAAAGAGTAAGAAGGATCCAATTGAGGTCATTGATTCCAAGCTTCAAGGTCATCCAGATACACAAATACAAGAGATGTTACAAGCACTTGGTATCGCTTTATTGTGTACTAGTAATCGAGCTGACGATCGGCCCACCATGAAGGATGTCGCTGCATTATTGAGAGAAATTCAACATGACACTACATCAGGTGCTGAACCCCACAAGCCTAAAAGATCCGAAGCTTCGTCGTATTCTTCTTCTTCGGTGACCCCAGCTCAATTGTTGCTTCTACAATCCAATTCACATTCCTCATCTATTTCCTATTCCTCTTCCTCAGCCGCGGCAGCCTACCATTCACCAAGGACGAGTTTGACATAAATAAAAAGCTATTGATTTCTGTATTTTAGGACATAGATAAGATGTTGTTTAGATTTATTTTGATTGATTAGATTTTTAGTTGCAGTAATTAACATTTAGTGTAATGTGAGCATTGTAAATGTGCTCTGCTTATTCCGATTTATGACAAGATAAGGCAAAGTGAATTGAGTGTACAGCAGCTTAATTAATTCACATGATTTTGTTGTTTTTCTTAGCCACAATTTTTCATCCACAAAACAGACTTAAACTTGAAATCCGTTTCAAGTATCCTAAATTTATTTTTCGGTCAACTACGATTTTTTCATTCACGAGACTTGAACAGAGTTGAACATGAGACCTAACTTAGTTTAAGATAACCAGTTTATTTTCTTCTAACAATGTTGGTATTTCAGAATCATCCACAAGGCTTAAATTTGTGATCCGCTTTAAAATATTCTACATTTATTTTTGGTCAACTGCATTTTTTTTTTCATCCATTGTGACTTGAACTAACTTAACTTAAGATAACAGAATTTAGTTTCTTCTGACGATGTTAGTATTTTTTTCACCACTAGTATCCGGCTCACTAGATTGTCTAATCTGATTCAGGGGTCAATTCTGACATCAAGTGGTTCTAGCCCCCTCCCGATCGCACTGTGGTTCTCCCTACCAAGTCTAACGTCAATCACCATTGAACCAACTAACGACTGGTTAACGATGTCCGTATTTTAGTCCCATTAATTATGGCCTTAATTTTAACACATCTTAATTCCCATTTCTAAAATATGTACTTGATGATTGATGAAGGTTATATAGTAATGGTACAAAAAAAAAGGTGAAAAACAAAGGGGCTATAAGAAGTTATTTCCATCTATTCTTAAAAAGGGGGCAATAAGTGTGAATGGTACTATTGCACTGAATGCCAAGGAGTAAAATTTAGAGATGTCAGGTTGAGCTAGGATGTAAACTATCAATAGGTACATTTTGGAGCCCTCTTTAGGTTCCTTTATGATTGTTGGTGATTACATGAAAAGAAGTGAGTTGGCATGTCTTCATTCAACTACTCTTTAGCTAGGCCCTCACCATGTGATGTAGGATCATTCTGCATTCAAGTCAAGAACACTTATGGTCAAGCAATCTCAAGTATAAATAAATTCACCATATATTAAAAACCATACATTGTACATACATTATACAACTTAGTAACTCACTTTAGCTTTCAAAGAGGTTTTTCCAATTATGTATCCCTTGACAGGTAAAGGGCACATACAAATCTTTCCTTAATTCTCAGGGACATCTTAATGACTCTAACCAAATGCACATGTAGATTATTATTGTGTAGTACATACAAACTTTAGTGCCCCCCCCCCCCCCCCCCCCCCCCCCCTCATTCAAGAGATGAGATCTATCAACTAGTACTTTACAATTACAAAGAAAATGAACATGTTATGTGAGCTTCCATCATATAAAGAAAAGGAAAATGATAGCTTACCAAGGTAATAGTTTAAGATGTAGGCTTAATGGTAAGAATTTGACTTGTAATCTCAAGGACGAAGTTTAATTTTCTCAAAACTAATCATAAATATTAATATCATTATCATGAATTAAAAAGTTTATGAACATGTTTGTAAGACTTATCTCTACTCACAATCAAAATATTGTTAGGTTGAACATCTTTATTCGAATTTAAATTCAAGAATTCAGAATTGAGTGTGTGAAATTTATATTGTTCTTGTTATTTTATTTAAAGAGAAGAGAAAAATAAAAAAGTTCATGAGTCATGACAAGTTACCACACTTGTTGCATACATGTACTCTCTTTATTTTCCTTCTTTTGCTTAAGTTTTGGAGATTCATATGCTCAATACTATTGCCATAAAAGGTATGGCCGGTAACGAAAGTCAATTTACACATGCTATATGTATGGCCGATAAAAGGATAAATTGCAATGTGGGGAATTTTTGTTGAAAAAAGTGAGGAAACAAAATAAGTTACAGGGTCATGAGTCATATAGGTTGATAATTCTTATCTTGTATAGTTTGATGCACTAAAATTAACTGATGTAGAAAGAAATTTCTTTATCAAATTATAATCATATAGTTGTGTAGCTAAAATGATTGATTTTTATTAGGAACCAAGCAAAGATCTGTACTAAATACCAAATATAAATTTGAATAGCTTAAAATCGCCTTTACAATTCTATAAAATTGGTTTGTAAGTTGAGGATTGTCATTACTTTATAAACATATATTCGGACCATCTTGCAACCGATGTAGGAATTCTTAACACACCTCCTTGCGCCCAGCATTGGCTTGGGGGTAGATATAAATGATGGATGACCCGATCAGAAACTTGATAGTAGGCGGTCCAGCAGATCGTGGAGAGGCTCTGATACAATCTTAGAGTTGAGAGTTGAACTTAACTCAACCCTAGGAAAATCCTATCATAAAGGGTGACTGAGGGAAATATTAGTAATAAATAGACAAATGCAATAATTTATAACGGTAGCTATTTTGAATGGGTCAGAACTAGCTAGAAGATTCCAATAATGGTGTTTGCCACATGAAGGTTCTGGTATGGCGGAGGAACACTACAACAATTGTTGTCTTTGGCAACAATGTTTTATGCAACATGTAAAAATTGTTACCTAAAAGTGACTTAGTCAACAAATTATGACTGTTGCCAATTCTTTGTAGGAAACGCTAAATAATTGTTCAAAGCACGATGGAGAAAGATCTTCGACAGTGTGGCGAAGATACATGCAAAACATGTTAACACTTTGAACTCAGTTCAGCATGTGATAGAAGTGGAGAATATGCAAATAGCGAATGAATTATATTTTGGCGTGACTTCACACTTCCAAAGATCCTTAATGTAAGTAACATAATTTGGTGAGGTGAACGAAATCCATTGAGGTGATCTTTGTTGAAGAGATTTAGCCCCCAATAAATTGAGGCATTGATATGGGTTGCAGCGTAGTCCTGAGCAGTAGTCATGTTACGCTTCTCCTATCAATAATTTGCATGAATTAAGGTTATTTTACTGTAAAAAAAAAGAGTCAAGATTTAATATTGTTTCCGAATGCATGCTATGTAGTCGGACAATTTTTGACCATTTGATATATCGGATGGTTTGAAAAGAGTATATTTACATTTTGACCATATGATAAATGTTTTTTCGTGTATGCACATCAATCCTGTAAATTACAATTACTAGTGTGTTTTGATTTCAGTTCGGAAGTCTCAAAGGATTGGCTCAAAACTAAAATCCTTTCAAACTAAAATGTAAACACAGTATGTTATGGAATGTGGAGTTATTACTTGAATAGTAGGAACATAAAGCATGTTCAATGGTGATTTTGTTTGAGTGTAAGAAGTCTTTCCTGTCTGGGTTGAAATTTGTTGGGCTAATAATCTCAACGAACTAGAGCACCTGGGCTGACACGGCCAAGGTGGAAAATGAACAGAATCCTCTCAAGGGTGTTCATAAGTACGGCTGGTTCATTCAATTCGGCGACCCAACCCACATTTTACCTGAATCCATTCAAATATAGGTCTACCCAGATCAATCTGTTCAAACCCGAAGTATTTTGGTTCGAGTAACAAATTTATGATTCGAAATCTATGGATACACGAACTCAACCTGTTTAAAAACTGTTACATTTTTTTTTATAATATAGTTTAAATTTTAAAATTTTCATGCAATAGAACGTCATTCAACTATATTTTTTTAATTTTTTTTTAAATTATATGTAATGACTCGTTGACCCAACCCAATATGCACACTATCGGATTGTGTTGGTTCGAGTTTGACATGAAACATACATGTTCGACACCCAACCCAACCCAAATAATTTTAATTGAGTCGAATAACAGGTTCGATTAAAACCGGTGCAACCCGACCCACGGACACTCCTCTTTCATCGTGATATGCATGAGATGGACTAACCTCCATATAGTTAGAACTTAGAATCTTTCTCTTCTCCCATGACTCTTTTCTCCCTCCAAATTTCCATTTTGCAAATTTTAACTAGAAAAGCTTCATAAAATGCGTTCCGAAATTTTTATTTAAGGACAAAAACGCAAATTCAGAAGGAGAAAAGAGTGGAAGGGGGGCGGAGAAAAATTCTATAACTTACAACATACACGAGGCCCAAACATCACAGCCCATAAGGGAAATCTTCAACGATCATTGTAATAAATCCAATAAAATCAACAATCACCGTTTGGACTAAACAAAAAACTATTTTTCTTTAATCATTTAGTTAAGAATTCGATCTTTGATCAGTGCGTATAAAAAATATTTGTAGGTAAATTTTTTAAATTGATCTTAGTCATCACAATAAATTATTCTATGGAATTATACAGGGAAGATAACATGGTTTAAAAAAAAAAAAAACACTTCTATGTTAGGGGAGTCTTTGCTAAAACCTAATTTTTTGAGTAAATAATAACTAACTATCTAACTTAGTCGGAACAATTTTGCTTTAATGCATGTTTGCTCGAGATTTTCTATTTTGATAACTATATTATTGGTATGAAGTATCTATTATATTTGTCGATAACTAATATAGGGTCTGTTTGGATTAGCTTATTTTTAAACTTATGCAAATAGCTTATGCAATATAAATTAGGTTTTATGTTATTTTATAAGTTCACACTAGTAAAATTTGTATTTTTATAAACTATTTTATCATAAACTACCTTGACAAACTTATAATAATACATAAAAATTACATAAATTATTTGCATAAGCTAATCAAACAGCCATATTAGGAATCTTATTGACCAACCACTTTTAGTTTTGTTTTTATATAGATAAATCTTAGTTGTTAGTATATTGAGGGTTGGTACAAAGAGAAGTAAAAATTGGCTTATGAATTATTTATGTTTTCGGCCGTAAGAGTGTAGAATTAGTTAGTATTGGACTAGCAGTTTATCTCGGCAAGGACTAAAGGACGAGTCAAACCAAACTGTGACGCTTGCCAAACTTTCGGCCCAATGGTACGTATTCATGAGTCATGAACTAAGCTGATGAATTTAATTTTTGAAAAAGACAAGGCCAAATGGGTTGATTTGAAGTCATATTAGTTGGAAAGTTATTATTATTTTTTTTAACATGAAAGAGTAGTTCAAGGTGTATAGTATGCAATTTATGTAAATATTTTAACGAATATAAATGTTATAAAATTTATTGTTTGATTGAAAGTTTATATTATAAATATCAGTTTATGGATTTTTATTGAATATCATTATTGATGAGTGTGGTATAAGGTATTTCAATTCCTATAAGATTTGGACTTTAATATTTAGAGTCTTAATAACATATCAAATTATTAAACCACTATGTTTGGTCTAGTAGTAAGGAGTTTGGGTAATATGCACGATAGCAGGAGGTCTTAGGTTCGATCCTCTCTGGTTTCATTGTAACAAAAAAAACATATCATCTGATTTTCAATTTCTTTAAAAAAAATTATTGATGATTTATATAAAATAAACTTTTAATCGAACGGTGAATTTTGTAAAATTCGAATTCGTTATAATGTTATTTATGACTTATGCACCATGCACCACTTGAACCGCTCTTTTATGTTAGACATGCCCTAGTTGGATTTTGATTACCAGGCACAAAAGCACAAACTAAGAATCATGGTTAGGGGAGTTTCTTTTTTACCATAATATTGGTATGAAGTTTCTACCACAGTTATCGATGATTAATCTCTGTTAGGGAACATGTGGGGCACACAAGGTGGGTTCTCCTCTCCCAACTGAATTTTCTTCATACGCATAAGGAGGACCAAGATCCTTACCACTTAGACCAATTCATTGTTAGGGGACCAAGACCACATGAATCAAACCCCTTAACACATGCTTAAGGGAACCAAGACCCTTACCACTTAGACCAATTCATTGTTAGGGGTTTAGGGTTTCAAATACAAAATATAATCCATAGGTGGAGTTCACCATCAAATACAAAATATAACCATATATAAAATTAAGTTCATAAGTTCAGCATCAAATAATAAAGTACAACTAAAATAAAATTTCAATTTTTTTCCCACATCAACTAAAAAAAAAATCTACTAGCAATTCATTGTCACACATCAATGAATCAATATCTGGAATATCTCCTGGAATAATGAAATCTGTTATGCACCTCATTGATTCATCTGAATTGTTTTCGCTTGGACTTTCACATGAATCACATGATTCTTGACTAGATCTTTCTAAATCTTTAGGATGAATAAGGTGACTTTTATTTTTCATTCTATTGATCTTTGTCCTATGTTTTTTCAATATCTTTTGTGGATATAAGGTTGCTAGAATTTGCAATAGATCCGTTATGTTGTCTTTGTTGTGTTGATTCTTTGGACGGTATGAATCTTGACTAGATGTTCCTGTATCATTAAGATGAATAAGTAAGTTTTTATTATTCTTATTATTGATCTTGGTCCTTCGTTTTTTCATTATCTTCTGCGGATAAAAGGTTGTCAAAATTTGTAATAGATTTATTCTGTCTTTGTTGTGTTGATTCTTTGGACCATATCGAACGTTTGTCGTTCTCATTGTTGCCTATATATTATTCAATTATTTAGTCATTCAACATGAAGATATTAAATAAGAGATAGGATCCGTTGACTTCATGAGTAAGTTTTCATTGACTTACTTCGCTTAATAACTCGATATCTGAACTATATTTCTTCAATCCAACTGTTGAATTCAAAGATCGACCATTGAAATTCAACGGTTTTTTTAAAAGTTTGTCGTACGTTCAATTTAAGTTATCAGAAAAAGTATCAAACGGTTTTTAATTTTTATAAAAATTTGTGGAGTTGATCTACTCAATTAGATTTTTGAATTCAACGGTTGGATTGAAGAAATAGAATGCCAATATCGAGTTATTAAGCGGAGTAAGTCAATGTAGACTTACTTATTGAGTCAACGGATCCCTCCTCATTAAATAAATAAAAATTTATAAAGATGTAAGTATATATTTAACCTTAAGAATTCCCTAAAAAAAAGTAAAAATTTGAGCAATATACCTTTGTGATGGTGCTGGAAAAAGTATAGGATGATTAAGAAGTGTGTGTTTAGTCACACTAGGTTAGAAAATTTGTTCGTGAAAAAACTTTGGAACAAACAAGTTAATTCTTTAGGTGTATGATTACAAGGAAAAAGAAAGCTTTTTTTTAGATAAAAGAAAATATAAGTTGAAGAAAATATATATAGTGTTGAAAGAGAAAAATAGAATTCAATAATTAAGATTCAGTCAAAAAAAAAAAATATCAGATAAGATCAAAACACTTTTTTTTTTTAATCAAGATACAATCTTTTAAATTTGAAACTTTAAAATACTCAATCTTTAGGATCTAGATAAGATTGAAAAAAAAAATTCCTTGCCTTTAATAACTTTCTTAGATTTAGGGTTAGTATAGTGGCTAGGGTAAAAGATAAAATATGATAATTATATCATATCTTGTTTAATTCAATGTTTGATGAGACAAAATTGATATGATAAAGTAATTTATTTTTTTTTGGTGTAATGATAAAGTAATTTTTTGAGATTTATCAATCATGTCTCTGTCGTTCAAATTATTATCACTCTTGGTTGGTTTTAATAAAGGTGAACACTTCGGTACACGTATTATGTGGACGTGTACCGGTACACCGCTGACGTGGTTAACGAGTGGCAAATATTTAATGCAGATTTTGTTTCTTTATTAAATTTTCTATATTAAACACTAGTTTTTAATATTTGCAAATATATCTTTCACATAAATGTAATCACTAGTCATGTTCCACAATAAATCATGCATCAAATCTTCCAACTTAAATTTTCACTTTTTTAAAGATTCAAATATTATAATATCCTATAAAATAATATGATTTTCGTTTTTTTTTTTTTTTTTTGAAAAACATATGGTATTTTCTGGAAAGAAAAAAAACAAACGTATGAATTTAACAACTTATTATTATTATTATTATTATTGCATCCAATGGTGATTTTAATATTTCAATATTATTACCTTTCCATTTTTTAATATTATTAGTTTATAAAGTTTAATATATTTACGGTTGAATCATTAATAGATATAATTATTAAAATACATTTATTTTATTTTTTAAAAAAACTTATAATTCTTAATATGTTTATATATATTATTGTAATAAGGTTAATTTTTAGTGTTTTCTAATATTTTATTGGTTAAATAGATTTTTTTTCTCTGCAAAGTTACTAAATTTAATTTTTTGTCTTCATAAAAAAATGTCATGCTTTCATCCCTACAAATTGTTTATGTATGCAATTATCGTCATGTTGTTAAGTTGATGTATTTATGATAATTTTGCAAATACGTATTGAGCATTATAAAATGTTTATCCAAAAATAAGAAGCTCAATGTGATTTTTAAGTCAAAATATTTGTTACTTTTATCTTCATATTTTGATTTCAAAAACTCATATTTAATTCATTTTATTTTGAAAAATGCTATAGTTTTGTAAATAAACTTTTTATATTGTTCTAGAAATGCTTGATTGTCAAAATTTAAATTCATAAGTTATTGTTATTTCAATTAGGTGATATTGAACGACTTGATTGAGAAAATTAGAAATCCTTAATGAAAGTAAGTATAATTATAATGGTAGTATTTTTGAAAGAAATCAAAGTTGAAAGATGTTGTTAACTTTTGTTTAGAAAGGTAGTATCGTTGAATAAAATCGAAGTTGAAAGATAATGTTGATTTTTGCTTAGAAATGTAGTATTTTTGAAGAAGATCGAAGTTGAAAGATGTTAATTTTTGTTAACTTTTGTTAATTTTTGAAAGATGTTGAATGACATTAAAGAATAAAGTTGGGATGTTGTTTTACATCTTTATTTTTATTTTTATTTTTATTACTTTAACAAGATGATTATCTGTCTTGTTGGTAAGTTGTATGCGTTGTTAACGTATGGTCATGGGTTCTAATTCTTTTTTTTTTGTCAAGTAGCCTAGTGGCTAGAAATTCTACCTTTTAAGATGGGTGAGTGGAGTGTCCGTGGTTCGAACCCCGACTCCTGCATTTAAAATGTTGATGTCCCTACCAACTGAGCTAAGCTCAAGGAGACTGTTTGTTGGGGGGTTCTAATTCTAATCTAGATAAATTCTAATATGGACCACTTCATTAAGCGGTCCATTGTGGACCTGTCATGAATAACATTATAACGAATACGAATTTTACAAAATCCACTGTTTGATTGAAAGTTTATAACATATCAAATGATTTTCAATTTTTCTAAATTTTTTTTATGGATGATTTATATGATATAAACTTTCAGTCTAACTGTAAATTTTGAAAAATTCGTATTCGGTAAACCACTTCTTCAAAATCACTAAATTGGGATGTTGGACAATAGATACTTAGAAATTGTAATTTAATGGTTAGTCGAAGAGATTGCGGTACCATTCGCAGGATTTCTGTAAATACCCGAAATGGAATGATGGCAGAAAGAATTTTGATACAAACATAACAATTGTGACTAGGGAAATCAAATTTCTCTGAAACAATTCAATACCACCTAATTGGAATGACACGCATATGATTCAAATTTTTGACAATATAAACGCCTCAATATCAACTAGTTTGATTAATTGTTACTCAAAAAACCTATTTATCAAGAACTGATAATTAGGTCTCTACCAATTCTATCATAAGAACTAAGGAATTAAATTGACCAAATTGAAATGAAAAATATTTATGAATTTAAATATCGACAATCTAACAGTTTAATATCAAGTAGTTAGATTTACTATTACAATAAAATATTTGGTGGCTTCTAAGGTGAGGACTCTATTAAGTCCCTCACCGGTGAACCACTAAACGTAACCGTTGGATTAAAAAAGACTATAGCATCTCATTAGTTAATATTACACTAGATTGAATCTCCCTTTTTCTCTTTTCCCCTGATCTCACTCTATCTCCATAACATCGTAAACCCATTTTTGAATTTTGTTGAATTGGATTCGTGATTGTCTTTGTCTCATGAATTTGCCTCTTCGCCCTCTTCCTCTCATGTTTGGTAACCTAAAGAATTGAAATTATTAGAAACATCCATGATATTAGTATAGGTGAGGATTACAATCGCAGGGTTCTTTTGTTTTAGCCTTTTAGCCATCACCAAGACACCAACACAATTCCATGGTGACAAAATTTTAACAGAAAAAAATTCCTTAAAATCCAATTGCGTCAAATTAATATCAAAACTTTTTCAAAACTCCAATTTTTGAATCCAAATATTCATTCGATCAACATTTTTGAAGATTTTTAAAATTCATTGTCATATCACAACAATAATTTCAAGGTAAACAAAGAAAGAGAAAATGAGTAAATTGTTGTGATTTGGGAGAAAATGGATAGTTGGGAGGTCACTAATGTTATCGACAATTTGAACTAATAGAGATGAAAGAAGTAAAAATATTGTGTGTGTGATGCGTTGTAAGATTTGATGACCTTTTTAATCCAACGATTATGTTTAGTGGTACACCGGTGAGGGACTTAATAGAGCCCTCACCTTAGAAGCCACCAAAATATTTAAGTATATTAAAAATTTTAAGTTTTTTTGTACAAAAAAATAATTATATGTGTTAATGGTTAAATCATACGTTTTTTTTTTTAGAAAATATCATTTGTTGTTCAAATACTAAAATTATATTATTTTAAAGGATATTAAATAATATTAAATTATTTGAATCTTGTCAAAAAAATGTGACAATCTAGATTAAAATATTTGATGCATGTTTGATTTATTCTGGAACATGATTGATGACTATATTTATGTGAAAGATGCATTTATAAATATTAAAAAGTAATATTTAATGATGAAAACTTAATAAAGAAACAAAATCCGCAATAAATGATTGCCACCTATTAACCACCTCAGCGGTGTACCGGTACACCTCCACATAATACGTGTACCGAAGAATTCACCTTTAATAAAAGCTTCACCTTTTGCTGCTCAAAAAAAAAAAGATAATATAATGCTAATTTTATGTTAGATCCGCAAGAAACATCTGAAAAAAAATCTGTAGCAAATTCGTTAAATCAAATTTCAATAGTTAAATATGTCTCCCTCATGTTTTTGCCTTCATAGTAGATTGTTAATTGATGGGACTCACTCTGCATCATCACTGTTCACATTTCACTACATTTCATCTTCTTTTCATAGGCCTTTCCAGTTTGGCCACCATAATTCGTAATAAAAAATTAATTCTTCCATCACCTAGGAATTATGACTCTTTTTTTTGTTAGTCTAAGACTATAGCATTCATAAAAATATCTTCAATTAAATTGGATTAATAAAGTTGCATTACGGTAAGATTTAGGTGAACATTTCCCAAGTCATTTTTATAAAAAAATTATATAAAATTAATGACTCCAACCAATAGAATAATATTTCACTTGAACAATTAGAAATTTAAACGAATGGTTAATTTGCAATGTACTTCTTCGGTCTTAAATATAAAATTTGGTCAACAAAAATAATGAATTTAATCTAAAATTTAAACGGAATACATCTATTTTTTATTACGAACTTTTTATATACATATTTAAGATCAGATATAATATAGTTAATAAAGTAGTGAGAATAGCTTCGCTGTCACACAATGTGGTTATTTTCTGTGCAGTCGAATTACAGTTATTTTTTTAGGTACTACCACCCTCGTGGTGGTGCCTCTGTTGTGTTCTGTTTCTTTAATGCTTGGTTGTGGCTATTTCGGTACTATTGCCCTTGTGGTGGTGCCTCTGTCATTGCTGGAGTGTAGGTTGTATTCAAGTTGAGACTTGTCTGCCTAGGTTCTTATTCTATTATTGCTCCATCAGCCTTTTGCCTTACGAAGCTGTTTTTGGGATTCTGATGGGTCGATCTCTTTTGACTTTAGTGTCTAGTGACAACTTTCTGGACTGAGTTGGTGTCTTCTCTGGTGGTTTGAAAGTTGATGGTTGTCCTTCTGATTATGGGATTAGGAGGTGGACCTCGTTTAGGTGGTGTTTATTTTCGATTTTCCGCATATATATGACGTCTCTGCTACGTAGTTCTTTTTTTATTGGTCTCTGCTCGTCTTGTGTAGAGACTTGATTAATAATATATTTGCCGTCCAAAAAAAGTCATTTGTTTAAAATTTAGAATTGTCCGATTAAAATTAGACGGCGCAAATTTTAATACAATTTTAATTTTTTTTAAATATAAGAATTCTAATATTAAATCTAAACCATTTGATTTCAATTTGACGATTCCGACCTCACCGACTATGCAGTCATGTGTTGCACCCAATCTAGATCACACTTACACAATATTGTTACCAACATCCATTAGGACACTAGGATTCAACTAACATAGGTACCTTATTTTCAAGAGTCATGACCCCATGTGCTCCTCCTTTTTTGTTGTCTAGTTTAGGATGATCTAAGACTTTAGACTAATAATAAAATAATACGGTTGTGACATTGACTGTTAGTTTTAGAAGAATTTTGGCTTTCTATTTTTTTATATATGTTTCTTATAGAATAGAAATTGGATATTGTACCAGTCCTACATATATTAATGTTGATATAAAATTCAAATCAACAAGAAACATGTTTATTAATTATTATTAACCCAAAATAGTTGTGATTCAACATTTCTTCAAGTTTACTCATAAAAAAGCACAAGCTTGGTGGGGAAAAGGAAAACGATTCCTCACCAGTCACCATTCATTAATTGGTACTACTCCTACCATATTAAAATAATCTTTTACTTACAAGGCAAAATATTAAAATACTTCCTGTAAAAAAAAAAGTATTAAAATACTTGTTTTCATAGCTAAAAAACAGATTAGATTCTACTCCCCAAATGCATAGAAGTTTCAACACATAACTCTTTGAGATTTGTCTTTAGCTTGCTAGTAGTTCCCCAAATGCATAGCCACATTTAACGGATGCATTAATTAGCACTAAAATCTATGACTTATGCACACTAATCTTATTGGTCAAAGTCAACGCCATCCCCTCAATGTTTATGTTCATATTAGTTTGAAATTCATTATAGGGAAAAAAAAGTGTTCAAGTTGAGAATGAAATAGCAAGAAATAGTACACAAGTCTTAGCTTAACTGGTAAAATATTATCGATATTATTAGGCCGAACGTCTTGAATCTCGGCTCCTTCACTTGTGAGTGTGCGTTTATGATGGTTTTACCATTTCGTCTATGTACAAAAAAAAATATAGCAAAAAACATAAAACATGTTTTTTCCTTAGATACATATCATTCATAAAACATGTTTTTCTTAGATACACATCATTCCTAATACTCTAACTTGTTAGCAAAAAACCAAAAATTATGGCAAAATTAACAAATACATGAACCTTTGTTGTAAAAGCAAAATCTCCAAAAAGAAAGAAAGAAAAAAGTAAAAAAAAAAGAATACACTATATTTATAATAACTTAGAAGAGAAGAATGTAGTAATTTAGTACCAATAATAATTTGTTGATTGATTCATGGACATCTAACATTTCTTCCAGGCCCTCCATAATAAAAATAAGTTCCCCAAACATTATTTCTTCCTTCTTTTATATCATAGCAATTTGAATGATCAGCCAATTGGTGAATATTTGATAAAGGAAGTAAGTTATTGTCCCAATCAACTACTTGTAAGTTTCTAAAATAAGCTGCTTTTCTAAAACCTTCTTCTGAAAAATGTCCACTTCCCATTTGAGTGCCAGTGTGGTAGCCCCTTGAACGTGAATTCACAATTTCTCCTCCAAATTGAACCATACTTGCATGACTTCTTAAATGACTAAACAAGTTTGCTGGCCAATATCCAACTAGTAGCCCTGACCCAAATTCAAGCCACCAATGTCCATGTTTTGGGTCCTATACATATAAAAAATGCATAGTATATATAAGTTAATAATGTTATAGCTTATATATTCAAAGGGATAAAGATTTTGTACACATGCATCTTTATATTTTCAAAATTGTTGTAGTAATTGAAGAATTTGAGAAATGGAGAAGATTCATAGACATAACAAGATTAGTGTTCCCTTATGGGTTAATTAATATCTTATTATAAAATCTTGTTAACCATTATTAATAATATTTTTTTTTGGAAGAAAGTATATAAATGAGAAAAAAGTAACAACAAGGACACTTTGTTGTTGGTCAAAAATAAAAAGGACACTTTGTTGTTAATAATTTAGGCCTTTGAAGCCAGTTACGGCAAAACCAAAGTTAAAAAGCAATGAGTTAGCCGTGTAATATTGCTTTAATAAAGGGAAAAAGAGATAGGAACAGGGTACCCCATAAGGGACACTCCTACAAAGAAAAAAGCTAAGGAATCTTCCATTTGAATAACAATAACATATAGAAAATTTCAAAAGAAGGATGGAGAATAGAAAAAGTAAACAAATTATTGCTTTACTTGGACACAAAGTTTTTCAATTCTTAATGGATTGTCTGCATAACTTTTTTTATCAAAGGAAAAAGAAGTTGTGAAATATAGCAATAACAATAAGTAACAATTTGAAAAGCAAAAAAGCTAAAAAAAATCACCTTGATCTTCGAATTCAAAGTGTGTATGGTGTCCGACATTAACTTACATATTTACATTCAATTATTTTAATTTAAATTATTATTAATGTTTGATGTTGGTGTCATTGGTGTCTATGATGTGATTCATACCAAGTAAATGATCTTATTCTTGTTTGTATATATAATAGGCTAAATTGCACGGTTGTCCTTCAAACTTTCACAAATTTGTAATTTTAGTCCTCCAACTTTCATAATGATACTTTTAGCCTTCTAATTTTAACTTATTTTGTAAAAGACTGGCCTCCACTAATTTTGACAAAGTTAATGCACACATGAACAATGACTTACATGTCATATCAGCATGTCTTGCCACATGTAATTATTTTTAGAAAACAAAATAATATTTTTAAATTGGTTAAAATTAATGGGGGCCAGATTTTTGCAAAAGGGAAAAGTTATGGGATCGAAAGTACTATTATGAAAGTTAGGGATCAAAATTGCAAGTTTATAAAAATTATGGGTCAAAAGTACAATTTAGTCTATACAACAATAATATTATATTTTACATAAAAAAAAATGGTAAACAAAAGGTAAAGAATATACTCACTTTCCAAACCATTAAGCCAATATCAAACTGTCTTCCACTATAGATTGATCTTGGGGAGATTGCAGCCCCTATTGCTATTCTGTTGTTTGTTTGGATAAATCCTGAACATAGTAAATTGTAGCATCCAGTTGCTTGATATGCATCCGTCTATCAAATTAAAATATCAAATATTTATAAGATGTAAAATACTAACATTAACGACTAATTACTAACTTTACTGAGTTTAAAAAAAACAAAAAACTTAGAAAAACACATTTAATACTTACAGTCCAATAAGTGAAGAATCTAGGATAATTATCACCATATAGCTCAGGACTTACCTAAAAGAAATTAAATATACATGCTTAATTATTGCTAGTAACAAATATTAGTAACAAAATTCAACATTCTATAAGATAATAATTTTGAAATAAGTTTGAACATACCTGCCATCCAGCTTCTATTGTATTAAGATCATTACCAAATGATCCAGCAATAACCCAAATTTGTGATAAGCTGAATTCATATTGATCTGTTACTCTTGGTGTCCACACATTTATACTTGCTTTTGCTCCATAATATTGTTCTCCATTTACAAACATAACTGCATGCTGCAATAGGATATGTATGTCAAAATTCTCACCTAACATTCATTCATGCAAAATACTGTAACTATTTTTCCTATGTGTTCAATTCTTAAGCAAAATAGGCAAATCATAGGGTGAAGTCTGCTTTGTCCTCTGATGTCTAGATGCTTTTTGCTGAGAAAAAATTCTTAAGCAAAATAAATAAATAATCCAATTTTTTTCCAGCATAAATAATCAATATTGAACTTTGAAGTGAAGTACAATTTTTTCAATTAACAAAATAAAATTTGAAAATTGTAAGTACTAAACTAACCTCATGACCTGTGCCTGTTGAGTCTCTCCGTACACCTCTTGGTTTTCTTCCAAATCTTCTAACAGAATTTGCTCTTAGAAAATCTTGTTCTGTTGTTCTTCTGATTGGAATAGTACCTTTAGGACATTCTTCACCAGAATCAACCCAAAGTTGAAAATTATTTGTTGCATTTTCTCGATTGTTGTCGCCGTTGTATCCTTTTGGCCTTTCTGGTGGATCCTGTAAACCTTAATCCTCTTACTCTCAAATTCATTTCAATGATTTTAATTGAAAAACCAAAAACTTAGTACTTTTCTTAAGACTAATCAAATTAAACATGTTGTGTTACATTGAATGAAAAATGAAATTACCAATGGTTTTTGTCCTTTGAGTTTTGGATGGTCAAAAGCTGGTTGTTGATGAGATATAATACAATCTATTAAATCTCCATCTGGACTCTGCAACAAAACAGTAAAAGAATTAAATTCAGATCACTGAATCACAAGAAGAAAAATTTGTCATCATTGTCATAATTTCTTAAAATAAAGATTCAGTCTTGTCGCTTCGATTCGATAAAAAAAAACTTATAAAAAAAGAAAATAAAATGCCTTAATTGTCTTGATGGGAGGCTTGTTGATCTTCTTCAAATGAGCTCTAATTCTTCTCAACTTATGCAATGAAACATCCGGTCGAAAAGTTTGGTTAAAATTGTTATGAGAGTTTAGTTCTGATGAAGATGAATTTGATGAGACAATGGGGTGTGACAAAATAGGACTAATTGAGGTAAAAACCAGAAACAAAGTAACAAAAACATGTAGAATAGGTGATAGAGTATTTTGGGAAGTTGAAGAAGAAGAAGACAATTTAAGAGAATGATTTAGTAAACTTGTTTGTTCTGAGACAACATGATTTGGTTGTTTGCATTGTTGTTGTCTTGTTGTGAATTGAGATGAAAAAAAAGACTCTTTCATATGTTTTTTTGTGTTTGAAACTGAATAATAATCTTTCATGTCAATACAAAACAGAAGAAACTATGCTAAGAAGAAAGAGGCTACAAAGTTTTGTTTTCAAACTATAAACAACACAACCTTCTAAATGGTCCTGACTAGTGAGAGAGATAATATAAATATAGTATGGTTTTTAATATTTTGCTACCACACCATGAAAAAAACTCTCAAGTACTACCACCACATAAAATAGACAAGGGACCTATACACATGTGTGGGGTTGCAATTTTCAAAGTTTTACTTTTATTTACCCTGCCAAAGGGTTGTTACATCTAAACATTAATTCTGTCACTTAATATAGAACTAAAATATTATGAATTCTGTCACTAAATATAGAACTAAAATATTAATAGATTCTCCTCGTTCTTCTTAGGGAGAATTTATTAACTATTTGAGTTCAATATCTTGATTTAAGTTGGTCTAATGGTGATTGACGATGGACTTGTAGGAAGTATCGCGGTTTGATCATCCACAACTGCGATCGAGATGGGCTGAAACTACTCAATGTAAGAACTGACCCTCGAACCAGATTAGGCGGTCAAGTATGTCATATACTGATGGTGAAAACCAAATTTAAATTGGTAGTAGTATTAAATTTGTCGACATTTTTTTTTACAATGAAGCAGATAATCGAACTCACGACCTCTAATATACTAATCAAATCTCTCACCAAACCTAGTGGCTTAAATTAAAATAAAAGTTTGATATAAATCATTTGGAGAATATACTGTTAGAGATTTTAAAATTAAAAAAAAAAAAAAAAACATAAAATATGGTTGAAAGTTGAAACAACATTCAAATTGAATATTTATGCATTAAAATAAATTTTTATATGGTTGAAAAAATAGACACCCTAAATTATATTTTTCTCCCTCTTCCATAATAGTCTGACCATATAATTTATTAGTCCTCTTAACTCATTGTAATTAAGATATTTTAAAATCTACAATGGAAAATCTAATTATTATTTTTTATCAAATAATACAGTGTTGAGACAAATTTTTTATCAGATAAATCATTTACAACTTTGTTATACGTAACTACCTCTCAAAAAATTGAATACTCTCAACACCAAACTGATACTAAATTTGTTTTATACAGTACTTTACTATGTATGAATGAAGTTTGAATGAAACTATTATTGCCATATACTAGTATTGTCTTACACTATTATAAGGTACACTTGAATTAAACTTTTATCCAGGTATTGCTTCCAACATTGATTTGTATCTATATATTGATATTGATATATGGTTAAAATTTATGTGCTGTCATCCTATACCATGTTCCAATGCTACGGAATAATTATGTGACTCTCTCCCCTGGTGATAGCTGCTTTTACTTTCCTCTCTACTCTTATTATTAATTGCAATTGATAAATGTCTCAGAACAATCGACTTTATGATTATGGAGCTACCTCCACTGTAATATGCACCAAACATTGAAGCAACTTTTATTGGACCATGTATTATCCAATCCAATTAATGGTACCAGGCAATACATACAAATAAATAGTAAATTACTACTATACTTTTGAATCAATGAGGTGTCAATATTGATCGTTAGTTGGTTTAATGGTGATTGTCGCTGAATTTGATAGGAAAGATCACGGTTCGATCAACCGCAAATGTAATCGGGAGGGGGTTTGTAATCACTTGATGCCATAATTGACTTTCGAACCAGATTAGGCGATCCAACCGGATACTTATAGTAATAAAAAATGTTGTCAATACATTGGGATGAAAGAATTTTTTTAATGCTTAGCAAGTGTTTAAGGATTTGGTTCAAATGGTAAATGACTTGACCTCTTAAAACAAGTGTTTATGGATCCAATCTTTGATTTTTGCGTATGGAAAAAATTATCTATCATATATGCGAGGATATCCTACAGATTTCTCAATAGCAATTAATAATAGTTAAACGAAAGTAAAAATTCGGACATATAAATAATACTAGTGATCATTTAGAACAAGATGGAGCACTCTCTTTTGTTTACCACAACAACATGTTTATTATGCTAATTATATTAATCTCCATTTACAACATCTATTAAAACATCTACGATTTTGTTGAAAACACATTTGTAGTTTTATGGGGTGAATCACCATTTTAAATTTATTTGGATGAAATCTACGTGGATTATACAGGAATGATTTCACACAAAATGATAGGCCTCGCATAAATTTCCTCAAAAAAAGGTGTAGAAATACTCCCTCCGACCTTTTTTATAAGCAAATATTTCAATTTGCACACTTAGTAAGAAATTACTTTTTTGTCTTGATTTTATGTAAAAGTTCTATTATAATTACTAAAATGACCTTATAATATGTTAATTTTGCATTGGGATTCTACAATCATCTTAAAAAGTAGAACAATTAATAAGGTAATTTTGAAAAAGTAGGCATTAAATAAAGTTGGTTTTGATGACTTTTTTTTATATTTAAGGCCAAAAACTTTTGTTGACTTTTGCTTATAAATGAGGCCGGAGGAAGTAGAGTTCTATTAGCACTCCTCATTTTATGATCGTTTATGATTCAATTGAGATAAAATATTGAACTGAATCGAACCATAACCAGAGTCTGGAGTTTAGAAAACTGAACCGAATTGTTCTACTTTCTCTAATCCAAACTGAATTAATAGGTTCAATAAATTGGTTCTTAATTTCAAACTGAACTGTTTTTCTAACAAAAATGTATTTTTCCCTCTTTTATTTTTTTTGGATAGGATATTTTTTTGTTAGTGGCTAGAAACTTCACTTTTAAGGTGTATAAGTGAGATGTTCGGGGTTCGAACACGATCCCTACATATAAAACGTGATGTTCTTTACCAAATGAACTAAACTTATGAATGATATGATATTAATTTTAATTTGTAATAAAATATTAAATAAAAATTATTACTACCGGAGTACTTTTTTGAATGGAGTAAACAAATAAATCCAAATAGAGTAATTGTGAAAGGTGTAATTATTTACCTATTACTAATATATTCCCCCGTCCCAAATTGAGTGACACGGTTGACTAATTGCACTATTCACACATATTGTTTTGACCATATTTTTTTATTAATAAATAAAAATAAATATTAGCATATAAGATGTTGGGTTCGTCTCGATGAGTATTTTCAAAATATCAAATTTTTATAATTTTTATTATAATATAATTAAAAATATTAATCGTCAAAATTATGCATCGAGATACGTGAAACAGTCAACTGTGTCACTTAATTTGAAACGGATGAAATAGTAGTAATGACCAAGTTTAGCTGAGTAGTTTGACACTTTGACGTACGATATTTTTTTTGTTAGGTAGTCTAGTGACTAGAAACTTCACCTTTAAAGTGTATAAGTGAGATGTTCGGGGTTCGAACACAATCCCTACATATAAAATGCGATGTTCTTTACCAAATGAACTAAATTTATAGGACGGTACAATATTAATTTTAATTTGTGATAAAATATTAAATAAAAATTATTACTACCGGAGTACTTTTGACTGGAGTAAATAAATAAATCCAAATAGTGCTTATAAAAAAAAAATCCAAATAAAGTAATGTGGAAGGTGTAATTATTTACCTATTACTTCCTCTGATATTAATATAAGAGAAAATTTAATATATTTAGTACATATTATAAACTAGATGCATTGAATTTTTAAATTTAAAAAATAAAATTTTTCTTATATTTTGTAATGACTAATGACCAAGTTTAGCTGAGCAGTTTGACACTTTGACGTAAGACATGCCGTTAACTAACTGATGTCAATGGACGGTCAAAGGAGTCAATGGGCCGTACGTAACCGACACATTTCAATTAGGAGCTAAGCGATGGGGTCCACTGGGAGGCTTATGATTTTTTTCTCCAACCAAAATTAAAACTTATATCAAACATGCATTATAGAGCTGCGCATATGAAGAGTAGTGCTAATGAGGAATTACTTTTTTTTGAAAAGGTTTTTTTTTTTCGAATAATTTAGTGGCTAAAAATTTTATTTTTAAGAGGGATAAGTGGCATGATTGTGGCTATAAAATTTCATTCTAAAATTTCATTCCTTCCTATATATATAGTGCAATGTCATTGTCAACTGAGTTAAGTTCGCGAGACTCATAAATGTCTTTAATTATATGATATCTTCAAATAAGCTTTTTATTTTAAACTTCTCGTGGATTCCCCTAGATATAAGTTTAGCCGAACATTTTAGTGCACATTTTATTTGATTATGTACCGGTACATTATTAGTGGATAATTTTGATAGGGCCAAAAATTAATAAGTACTACTTATAAATCTATCAGAATTATCCACTCCAACGATATACTGCTATACATATCTAAATATGACGTGTATCGAATAATTCACCTTAATTTTATTTGAGTCATTATTGGATATTAAATAACTTAATCTCATTTATACTCATCTATTTCTTTTTAAATGTTGTTCTCAATATAAAAATATAAGTCATTCTCAAATAACTATATTTTTTTATTTTAAAATGAAAGTAGAATAGCAAGAAAAAAACTCTCACAATATACTATTTTGATTGTAAAACTTTATGATAAAACAACACTTAAAAAAAATGAGATCGACTCGAGAGTATTAAATATGAGCTCTTAAAATTGTCCAAAATCCAAATATTATCTTTTTACTTTTTGGTGATTCCAAAATATCATCATATTTCTTAATTTTATATTATTGTCACATGAAATATTAGTCAAGGTTTGTCACATGAAATATTAGTTAAGTAACTAAATGAGATATGAGCGTATTAGAATTTATATAATTTACATTTTAGGCAAAATTACACTGCAGTTCATTTATCTTATTTTTTTATAACACTTTGGTCTTTTATCTTTTTTTTTGTAACATTTTGGTCCTTTATCGTTTCTTTTTGTAACACTTTGATCCTTTATCTTTTCTTTTGTAACACTTTGGTAATTTTTTTCTTTTTTAAGACTTGGTATCCGGTCCTAGGACCGACTAATCAAAAGGACCAATCCCACCATTCACTTTGGTCCTTTATTTTTTTATAAATAAGTAAGATAAAGGACAAAATATTACAAAAAAAAAGGACTAAAGTGTTACAAATAAACAAAATAAATGACCAAAGTGTTACAAAAAAAAGATAAAGGATCAAAGTGTTACAAAAAAAAGATAAAGCACCAAAATGTTACAAAAAAATAAGATAAAGGATCTTTGTTGTAATTTTGCTTACATTTTAAAAGCATACTCACGAATGTAAAAATAACTATTTTAGTTTTCTGAACTAGTATCATGAAACACTAGTAAATTTTAGAATTGAGAGTTGAGTTTAACTTATTTGTATAAAATCAGGTGATAATTGTCTTTTACTTATAAACTTTTATTCATGTCAACTCAATCACATGTGAGACTTCTTAACGCACTCTCTCACGCCCAGTTCTATATTGGGATTGCTTTGTGGAAATAAATGATAGGTGACCTGATAGCTGATGGTCCAACGGATCTTGAAAAGACTCTGATACTATCTTAGAATTGGGAATTGAGTTTAATCCATCTTTACAAAACGTTTATAAAATAATAATTGTCTGTTACTTATAAACATTTATACAGGTCAATTCACATCTGATATCTGATGTGAAACTTCTTAACGGTAAGCATACCTTTTCCACACAATTGTCTCTTTTGATTTTTTAATGTCATTAATATATTATTACATTTAATTTCACGAGTCAATAAGGTTTTTTTTTTTGGCACAGGGTACAATCATTAAGATTTTTTGGTACAAAGTACTATACTACTAGTAGTCATTAAGAATTTAATACATTAACCAACAATGTCTAGCTCTTTAAGAAAAAAAAGCTCTTTCAAAATTCAAAATGAAAATAACAAGTTTATTAATTTATATATAGGCTAAAATTTAAAATTCTTTCTGTCGGCAACAAATAAAAATTATTTATATTTAATATTTTTAAAAGTACTTTCTTTTTTATTAAATAAAAGAAAATACTAAAAATTATTTACTGAATATTTTAATTTAGATACTAAAATCAACACGTTTCATTGCGGAAATAGATAGAAACCGAAGGAAATTTCATGGCGGAAGAGGAAATTGATGCGGCGGACGGGGAAGAAGAAGAGGGAATTGATTCCGGCGAGGGAAGAGATAGATTTCATATTTCTGGCGAGGAAGAAGAAATTTTCCGGCAAGTGAAAGTGAAATATTGGAGAAATTGGAAATTTATGAAAATTGGGAAAGAGAGCGAAAACAATAGAGAAAGAACGTAAGCGCGCCTTGAATCTTATAAAAAAAATATCATATTATATTTTAGCCACATTTAGACCGTGGCAAATGATGTTCTTTACCCACAGTCCAAATAACCGTGGCCAATAGACCGTGGCAAACTAGCGAATTTTTTGTAGTGTATTAATAAAAATGTCAAATTTTCTTTGTTAAATCAAGGTATCTCCACCCATTATATATTGACTAATTCATTGAGGTGAAAAATTCATATAAGGGCTGACGTCACGAAACCATATACCGATATCGAATTTTCCTTCTGTAACATATATTTTCAAACACTCGGTCATAAAATGAAATGAATCCTAAACAAAATAGATTAGTTGTAACATCTCTTTACCACAGTACTCTTCCACTATTTTATTCTTATAGTTGAAAATGAAATTGATCCTATATTAATGGGATGTTGCTGGAAAGGGTGTGTGCTATATATCTTTAATAGGATGGGTTCCTCCAAAACCGAATTATGTGAAGTTGAATAGGTATTGTGCTTGCAAAGCGAACAATAAAACCGGTTGTGGTGGAGTACTTCGTGGTAGTCATGGAGAATGGTCGGGTGAATTCCCAAAATGTGTGTGAGTGTAGTGTTTTTGTGGCTGAGTAAGGGGTTCTTGAAAGTTTGAGGGATGCTTGGTGGATGGATTTTCAAGCGATGTTGTTAAACATTGATTCGACGGTTGTTTTTAGTGTTGTTAAGGCCGATAGAATTTCTAGCCCAATGGGGCTCTTTTTAGTGATGTGTATCGTGCATTTGTTGGAGAGGAATTGGGAGGTGGAGATCACACATTCTTACACTAAGGCCAATTGATGTGCAAACGCATTAATAAATATTAGTTGTAATTTAGGTTATAATTTTTTTAAAAGAATAAAAAAAAATTAGTTTATTAATTGATTATAGTCTTGTCCTTCACATATTAGTGAATTATTGGATTTTGATGTAATGAGACTCACTTACCTTAAAATAACTACTGTATAATTTTTGTTTTTCGAGCTTTGATCCTCTCTATTAAAAAATAAAAAATAGGCCACACAAAAACATCATGCATATCTCATGTAAATTTAATACGATCTATATAAATTTCAACTAACAAAATAGTGTTAGACTTTATTATTAGTATTTCATAATTTTAAATTATAATAAAACGAAGACCATCAAAAGTGTTTAAGGATAAGAATCATTCACACATAGTATGTCTAAAAGGGCTGCATGTTATACCAAGCCAGTCAAAGTATATATTGATAATATAATTACCATTATGTAACAAATAATTAATAATTAAGCAAATAGATTCAGAAAGATATATATTCTTCCCTACCTAGCTAGTAAAATTCTCTTGGGCTGTGAGTTATGGTTACTAATTAAGCTAGTTTAGTGTCTTTGTATTGTGAAGCACAAAAGCATGGGCCCAAGCACACCCCTTATCTTTTAAGGGCTGTGACAAAGTAATGGTGATGCTTCCCACTTACGGTTCTTCCACTTTTTTTTTTCTAGTTCTTTATTTTCTCTATTCTTTTCACAAACACCCACTCACTCTGTCTCTTACCAAATGTATGTGTTGAAATGAAATAACATGAGAATAATGTGTAGCAATCAGCATGAATATTGGTCCACAATGGATGCATTATAGAACATACAATCTGAAGAGATTTTATAGTTAAGCGTTTGTTTGGTTATGTGATGTGATAAGAAAAATTGATTATAAATGAATTGTTTTCTAAAATTTTTCGGACTTATAAGTTTTACGAAAAGATAAATTATTTGGAAGAATTTGATTTTGATTTTGAATTTTAATGTTAGATTAGATGGAATTAACATCTTTTGCCATACCACCCAACCCTCTAGATTAACAGGGTAAAAAAGCAGGTAAAAATTGAACGATTAACACACAAAAATAAGGGTTGATTAATGTAAAATTATCGAAGTGTGGCGTCCAATTCACTTATATGGTTGTTTTGAGTTAAATGTGGATGATCTATTGGCTACACCCTCGTGACCCAACGTATCATAGCTGATGGTTCAATACTCCTTGTATCAAAAGTCTTCATAATTAACAAAGGTGGTCAGGCGGCATGTCCTGCTGAGCAGCATAAATCTAATGGTTTAAGATTTTGCATAAAAGTGTGGTGTTCAACTCATCTGTATTGTTGATGATCTTAGTTCAATATATGGACGACCCTCTGGTTGTCTGTCCGCCTCGTGACCCAACAGTGGTATCAGAGTCGATGGTTCGATGAAGGGTTCGACTGACTCCTTGTATCAAAAGTCTTCTTGAAAAAGGTGTTCGAGCGGCGAGTCCCATTTAGCAGCAGCAACATCGGTGCAAGTATATGTGGCTGAAAAAGCTTTCACTTGAGGGGGACCATAAAGAATTGAAGGACTTCACACTTGAGGGGATATTGTTGTGGCAAGTGCGAGGTGAGTTAAGTCCCACATTGCTTAGGAAATTAATTGAGGTTGAACATTTTATAAATGAGATTACCCATAAATTTAATGTCTTAAAATTTTTAGTGAAAGTTGATCAACTCAATTAATTGCTCTTGACCCAATATAGATAATCCCCGGCTACCCCATGACCCAACACACCACTCACTATACTCAATTTTGTCTCTTTAAAAAATAACCAAAGATATACTAATTCCTTTTTAGTAGTGTCCTTTTAAAAAGTGGGTCTCAATAAGGAGACTAAAATTCATTTGTAAAAGTATAAATATAAAAATTCGAATATATTATCCATGTAAGTATAACTCGGTTGATAGAAACATTAATTGCATGTAATATACAAAGTCCTCTAAACTATATTTGACAAAATAAAAATCGAATATATTGAATCCAACTTACATGCACTCATAGAACTTATTCAGAATTCCTAAACTAAAAGTGTGATTTTATGGCTTCAAGTTATGTAGAATCAATTGGCTTGGTTTTGCCAAAGGCTGTCATGCTTTTAAAAAGAATAAGTATCATGTTCAATTTTAAATTCATAAGGATATAAAAAAACAAAAATTTATACTACACTACTGTATCAGAATTCAGAAGCCCATATATCACACTAATGGTAATGGGAACCAGAAATAGATAAAAATTTCAATTGAAGCAAATAAAGAGGCACGCATTTTTTTATTTTACATAACTTTAGTGTAAGGAATGTGAAACCTTGTCTTATCTTACCTTGTGATTGCAACTATATATATATATACTATCCTTTCACTTGCAAATCCAAATGGCTAATTGTGAAGCTCAAACTCTTAATGAGGGAGGTTTGGATTTGAATGAATCATGAAAATATATAATTGAGATTTGAGAAAATTAAATGGCTAAAATTGTTATTTTAATTCTTTTTTGGTCAAATAATTTAGTGGCTAGAATTTCATTTTTTAAAATGAATAAGCAGGAGTACTAGGGTTCGAACCCTAGTCCATACATAATTTATCCGGTGTTTTTGTCCATGAGTTATGCTCATAGAGACCGATGTATATTAATTTGTTCATGTAATTTTAGCTAGTATTTGTAATATATATTTTTTTGAACTCTCAAACATGATATAATGACATGAATATGAAACATATATTTTCATAAATAGAAGTCAATTTGCATATAACTTAAAGATATTATAATTGAAATTTAATAGATATGCACTAACCTTTCTTTTAGTCAAGATATACATTAACAACCAAGTAAAATTATTTTGCATATATAGTCATTGAATCATTATATATATATCAGCATGCACACTCTTATTGTAATATAACAAAAGTAATTTAACAAGTATCATGAGATTGAGACATAAATCATATACATACTTATGAATTATGATCATCATGTAACTTATATTCTTACAAGTGTGTTGAATAAGATAATGCATACAAGTAAACCACTATACCCTTAGTGGTTTGAATATAATGATGGGTCATTGTTGAGTATGATTGTGGAGGCCATGTGATGTGATATTGTGTGCCTTGTTTGGTATATATTTAAGCCAAGCTTAGAATATGAACTTTATTAATTCGAAAGCCAACTATAATTATTCAATATTGGTAGAGACTATAGAGCTACATAGGCATAAGATACCATATATTTCGGTTTGATTATTTATTCTTTCACTTATTGTACGTACTAGAGCGGTTTAGATGTCAAACAATTACAAAAGACAATAGTTAGAGGAAAACACACCAACCCAACTTATAAATGTTTCCACACAAAATTTCTCTTACTTGCTCAAAACTAATAAGTGCCAATAGTACTAGATAGACTTTTTTTGTCAACACATTTGAGAAAGTAAAGCCACAAGTAATGATGTCTTGAAAGAAATAGGTAAGGGATATTTGAAGGCTAATGAAAATATGAGCTTTCATATTTATTTGTTTTGGTTAAATATGAGCTTTCATATTAATTATGATGAAAACTACTTTTTGTTGTGTCTTATAATAACAGTCATATTTGATAATTTTAAATAGAGTAAGAAAAAAAATGATAAATGAAAGAAACAAATAGCAATTTTACTAATTTATAATTAATGATCATTGATCTATTTTCATTATTATTTTTTAGTCAAATAATTTAGTGTTAGAAATTCACATTTTTTAAGCGAATAAGTGGAGAATTTTGGGTTTAAACCTTAAATAGTGACTTACCTCTACATATATAATGCGATGTCCTACCAACTGAATTATATTTATGGAGAATATTTTCTTTATTATTTATAATTGTAAAATGATAACTTGAGAGTAATGCACGTAATATAAATTAAAAGGTATATTTGAAAAAATAAAATAATTAAATTCTCATTGAAAAATGAAAGTCACACCGTGTTTTGTGACAATTAAATTTTTGCAATGGGGTTGGGACAAACGGAGTAATATAGTATTTATTAAAAAAAATGGAGTAATATAGTTTCAATTATTGTCACATGAATGAGTTTCATCCTCAGCTCCATTATAACCTTAAAAAAAAGTATTGTCATCTGGCTAGCTTGTGTTTGGGTCGTATGGACGGAGAGAAATCATCGACTGTTTCGAGGATCAGCAGACTTGCCCCATGTTTTGTTGGACAAGATCAAGCTATTTTCATTTAGGTGGTTGAAGTCGACGAATATTACGTTAGCTTTAAACTACCATAGCTGGTGGTCTAGTCCTCGTTTATGCTTGGGGTTTGTATGACTTTTGTATTTGCTTTTTGTTTGTTTTGACTATTCCTGTAAATTTTTATAGTCTGTCATGGTACGTCTTGTGCCAAGGAGGCTGTTTTGGTTAATATATTTCATTTTGGCTTCTTCAAAAAAAAAAAGTATTGTCACGTGACATGAGTTTGTTACGAGGAGTATGGAGATATCACATTAGATTTTTAACAAGCACATAAGTATTTATCAATGCACATAAGTTTGTTACGAAGAGTTTGTTTTTTTTACTATTGTTATCATCAAAACCTTATAGGCATCGTACTAAAACTCATTTTGGTTTAACAAATAATAATAAGAGTATCGATCCATAAAGACTAAAAAAAATTAAAGAAAGTAAAATTATTATATATATAAATATTAGAAACAAAAATAGTAACCGGCCCCGTATTTAAAATTCGGGTTTTCCCCGCACTCGACTTCACACCCAGTTAGATCAACTTTTCTCTGCTAAATTCAAGGCGGATCTGGGCGGAGTGAGGTGGGTCTGAGTCCATTTGTCATGCCTAGTTGACACAAACGAAACACTAAGTAATTGAATTTTTTTGTCCTGAAAATTCAATTTTGTCCTTGAATAAAAACTTTGGAATGAGTTTTCCGAAGTTTTCGTTGTTCAAATTTGGAAAACACATTTTGAAGTTTGTATTCATGACAAAAAAAATTCGACAAACGTGTTCCAAAATTTTTATTCAAAGGTAAAAACAAAAATTCAGTGTAAAAAAAATATGGGCGGATGAAAATTTTTCTTCTACGAGGGTCAGCCCGTGATATATGGCCCATACGTTTCAAGGGCTATAAGCCCATGTTCCCCTGAAAACATAGAAATAATCAATTATTTTTTTTTGGTTTAGAAATAATCAATTGTTACTACTACTATTATTATCATTATTATTAATAAAAAAAGTGCAAGGAAAAATATTTAACCAAGTAATTGAGCTCAAGTTTTATTTAGGCAAATTGTTTGAAAGAATCCAAACCAAATTTTGAGAGGAACAATTATTGGTTTATTTATCTCTTATTTGAACTCCGAATTATCATAATCTCTTCTACTGAAAACCGGCGGGTTTAAAAAATATTTTAGTTCTTTTTACATTTTTTTCCACGAATATTTCATTTTCCACCAATTACAAAATATTTTTCACAAAAACAACAAAATATTGTTAGGCAATGAACCATAATATATGTTAGGCCACGAGGGGGAGCCTCATTACTTTGGATCAACAGATGGAGCTAAGCAACTATACAAAATGACTTTCATACCACATCGGTCCTCTCACTTGTGAGTCTCTCCGTATACACGGTCCATCACCACTCACTTATTGCTCCCCATCAAGTCGCATCAGACTCTGATACCATCTTTGGGCCGTGAGCAACCACACAAGCGACTTTTAATACCACATCTTCACTCAAAACTTTAAGACATTAAATTTATGAGTCTCTCATTTATATGTTGCTCAACATCAACTCTTTCAACCAATGTGAGACTTAACTCACTCTTAATATATTTCAATGATATTTTTTTTTTTGTACAATGTTCTTTCTGGCTACTAGAAATACAAAGTACAAATACAAATATTATACGTTCTATATCAAATCCATACTAAAATTTGGCTTGTTCAATCCAAAGTAGTCTTGACAAAAAAGAAAAATTGTATTAGAATAAAGTTTAGTTTTCATTGGCCATATATAACTATGTTCTTTTACTTGACTACAGTACTTTTAGGATAATAAAAAGAACAAAGTAAAAGGAAGAAGATTTGATGCCATATTCACCATATCCCTGCATACATGAGTACAGTCTAATGGTCTTACACATAAAGTAAAGTAATTTGATGTTGAACTAGAACTTGAAAAATGAACGGAAGATTTAAACATAAGCAAAGAATCTTCTTTATACTTTGTCAAAGAATGATAAGACAAAAGAAGTGGCATATCAAAATTCTTCTACTATCCTCTTGTATATGTTCTCTTCCGATTTAGAGTTGCATTCTGAGGTATTGTCCGTTTTGGGTTGTGTGTGAACCCTCACGGATTTGTCCTTTGTAAAAGATATCCCGGTCTCGGTGGATTGAGGAGTGTGAGTATTATATTGTATATAAACTACCATTTCTCTCGATTCTTAAACGATGCGAGACTTTTAAGATGAACCGGAATGTGTTCTGTAGATAAAAAAAAAAACATCAAAGAAACACATTAAATGATAAACCCTTGTATGTTTTTATTAATCACACACCTCTTTGGGACTCTAAATCTTCACAACATCATTATGTTACATTAGAATACACAAAATGTCATCCGCAGTAAGAGATCATAGGATCATTCGCCGAATGACAAGCCTACCACGAAGCTTAATGAGCTTCGTGGGAATAGGAAGAAGAAGAAGAAATCAAAATACAAATTTTCCATTGCAACCTCTAGACACTCCTCAACCACAAAGCTCCTTAGCAACTCCAGACGAGTGGATTTTTCTAGACAACTTTGAGCAACAATATGGCACAAAACATCCCTTCTTTTACGCTTGTCGTTTCATTGAAGCTATGAAGTTAGCAGAACAAGATAAAAAGTTTGTGTTCATGTATCTCCATTCACAAGAACACCCTTTTGCAAACGTGTTCTGCAAGGAAACCTTGTGTTCTGAGCTAGTGACTCAGTTTCTTGATGTGAATTTTGTTTGTTGGGGTGCACTTGCAGATAGAGGAGAGGGTTTGCAAATGGTTGCATCATTGAGACCTTCAAGTTTTCCTTGTTGTGCTGTCATAAGTCCTGCTCCTAATGATGGCATAATTGTGTTGCAACAGGTTGGTTCAATTTTTGGGTTTTATATGTTTCTAAGAAATGGTTGTATATAGTTAGTTATTTTTGTATGTTTCTATTTTGATTTGTTATTAGGCCTGAACACTTAACGAGTTGATTTTTTGAAAATAAACCAGACTCGTTATAAAAACTCAACATGGTATCAGAGTCTATTCGGAAAAAGAAAAAAAAAACACTTAATATTCACAATCACAAACTCGCTATATTTGAAATGGAAAATGTTATACTCATTCGCCATTCTTTCTCTTTTAATTGAATTTGGGTGTGTGTTCAGCTAGAGGGACCACTTTCACCTGCAGAGCTAGTGGAGATTCTACAAACAACATTGGAAGAACAAGGGTTAGCTTTTGGAAGTGCTAAAGCGAAGCGAGATGAAAAGATCCGAGCAGATCGTAGACTTAGAGAAGAGCAAGATGCTGCATATTTTAAGGCTTTGCAAATAGACAAGGTTAGAAAATATATCCTAGCGCATTCATGAATCTCAGCCTCTCAGGTCGTCCGATCAAGATAAGACTGTTATTTTTTCAACTTGGAAAAAAAATTCAAAATATGCAGATGAAAATGTATCGAATAGCTCAAGATGCATGATTGTAGCAAATTTAAAATTCTCTAACTATATTTAAAATGTTGATTTCCAAATAATAAACTAACAATCCTACCTAAATGTAGGAAAAAGAGAAACTCAAAAGTTTATCTTCAAAAGAGAGAGTTCAGAAGCCAGTGGAAACACAAAACACTAGAAATTATGGGATGTTAAGGAACAATTACGTTGATGTCACTAAATTTCATAACAAAGGAAATGGTTCCACAAGTGAAAAACAAGACAAAGGAAGAATCACAAGTAGTGGAAAGGAGACTCAAGTTGCACAGGTAATAAGCTTTAGTCCTGCACAACAAAGAAACTGGTCATTTTTATAAGAAACAACCCAATCTTTAGATTTGTTAAATAACTGATGAATCAGTTATTCAACGAACCTAAAAAATCAACTGTTTCTTATAAAAATGACCTGAGGTAGTATTAGTTTATGTTGAACTTTGATTATATATGTTTGTCAATTTTTATTTTTTTTTGTTGCAGATACTCATAAGGTTTCCAAATGGAGAAAGAAGAGAACATACATTCCTATGCACAGACAAAATTCAGTCGATTTTTTCATATATTGATTCATTAGGTTTGTCTGGAATTGAGAACTACAGATTGATATCAAATTTTCCAAGAAGAGTTTATGGTGTTGATCAAATGAGAATGACTCTTAAAGATGTTGGCTTGTATCCTAAAGCTAGTTTGTTCTTGGAGCCTTTGTGAAGAGGAGTCTCATAAGCCATAAACCATGTTAACATGTATTAGATATTATATATATATATATATATATATATATATATATATAGGGGGCTGCTAATTTAGACCCAGTTGGGTCTAAATTAGCAAGGTGCACCTTTTGAGTTGGACAAAAATATCCATTTTTTTAATTTTTGAAACAATAAAGCAAAAGGGGCACTTCTGTAATTTTCCTCTATTTCACACGCACCCCCATTTCTTTTCCCACCCCCAGGACACGTGGCAAGCTGTAAGCCACAAAAAACAGGCGCGTGCAACACACGCGCGGGGGGAGTGAGAAATTTTTTTGCATTGCATGGGACACGTGTCACTTCCTGGTGGCTCGCCTATTTTTTTTCCATTTTATACTTTAAACTCGATTATTTCGTCGTAAATTAATTTTTTATTTTTTAATTTTTATACCAAAATTCATAATTTTTTTTTCTCTACAAATAGAGACTTGGTTTGTTTGATTTGGACACCGAAAAAAAAAACACAATTTTTCACTACTTTAAACTCGATTATTTCGTCGTAAATTAATTTTTTATTTTTTATTTTTTATACCAAAATTCATAATTTTTTTTTCTCTTCAAATAGAGACTTGGTTCGTTTGATTTGGACACAGAAACAAAAAACTCAATTTTTCACTACCTTAATCTCATCAAATAACTAATAATCAACTTACTGAAACCATTTTACCAGCAAAATGGTTTCAGTTTACAACTCTCTGAAACCATTCTACCAGATAAATGGTTTCAGAAGCAAACACAATTAAATAATTACTCACTGAAACCATTCTACCAGTAAAATGGTTTCAGATTACAACTATGTGCAACCATTCTACAAGGTAAATGGTTTCAGAAGCAAATAACTAATAATCAACTTACTGAAACCATTCTACCAGCAAAATGGTTTCAGATTACAACTCACTGAAACCATTGTACCAGATAAATGGTTTCAGAAGCAAACACAATTAATAAATTACTCACTGAAACCATTCTACCAGTAAAATGGTTTCAGAATACAACTATGTGCAACCATTCTACAAGCTAAATGGTTTCAGAAGCAAATAACTAATAATCAACTTACTGAAACCATTCTACCAGCAAAATGGTTTCAGATTACAACTCTCTGAAACCATTGTACCAGATAAATGGTTTCAGAAGCAAACACAATTAATAAATTACTCACTGAAACCATTCTACCAGTAAAATGGTTTCAGAATACAACTATGTGCAACCATTCTACAAGCTAAATGGTTTCAGAAGCAAATAACTAATAATCAACTTACTGAAACCATTCTACCAGCAAAATGGTTTCAGATTACAACTCTCTGAAACCATTGTACCAGATAAATGGTTTCAGAAGCAAACACAATTAATAAATTACTCACTGAAACCATTCTACCAGTAAAATGGTTTCAGAATACAACTATGTGCAACCATTCTACAAGCTAAATGGTTTCAGAAGCAAATAACTAGTAATCAACTTACTGAAACCATTCTACCAGCAAAATGGTTTCAGATTACAACTCTCTGAAACCATTCTACCATATAAATGGTTTCAGAAGGATTTCGGTGTCCAAATCAAACGAACCAAGTCTCTATTTGTAGGAAAAAAAAAATTATGAATTTTGGTATAAAAAATAAAAAATAAAAAATTAATTTACGACGAAATAATCGAGTTTAAAGTAGTGAAAAATTGCGTTTTTTTTTCGGTGTCCAAATCAAACGAACCAAGTCTCTATTTGTAGAGAAAAAAAAATTATGAATTTTGGTATAAAAAATAAAAAATAAAAAATTAATTTACGACGAAATAATCGAGTTTAAAGTAGTGAAAAATTGCGTTTTTTTTTCGGTGTCCAAATCAAACGAACCAAGTCTCTATTTGTAGAGAAAAAAAATTATGAATTTTGGTATAAAAAATAAAAAATAAAAAATTAATTTACGACGAAATAATCGAGTTTAAAGTATAAAATGAAAAAAATCACGCAGACCCATTCATATGCTGACACGTGGCTGCCTTTTTCAAAAGCAAAATTTTCTCTCTCCAGCATATAATCTAGTGTGGCGCAGACAAGATGATCTGATAGATCAGGATGATCTGGGCTGTCTGATTGATCAGACAGTCTTAATGAGATCACATCTTGGCTGTCTGATGGAAATCAACGGTCTGTAACCATGGTCCTTCCGTACGCGCGCGACACTGGATCCACGTCTATTAATTGTTTAAGAAGGTGGGGCGCGTGATGTTATTTTTTTTTTTATGTAAAATTACAGAAATGCCCCTGTTGCTCTATTCTTTCAAAAATTAAAAGAATGGGTATTTTGGTCCAACTCAAAAGGTGCACCTTGCTAACTTAGACCTAACTAGGGTCTAAGTTAGAAAACCCCATATATATATATATATATATATATATATATATATATATATATATATATATATATATATAAGCCATTTGCCAAGTAGTTGTCTCTATACAACAAATGTGACATGAATTTCAATATTATTTTTTAACTTTTAATCTTCACACTATGTTTTACAATTATGCTTGTTGTTTTCTTGCCTTTGTGTCATCCTAAATTAATTTACTATATTATTAAACCTAACGTATGTTGAGGTACCACCATGATGTGTGATACGAGTAATAGATACTTAGGTTTTTAACCGTTGATCACTAATAGTGTGAGATTTAAGGATCGTGGTGGAATTTATTTTGGTGATACTTCAAAACTTCTTTAAATGTTTAGGTTTAATGTAGAAGGTTGAGCTTTTATCATATCATCATCATAAAAAAATAAAAATAAAAATTGTCAAAGGAGAATCAATTAAAGAGGAAACCCTAAATCTCAAATGGCAATACATCAAAATCCAAACAACTAGATATATGGCCTGTTTGTTAAAATAATAATATACAAATGATTTTCATTTAAAGCTAATCAAAATATTTGTTGAGACATTTAGGAAACAATGTCAAAGTGTCATCATGGTAAATATGAATAGATATTGTGTAAAAGAGTTTTACACTATAAGAGATTAATTTTATGAACCGAGGGTGTAAATATGACTACACATGCATTCGATCGAATCACGTTATAATTTCACTTTTATAGGTTAGGTCTTGAAATATCTCCACAAATAATTACATAACGATTTTGCATATGCAAAAAAATTACATTGTCGGTGTATATGAAAATTAAATTCTTTCTTTTATGCCTTGGCTTTGTAAGTTTGTACAACAATTTTATGCTGAGTGATGAGCTGTTCTGAATGGCTTTAGCCTTCTATGCTAGTTTTGAGTTGAGATAAAGGTTGCATGAATTTGCACACTTTTCTAATTTTAGTTAATCTTATTCTTGAGCTTTCACATTGTTTCAACTCACTCCATCTTTTTGTTCCTATGCATGCATATCTTGAGCTATGCACCAAGTTAACAATTACTTTATCCTTAATATGTGCTTGTCCAATAGTATTTTATATCACTCCTTTGATTATTTCTCCTCTCGTGACTCATAATACATATATCGTGAAGCAAATCAAGTAACGAATGCACGTGTAAAGTCTGCTTAGAATGCAATCGTCGAGTAGTATATATAGAACATGGATGCAGTGGGTGTGGACAGAGACAGAGACAGAGTTGTAAGTAAACAGAAGCTGAGAGAAGAAATTGAGTTTCAATGGCTCTGCGTGTGTATCCAACCGCAACTCTTCCTCGTTTTCCTTCAACACTTTCCCTTAGAACAACCAAGTTTATGGTTAAGAGTTCTAACCTTCAATTGCAAATGCAATCCAACGACTCACGCAAGGTACTTCTTTTATAAACTTTCTTAACATATTAAAGGGTATAAATCAAAATGTGATTATTATTTTGAAAATTTTGCAGTTAGTTCTTGAAGTGAAGGAGAAGCTTGAAAATGAATACCATAGTCTTCCTGTTGGTAGAAATGGTAGAGATGATGAAGATATGATATTATGGTTTCTAAAAGATCGAAAATTTGACGTTGAAGAAGCTGCTTCTAAGTTATCTAAAGCCATTGTATCCTTCTTCTCATCATAATTATATGATCATTAATTTTCAATTTGTTTTATTATTAGTCTCAATGTGTCAGTGTCATGTATGGTGAATCGCAGACTCGCCTTGCATCACAAGTTATCATATTCCAGTTAATACTTTGAATTTACATTCAAAATTTTCCACCTTTTCCGGTTCCCAATTTTCACCTAATCAACCAAACCAGACCGTCTTTGTTTACAAATTGTATGTACTTGTTACTTTTCCTTTCTACTATATTAGAAATGGCGTCAAGATTTCGAGGTGTCTAATTTGACTGAAGAATCTGTTAAAGTTATTGCTCAAACTGGAAAAGCATATATACATGATTTTCTAGATATCAATGACAGACCTGTGCTTGTGGTGGTTGCAGCAAAGCATTTTCCTAAAGTAAGTGCAGAAGATTAGAAGTTCTAGTAGTTAATATTTTAAACCCTTTTATATTACTCTATTAATGTGGTTAAATCAAATGCATGAAACCAAAACTTTGTTTTACCTTTCATCATTTGCAATTGACACAATGCATTATGTCACAGGCACAGGACCCTGCGGACGATGAGAGGTTATGCGTTTTCTTGATTGAGAAGGCATTGAGTAAGCTTCCAACTGGGAAAGAAGAGATACTTGGAATATTTGATCTCAGAGGTTTTGGTGCAGAAAATGCTGATTTTAAGTACTTGACATTCTTGGTATGTTTTTCTTTCTTACAATCTTCCAAATATCTTCTCAAAGACCATATATCTGATATTTTAATTTTCTATTTTTTGCAGTTTGAGGTGTTCTATTATTACTATCCGAAGCGATTGTCTCAAGTATTATTTGTGGATGCTCCTTTTATGTTTAAGCAATTTTGGCGGCTTGTCAAGCCGTTGTTGAAGTCACATGCTTCTCAGGTAAGTGTTACATGTATTTAATGTTTACATATTTGCTTATGTGATATTAGACAGGATTTTGTTAACAGAAAATCTTAGTGGTTAATGTGTTATTATGTCGGTAATGTTATGCTAAGGGCGCGATCAAACCCTCAAGCTCCTTATTACTCAACTTCTTAACATTGTCAACTCAATCATCGAGTCATCCTTATTCAGAAGTGTTTGACATGACCATTGCTTTCTTCTTTCTTTTACAGGTGAGATTTTGCTCTGCAGAGACTGTTAGGAAGGAATACTTTACAGAAGAAACTTTGCCACCAAACTTGAGAGGTTGAAAGTTATTTGTGGAAGATATGAAAAGTTGTGGTAACAAAAGAATCTAAGAGGAATTATGGTGGAGATAAGGGAATTATATTAGTGGGTTGAAATTGAAATTAGCTCATTTTAAGAGTAATAATATCATATAGAGGAGCCATAATGCATTTTCAGTTTATTGTTTTTTTGTGCATTTTCATCTTATATTTGTAACTTCTATTGTATAAGTGGTAAAAAATGGTGTTTGAAATAAATATGGTAATTCTTTTTATTTGGCTGTGATTATACTTGTGATGAGTACTAAGGTTGTTTTAGTTTACTCAAACTCGTAGACGATCCATATACTCGACTCGTAGACTCGTATGAATCTATGAAAAATTAAAAATGACTTTCACATGCACACGAATCCAATATTAATAAATGACTTTTTTAATTAGACTCACCATGTAAATCCAATTTATTGTTCGAATTATGAAGGTCTAAATTAGCAAGGTGTACCTTTTTGAGTTGGACCAAAAAACCATTCATATTTGTATTTAAAACAAGTCAAATGAGGGTTAGTTTGGTAAGTTTCATCAAATTATTTAACACCCACTTTGTTAATTTACACCCACTTTATTTTTAAATATTTTACCTTTCGAACATATATTTATAAACATGATACAAATAAAATGCCGTTAATTCATGTACCTTAAGTGGACCATGTGAATTGTTGAGGATCTTTGAGACCTTTTTAATATTATTGTTATTCAATTATTTCTGCGTGTAATGTTTTTTATGAATTGACGAATTTATGAATTGAATTTAGGAATCGAATGATTTAAACCATAACTTTTGAAACCTGAATCTGAAATAATTGTTTGGTCAAAAGTCATTTTAGAAATATCGGATTATTAAACTATGATAAATAGAATTAACATGCATAAATCTTTCTATGAATTTGAATTGACCTAAGACATTAGGAAATTATTTTTATGGAAAAGGGTTCTTAGTCATTAACACTGGTCTGGACTATTTAATTAATGCATCGTGACAATAAGAGTGAAAAGGTAGCCAATGACTGCATTTACCAAATCATGAAGATGAAATGAATCGAAAATTCTAATCATCTCTTTAACCGTTTGAAATCATCACTTTTAATTTTAATTGTTTTATAAACCAACTTTGCTTAGCAAATTCCCCCTGCATTTTATGAATGATCTATATGATATAAACTTATAAAATAATTTTCAATTTTTCTAATTCTTTTATGAATAATCTATATAATATAAACTTTCAATTTAACGATAAATTATATAAAATTCGTATTCGATAAATCACGGTTCCTCCACGGTAGACCACTCCGTGACATTAGCCGTTAAAATAAATATGTTTATCTTTACTAAAAAGAAACACGAATCACTGCAGTGAGTGTGGATAGAGACAGAAAACAGAGTTGAATTGAATGGCGCTGGTGCGTGTCTTCCCAACCATCACTCTTCCTCGTCTTACTTCAACACTTTCCCTTACAAGAACAAACAAATTCATGGTTCGGAGCTCTAATCTTCAACTCAAAACCCAACCCAATGACTCACGCAAGGTTCTTCTTTCTTTCATTCTTACTAAGAATCAAACTTCTTTAACATCTGAAAATGGGTATATCAAAATGTGATTTTTTTTTTTTTTTGCAGTTAGTTTTAGAAGTGAAGGATAAGCTTGAAAAAGAATACCATAGTCTTCCCGTTGGTAGAAATGGTAGGGATGATGAAGATATGATACTATGGTTTCTCAAAGATCGAAAATTTGATGTTCAAGAAGCTGTTTCTAAATTGACTAAAGCCATTGTATGCTTCTTCTCATAATTAATTAATTATATGTTCATTCATTTTCAATTTCTTTATTATTAGTACTAATTTATGATATGCTTTGTTGACGAATGGAACTGGAAAATGAGTGAAAATTGCTAGTATATTCTATTTACTACTTTCTTATGATGTAACACCGACATTTCAAACTGAAGTATGTTCACCTTGATTACATTTAGGCTCTGTTTGGTAAAACAATAGCGGATAACTAATAAGCATGCTTATAGCGGATGAGCTTATAGTGAATAAACT
Organism: Trifolium pratense; assembly: GCF_020283565.1. Taxonomy (NCBI): domain Eukaryota; kingdom Viridiplantae; phylum Streptophyta; class Magnoliopsida; order Fabales; family Fabaceae; genus Trifolium; species Trifolium pratense. The sequence goes on from NC_060063.1 coordinate 52,160,356, forward strand.
AGTTGATTGAATTTGTAGTGTTTGATAAAATTAGCGGTTGAACTAGCTTATATGTATGAAATGACATAGAAAAGATATGTTTAATTAATATTTAATTTTTTTCAAGTAAGATGGCAGGGGTAAAATTTGGAAGAAAAAATGATAAGCTATAAGCTCATAAGCTACTTGAAATAGCATTTGAAAAATAATCTATAAGTTAGTAAAATAAGTTATAAGCTCTTTTTTAAAATTGTTACCAAACAGGTATTTTTTAGCCAAATGAGCTTATAAGCTATAAGCTAGCTTATGTGTCTTCCCAAATAGAGCCTTAATTACTTTTATTTTCTTAAATTACCTGACTCTATGTGTCGGTGTTAGTGCTGTGTCCGGTCTGTGTCGGTGCATCCTAGATTATCACATTCCTGTTAATGTTGATTTTACGTTTGTGAATTTCAACGTTTTCCTATTCCTAATTTTCACCAACTCAACCAACTAGACCCTCAATGTTTACAAATTGTGTATTTGTTGCTTTCCCTTTCTACTTTATTAGAAATGGCGTCAAGATTTTGAGGTGTCTAAATTGACTGAAGAAACTGTTAAAGATGTTGCTCAAACTGGAAAAGCATATATACATGATTTTCTAGATATCAATGACAGGCCTGTGCTTGTGGTGGTGGCAGCAAAGCATTTTCCTAAAGTAAGTGTAGAAAATTACAAGTTTTAGTAGTTAATATTTTTTTGAAGAAAAGTTTTAGTAGTTAATATGTTCTCTAAAACTATCAGAGAGACTATAAATGTGGTTAAATGCATAAAACCAAACAATTGACACTTACATTTATGTTTCACAGATCTTAAATTTAAGTTATGAAATTGCCTGATTTTGCATAAATAATTATGTCACAGGCACAGGACCCTGCAGATGATGAAAAGTTATGCGTTTTCTTAATTGAGAAGGCATTGAGTAAGCTACCAACTGGGAAAGAACAGATACTTGGAATATTTGATCTCAGAGGGTTTGGTACAGAAAATGCTGATCTTAAATACTTGACATTCTTGGTATGGTTTTTTACTATCCGCCAAATATTTATTTAACTTGACTTGTGTTCATGAACTACAGTGCCTTGTTAGAAGTAAATTGTTCAAAGAGCATCATAAAATCTAATATATTTCTTTATTTTTGGCAGTTTAATGTGTTCTATTATTACTATCCAAAGCGATTATCTCAAGTACTATTTGTAGATGCTCCTTTTGTGTTTAAACCAATTTGGCAGCTTACCAAGCCGATGTTAAAATCATATGCTTCTCTGGTAAGTGTTACACATTTTGAATGTTTACTTTTTAAATTTAAGAAAAAAGAGGTATTCTTGCCTTTGCAATGAAGTGTAGCTTATCTTTTTCACCGAATCATGCACACTTTCTCTCTACGTATGTTATCTGTCTTCCGCCTTTTTAATCATGGTATGGCAACTTGGCAAGTAAGATATTGGGGATGTCAAGATGGTTTTATCGTTTGATTAAGTTACTCATGATCAGTATTCAAATCATGATGTCATTAGGTGTGGGTCTGGTGGCATTATCATATCACAGAAAGAGGAGGTAATTGGACACTGATGTGGTAACCCTAAATTTGGTAGTCAACCATGCCATTCACCTTGTGATTCTGAAGTTCAAGTCTTAGAGCCTCCCTATTAAAGGTCAGATGGTTCCATGCCAGAATCATCATGTATGCTAGAGACAATGATGCTGTCCTGAAGTTCCACCTTTCCTTTGGGATGGCAAGCATGTCTCTAACATGAATTGTGATTAGTAAGTGTGTTTAAAAAACACCAAATTCACAGAGGGACTAGAAGCTACACATTGGAGCTTCAAAAACTCGTCCACTGCTCAATAAAAAATGTTTGCTTACATGATATTAGACATGATTTTTTTTCAACAGAAACTCTTAGTAGTTAATGTGTTATACTTTTTTTAACAGTTAATGTTGGTATTGTTAGTATATATTATGCTAAGGGTGGAGATTAAATCCTCAACCTCCATATCACTCCACTCGCTAATGCTTCCACCCCAATTACCATGTCAACCTTATATTATATCTCCAATTAATGTGTTATATTAGTCGTGAGAATTGAACATATGACCTTCTTATCAAACCAACACATTTGTCATTCCCCCAAACCAACCCATAAACCTTATAATTCACATTTCAACATAGGATTGATGACTCACATTTTGAAGTGAAACAAAATCAGAAGATTATTTTAAGCACTGTTTGACATGACTGCCCCATTTTCATTTTCATCTTTCTTTTACAGGTAAGGTTTTGCTCTGCAGAAACTGTTAGGAAGGAATATTTTACCGATGAAACTTTGCCACCAAACTTCAGAGTTTGAAAGTTATATTTGGAAGATATGAAAAATTGCAGTAAACTTTACAGAACTACTCTTGTTTAGCATTTATCTTGGACTTTGAAAGACCATTATGTGGATCTGACAACAGTAACAGACCATTTTGTTTACTAGGAAAAAAATGGTTTCTTCCTTTTAAGACTAGTGAGAATTCTGAGAGGAGTTTTAGAAGAACCATGCTAGTATAGACATCGCATTTTGTTGTTTCTTCCTATGTCTGATATATAGGAATCTAAGAGGAACTATGCTGGAGATAGGGGAATTATATTAGTGTGCTGAGATTGAAATCAACTCCTTTATTAAGAGCAGTACTATATAGAGGCAATACTGAAGAGGCAAGTTCATAAACCTGGAAGACCGGCGTTGTTTCAACCATCCGATCTGAGGAGAAATAATAATTTTTCAGTTTATTGTTTTTCTTTTTTATGTGCATTTGCAGGTTATATGTTTAACAATATCTCTTGTATAAGTGGCACAAAATGAAATACATGATAATTCTTTTTCCTCAAGTCATTACAATGCAAATACAATATTTGGCTGTTATTATGATTGTGATGAGTTGGTACTTGACACTGATTGAAATTGGTTTATGACAGTATGATTGATATTTGGTTGATGAAAAATACTGAATATGTTCTACTAAAAATTGCTTTTAATTCTTCAATAATGATTGTCCGGTTTGTCCTCAATTACATTCCATCAAGCCATAAGCTTAAATCAAAATTGAATTAAGATTTCATATCTCATATTATAAATTCTAAAAACGGCATGTTTTATGAATCAACCGATCAAAATCAGACAGTCTAAATTGATTGACCATGAGTTTTTTTACAGCATGGGATCTAATTCATGCCTCATGACTCATTCATGAATAAAGAGCGTTCATTTGCCAAATGTAAGTTGATCCACTTTGTAAGGATTCAACTCAAATCTCACAACGAGATGGATTTAGAGTAAGTGGTTATGTAACTCCCTACGTCAGTGTTCTGAGCCTTTCTCTAATTTCAGTGACTTTTTAAGATTCAACTCATCTAAACTATTTTATAAAAAAATAGAAGAGAAGAGACGAAAATAGAAAGTGCAATCATGAAGAAGGGAAGATCATGGAATTGTAATGTAACAGTAACCACAATATGCTTGGTTATGGCTATGATTTTTTGCAGCGCAACCGCTACAATTGAATCACCGCAATACACTGTCGTCCACACCGAATCTGATTTTGAGATCAGACTCTACAGAACCTCCGTCTGGATGTCCGCATCTGCCGTAGGCATCTCCTCCTTCGAGAAAGCCACATGGAACGGTTTCCACAGATTATTCCAATTCATACAAGGCGCAAATCTCAATTTCTCGCGAATTCCAATGACGTCTCCAGTCGTAACTTGCATGGTTCCCAAGTCCGGTCCTCTTGACTCCGAAGGCTATTACGTTGGTTTCTATTTGCCGGTAAAGTTTCAAGAGAATCCACCGGTTCCACTTCCAGAATTGAATATTAAGCCTTATGAATTTGATAGCCACTGTGTTGCTGTGAGAAAGTTCTCTGGATCTACGTGGGACGAAAGGATTGTTGAAGAGGCGGAGAAGCTGGATAAGAGTTTGAGTAGATCTAAGTGGAGTGATTCAAAGATTGAACAACGTGGTTACTCGATCGCACAATATGATACTCCTTTTCGTAGTGCGAAAAGGAGAAATGAGGTTTGGGTTGGTGTTCATGCTCCTAAATTAGGGTGTAAAGCTATTGGTGTTGCAGCATATTGATCATTCATATTCAGTTCATATTATTATTTCATTCTTATGTGAGTATTCTAATTCATATACTTATATGAATATGAATATTATGTATTATCAAATTCATTATCATGAAATTCATTTGTTAAAATCACGTTGGTTAAGCATTTTATCATATGAGATATTATGTATGAGCTATGTTTCCAATTGAATAGGAAATGATTAATGATCTGAAACACAATAAATAGAAACAAGCAGAAAATTAGTTAATTTTATGACATCTTTTTAAACACTTGTACAAGTGCTTACGTTTAGGTAACAGAGAAAAATAGAAAAGGATCCAAATCCAAATTCTTTCAAACGACTCCGATTCTTGGCCTAATGGCTGTCGAAATAAGAGGGTGGGAAATGATGGGAATCTGCTTTGTGTGAGCCCAAAGATAAGATCTTTCTCTGCTGATTCACACGGGATGTGCCCCATGCTACTCAGGTCGGAGCATATGCTAGTGATGTTTTCGGCTATTAGAATTTCACCGACTAGGGTGCAAAATTCGACTGCTTTGGTTAGCAACACGATGATTGTATTGCTCTCCCACAACCCCTTTTCCACGGTTTAGGCAGCTTCGATTTTGCTGGCCGCTGTTATGGGAATGTATGTGCATAGGCGTTTAATTGGAGAACAACACATCACATCTAATTGTATATTTGGAAAGTCGACCAACTATTGAAATCTTGTGTCTTGACATACTATTACTGCAATTTCAGCAACGCTACAAAATTGTAGCTTCAAGGACATGAGTCGAATTTTATATCACCATGAAAACACAGGCCATATATTACTATGATGTTTCAGGAGAAGCAAAAATGTTGTTTTTGACATAACATACAATTGTTGGCATGGAAACAGAACAAATATACTACCATCATTTGCATTACACTCAATAAGAAAAAAAAAAAGTCATTGAGGCATAATTTTGTCATATTGTGGTCTTTATGGTTAATACATATTGATACATCAATGAAAATATTGGACCTAGTTATAGATGTGGCTATCATGCTAAAGTATGAGTTGCCTCATTTGCTTATCTCCTATCAAAGTTTACATTCTTTCATCACATCACCAAATTTTGTAACATAATTTTGGCCTTTATGAAAATAATCAACTACCTTCTTTGAGTCCAAGACAAAATCGACTCCCTCTAGTCGTAGATCATACACCTGGTTAATAGCGTGTAACAGATCCAACACTTCACCTACGTCCACATTACAAATAGGTGAAGGTCACATTATTATTGAACATTTTTTTCCGAACACAATTTACTTAATGGATAAAGAGACCAAATATTTTTTAGTAATTTAGTAAGGTCTGTCATGAAAATGTAATATATATAAGATGAAGAATCGTGATGAAAAGCTTGCTATTAAATACTCCCTCCGTCCCGAATTATAAGGGAAAAAAACCCATTTTTTTTGTCCCAAATTATAAGGGAAAAAATCATTTTCAAGAATGTTTTTCCCTTATTCTCATAAAATTAAATGCAAATTGCATTTAATTTTCCTTCTCTCCCCTTTTCTCAATAAACAACAACCAATAAAAATTGGTTTTACATCTTCCTATACAACTTATTCTAAGAAAAACCCACAAAAACATATTTCAAATTATCATGTTTTACTTTTTCTTAATAAGTGTGATTTTTTTATTTTCCATTATAATTTGGGATTATAAGCTATAAGTTTAAATTTGACATTGTCAAACAGAGTTTTAAGCTTCGGTACATCCAAATTGGCTCCCATACAATTGAAAAACAGCAACACAATCTTCAAAATAATTGAAATTAACAACACACATCTGGGTAAACAGCGATACGGGTCACGAGTTAAACATACTAAAAAAATGAAATAAATGATAAAGTTAATGACGAGAGAGAATAACTTTTTACATCATTAAAACATTGAATGCACAATTTACTAGATAAAAATTTCATATTTAGGGTGTGTTTGGTAACACAAATAAGCTAGTTTATAGCTTATTATATGAGCTTATAAACTTGTTTCAAAAGATGGTCTCTAAACGACAACTAGTTAGCCTTGAATTCAATATAAACGACAAAGCAAAGTGGTCAATCACATCACACCATAGAGACTCTTGAGAGGAAAGTAAAAAGCTAAAAAAGAATAGAAACTGCGACGATGAAGAAGAAGGGAAAAGTGGCGGTTATTAACACAATCTGTTTGGTTATTATGGCTATGATTTGCAGCACAACCGCTGCTACAAAAGAATCACCACAATACACAATCATTCACACCGACTCCGATTTCGAAATCAGACTCTATCAAACCTCCGTCTGGATATCCACTCCCGCCGTCAACATAATCTCTTTCGAGAAAGCCACATGGAACGGTTTCCACAGATTATTCCAATTCACAGAAGGCGCAAATCTCAATTTCTCTCGAATTCCAATTACTTCTCCAGTATTAACAACCTTGGTTCCTGGATCTGGTCCTCTTGAATCACAAGGCTATTATGTTAGTTTGTATTTGCCGGAAAAGTTTCAAGCGAATCCACCGGTTCCACTTCCGGAACTTAATATTGAGTCATATGAATTTGATAGTCACTGTGTTGCTGTGAGAAAATTCTCTGGAGTTGCGAAGGATGAAAGGATTGTTAAAGAGGCTGAGAAGCTGGATAAGAGTTTGAGTAAGTCTGAGTGGAGTGAGTCGAAGATTGAACATGGTGGTTACTCGATTGCTCAGTATAAATATAGTCCTTTTCGGTTTGCTAAAAGGAGAAATGAGGTTTGGGTTGATATTCATGCTCCTCAATTAGGGTGTAATGATGTTCGTGTTGCAGCATATTGATCTGATCATTGATGTTCTGTTCATATGTTTATATTTGTACTATATCATTATGTGATTATTATGTCTTCTGAAACATGTTTATGATGGATTGGCTTGACTTGTGTGTATAATAACAAGATGTGATTGCTAATGTCAAAATAGATGAATGAACTTGCTTGAAACTAACATTCAAGGTCGTTGTTTTTGGATTGGATGCTGAGTCTTAGAAAGAAAAAAAACATTTAGGCTCGGCTTAATTTAGTAAGACACTCGTAGAATAAGCATTCGTTGATGTAAGTTGTGTCAAATGCCTCTAATCCTCGGCTTAATTGTTGTCCAAATAGTGTGGGAAATGAGGGGAAGCTGTTTCGTGTGAGACCAACGATAAGATCTATCTTTCTGTGTATGTTTGTGCATGGGCGTTCATCTGGAGAAGCGCAAATATAAAACTAAGTTCCAGGAGAAGCAAATAAACTGCTTTTGATAGAATGTCCATTTGGTGGCATGGCAACATAAAATGAATATACCTTTTTTTACAGTGCCAAAATGGCAGCTTGTGTTGAAGAGAATTTAAACAACATACTGTAGGTTGATCTGGTTGTGGTTGTAGGAACTCCAACCTCAAATATGTTTGGAGAACGAACAGTAGAAAGTTATTATAGTTGCAAAAACTCCCATCCATTTAAAGTTAACCAACTCAATGTCTTAAATTACAATCGACTTATCAGAAGTCTAACGTTTCATCGTCTTCTATCTTCAGTATACATTGCTTTAAACTTTAAAGCTAACTCTAACTAATGACTAGTCTAAATATCTAATTAGTCAGAGTCAGCAGCCAGTGAAAGCTATCCTCCCCTATGGCAGGATCCACCAGCAGAGACCACCCAAAAAAATCAAGAAAATGACTGAAGTAAATATCAGATTCAACAATAAAGAATGTTTATGGTTTTATACTATAATAATATTAGATGTTCCTAGCAGACTTTCAAATAGTAGAAAATATCCTTCTTTCTAATGTGTTTAATGTTCAAACAATAGTAAGATACTAAAATTGAGCGTTATAACTCAAAGGACAAATATTGATAGCATGGCCAGACATTTTCTATTTCTCAACCCATATATGAAAGTTCAGAGCCTATCATGCCTCTTGGATGGAATTTAAGTACCCCGGATATTTTGCATATCAATTGAAAATGCGCATCATGTTTTAGTTTCACGGGCAAGAAAACAGCAGCCGCGAATGCATACAAGTTCCCCAACCATTTTTTATTGGTATTTGTGGTATTGGCACCAAAAATTGGGGGGGGGGGGGGGGGGGGGGGGGGGGGAAGCTAGTTTCCTACAGGCATATAGTTTGCACTTTGCACCAACTCAATAGCATTGCTCTCTAAAAAATTTAGTATCGTCCTTTCAAAAACTGTGTATAGGATGGCAAAAGGAAGATAAAAGAATACTGAAACATTATATTAGTTAGCTCGATGTCGTGTATGAGTATGGGATGGCAAAGATGAGCCAGGAGCAGAAGCCCTTCTGCTTGGCATAGGTAGCTTGATTTGAGTACAATAAACAATCAATAAAAGCAACAGAAGTACAGCAAAAAGAAAAGTTGAAGATGACATGACCTTCACATTCTTTAAAGTTGAAATTATAGTCTGGGATTTGTGGTTTGCAATATTTAACCACTGAAACTTCCCTTCAACTAATGCAGCTCCTAATGTCCAGGAAACATCGCCTGGACCAAATTCCATTTCTACATCACCAAGACACAGACCATACTCGATCAGCGACGCCATATAAGCCACCCGGAAACAAAATTGTCCAGTGTAATTTGGATTGTCAGAAGTACTGCTCAAGCCAGCCCATAAATTTGAACATATTTGCTTGCCTGACTCCCAAATCATTGTTAAATTGGCTTTTGAGCTCAAATTTAGCTTATTGTAGACAAAAAAGAAACCAGACAAAGCATGAAATCGCTTCGTTGGGTGAGCAACAGCTGTTAAATTAAGTGCACCGGTGCCTGCAAGGTATAAATCAAATACAGTAAGAGTCTATGTGAATAAACTTATCAGCTACCATGAGTTTTTGAAACAATATCTTTTTGCATAATTCGAAATTGCAAATCAATTATTTTCCAAGGCTCTCTTATTTTACTTTCCTTGTAAAAACTTGTAAACTCAAGCAAAACTTTTTTTAATTGAGAAGTTCTCATAATAAAAGTTAATCTAAACTGGGCCTTAGTTCCATGCAACAATCAAAGAAACAAAACCCCGACAACCCTAAGATTTCCCTCTTACATGTTCTTTGGGCAGCCTGAGGTGTAGTAGTGTGAAAGCCACATGTCAATAAAGACAAAGTGGACTACATGCTAACTATCCGAAGTAATAGTTTCACATTTTCAATGTTTTAGAGTTGAATTTTTTAAGTAACAATTTTTCATAGATGGGTGCGGGGGAGATTTAAAGTTTTACAAAAAAAATCCAACATCCACAATTCCACATTCATGTGATTTTCATTCCCAAAAGAGGGATGAGAAAGTAGATTCCTATGATATCAAAATGAAATTGTTGAAGTTTCCTTTTCTATAAAAGATTCCTAAAAATGTTATAAATCAATCATACATACTTTTTCTAAAGTGGTTTGGAATAACATTCTAAGGAATGTGATTCTAAGGAATGCATTCACAACAAAACCTGAAACAAACGCCACCTTTGAAAGAGAGTTTTGGAGAATGGGTCAGATGTTGAGGAAAAGATGAAAGTAACTAGATATAGAAATATGTAGCACCGACACTTTGGACACTTGGATTGAATATATGTTTGGTGTCTGACACCAATACATGTAGTTACATTCAATAACTTCAATCTTCTTAAATTATTAACGGTGTATATGTGTCAGTGTAAGTATCATGTCTGTGTGCTTATGCATAAAAAACTACATATAGCCAGTTAGCCACCAGACATAAAACAAACTGCACAGTGCTTAATTAGATTAGTGATAACTTCATCCAAATTTAGTCAGCTGAAATCCATCTTATAAATTTCAATTAACATGTGTTCTACATACTTAAAGAGGAGGCTACCAGAAGAAAAAAAATTGAAAATATAAAGTGCAAATAAAATTTTAAAAATACAAACACATGATTATTCACTTACCAATACCAGAAAATAAACTTGCTTGGCAATTTGGACCAACTGCCTGATGTGACACGCGGGATTCGCTCAAGTTCATTGCAGCAGCAATAGCTATTTCTCTGCATTGTTCCCAGTCAGGTTCTCCAAGAAGACTAAATGTTTTCTGGGGTTGGCTACGATTTTTTGGGTCAGCGGCATCAAATCCAGAGCAATAATTGCAGGTATAGTTTTGTACAAAAGTAGACATCAGACAAGGATGTCTGAGTTCAGATACACCTCTGGTTCTTTCCACACTACGCTTATTTCCAAGCATAACAACAGTCCTATCAAATGCTTCATTTAACCCAAATGCAGGCAACGAGTATGCCACAATCCTATGTTCAATCGAACCAAACTCCGATCTCATCGCATTCACATCATCCCCAGTATCACGATCTATCTCCACGACAATCTGCAACGACGAGCCACCCAAATCAACAAGTCCCAAAGTGGAAGACCCAGGAAGATGATGATCATCAAAACTTCCCATTTTATAATTCAAAGCCACCCAACCATAATAAGCTTCCTCCCTCCCACTCAAAACCCTAATCCACATCTTATCAAACATAAAAGAATGATATTTCACAACAACCTCAACATCCTCCAAAACACGATACGCATCATCCCTCTTAATCCTCCTCATTCCAGCAGTAGCCAAAACAAAAATAGGCGTGTCATGGTGCATTTCACGGGGAATTAAACTTTCCGCCCATACAATCAAAGGCTCCAAAGCTCCTCTCACACCTAAAGAATCATTAACCAATTTATCTAACCCGGGTTCGGTTTGCATACAATGATATTGACAAGAGTTTTTCCAAAGTGAACTATTCCTAGTAGTTTGATTATTATCAGGAAATGAATGTAGCAAGATTGGCAAACTTTTGTTACCTACTACTACATTCCCTAACATCCATTGATACACATTAACACGTGTTCCTGTGCTTCCACAGTCTATAACAACAGTGTAATACGACGACGATGAATTCGGTTTCGAGTTATAAGACTCGAGATGGAAACCTATAAACAACAATATGAGGATGAAAATGAGTGCGGTGATTTTGAACAAGAATTTATGTTTGGTGGCGAATCGTTTATCTTTGGAAGGGGATTTGGGAACTTCCATTAGAAAGAAAGATCTAATAGGAATGAATGAATCACCTAATCAACATTAATTTGTTCAGATTTACTATCTATATCTCTGTATGTAGCTTATGGAACAGTAATGTAAGAGATGGATTTACCTTAGAGAGGGTTTGGGTGTAACTTTGTAGCACAGAAAACCAGAGAATGGATAAAGAAGAAGAAGAAGAAGAAGCTTGTAATTGATTTGATCCGCGATTATGTGATTGATTGATACAGAACTCTTAAAGGACGCAGGATCGGATTCGGAGATGAGGAGGGACTCTGCAAAATTCAAGCTTTTCCTTTCACGTGGGAATTATTTCACCTCCACAACTACAGTGGCAACTCTTTGCCTCGCTTCCATTTGCAAAAAAGGTAACTTGATTAATGTTACACTATAGTGTCTGTGTGGTAATAAGCTGGATTATAGCTTATTAGATTAACTTATAGCTTATTTCATAAAAATAAGTAACAAGTTTCTCTAATTAATTTACAGTATATTTTGAGATTAACTTATCTATATGCAATTTCTATTTATGCATATTATATCAATATTATATCATGTGAACAATAAAATAAATTAAAATATCCTATGTTTATTTTGTAACAAGTTGGTAATATCGTCATATTTTTTATATTGCGATAAACCGCACAAACCGAACCAACCCTAACCGTATTGGTTTGATTTGGTTTGGATGATTTTTTAAAAACCAACCGAATTAAACCGAACCACGTGCATTTTTATCTCGCGATTAGGATGACTTTTATGCTCAAAATCGAACCAAACCACACCGCGAGCACCCCTAGCCCAGTGGCTAGAAAATCCACCTTAAAGATGAATAAGTGGAGTGTCTCGAGTTCGAACCCAGACTTCTGCATATATAATGTGATGTCCCTACCAACTGAGCTAAGCTCACGGAACGAAATGAGTTAGTTTTATTCCACTTTTAAAAAAATAGAATCAATACTAAAATATAAGTCAATTTAAATTAATTTATAAAAATACTTTATTTTATAAGTAAGTAAACTAACACAATTAAATTAAATAAAATTAGCTATTTTTGACAGGAGTACTGGCTGCGCTTTATTCCCACGTGGACAAAGCCTATTGCAAGTACAATAATACCCTTACCACCCGCATTGGTTCCAGCTCCGCAGTTTCAGCATTCCAGCACACACGCTACCGCATCAGATAAAACTCTCAACGTCATTTACCATTCACCCCTCAACACAACTCCTTTCTACACCGACTGCGTACGAATCAACAAAAGAACAAAAAAACAAAGCCGCGAAATACTTTCCAGAAACAAAGCGAAAGAGAAAACAGAAAGAAAAAAAAATAAAAATGAAGATCACCGCTCTTTTGGTGCTTAAATCCACCGGTGACGGTTCAGAATCAGTTTTTCTCGCAAACGCTTCAGATGTGAGTCACTTCGGTTACTTTCAACGCCATAGCGTCAGAGAGTTCATCGTTTTCGTAGGTCGTACCGTAGCTAATCGTACACCTCAAGGCCAGCGTCAATCCGTTCAGCACGAAGGTTTAATCAATTCCATATTATTCCTTCAATTTCGCAATCTTAGGGTTTCATATTCGAACTAATTATCGGTTTCGGAATTTGAATTATGCGAATCACGCGTTTGTGAGTTTTCGATTTTAATTTCTCCTTGATCTATCTGGATCGGGTTCATAGTTAATAATTCACATGTATTTTAATTTTTAACCGTTTTCTGATTTGAGTTAACATTTTATTGTTTTTAGACTTAAGCACTGTAATTAGAAAGGATTATTGATTTGATATTTGATGGTTATTAAAATTTTCGAGTGTTTGAAAATCTGTTTACCTTTGTTGTTGTTTCATTTGCAGAGTATAAGGTGCATGCTTACAATAGAAATGGCCTTTGTGCAGTGGGATTTATGGATGATCACTATCCAGTCCGGAGTGCGTTTTCTCTTCTCAATCAGGTGAGTGAGAGTGAGAGCAGGGTGTTTAGGGTCAATGTTGTTGGTGTATTTATCATTTGCAGCTTGTGTTATGTTTTGAGCAATCTCGCGGTAGCTTGTTATGTATTTTGCTGCTTCCTTTGTGATTAGGTTATGGTTATAAGACTGTCTTTTTTCTGTTATCTCGGTGCTGACTATTAATTACATCGATGCCATTTTTCGGTTACTTGCTTTGTCGGTAAATTGTGAATGGAATCTTTCAGTTAGAGGCATTTCACATTTAGGAGTTCGACTATATTTTTATGCTAGTAGTTGGCCCATTTTGTTTTTGGTGAAATTTTGGAAGATAATTTATGCATTGACAATGTAAAATGCTTCCAATCATATCTCATCATGATGTACTTTGTTGTATCACGTCATAAAATATCTCAACAAATATCTATATTATGATATGATCAGACGATTTAGTTATTATTTTACAATTTATGCCTCTGGTATTACTGAGGATACTTTAACTGTGTATTGACACTTTAAGTGGACCCATCTGGCTCGGCTCGGTTTGGCTGGTCCAACATGATGTTTCGATATGAGGATTTAAGATCCTAAAATAATGTCTAATTCCTTATTTAATTTATGGAGATCTTGAGACTTTCTGTCTTTGTTTTTCATTTTTTCATGGTTTACTGTCTTGTTATCATACTAACCCAATCATGTTTCATTTCCTCGTGAACACGCTCACAAAGGTAAACCGTCAACTCAGTAATGACCGTTATGAATATGTTGTATTAATTCCAAATCCAATAAAATCATGAAACCAATATGAATATGTTGTATTAATTCCAAATCCAATGAAATCACGAAAACAATTGGTTTGGAATGTTGTAGAACTGCCATTATCGATGTTGTTTTCCTTTGTGCCTTGGCCACCATATGTTATATCCCTGGTTGGACTTAATAATCTATATCCTTTAATTTTGGTAGCAAGGATCTCATGTCCGAACATCTGTTTCCCTCCTGCCTTTATATGTCGATGTAATTTGCCCTATGTCTATTATGATTTGCACCATATTATTACAAGTTTAATTTTCTCGTCTTTAGTGAGAATTCCATGTCTATTGAGTGCATTCTTGCAAGTTTAAGTTTCAATATGTTTGGGTGGCGAGTAAGAATAGATGTTAGTTATATCAGGTGGAATATTAATAAAATATGATGTCTTGCAGGTGCTGGATGAATATCAAAAAGCTTTTGGCGAATCTTGGAGAAGCATTCAGGCAGACAGTACTCAGACATGGCCCTATTTGGATGAAGCTCTCGTGAAATTCCAGGCATGTAATTGCCTCTTCATCATTATATTGGCTTCAGTTATTTTTATTAAAAAAGTGAATACTATTTATAATTGCGTCAAAGAAGTTTTTTTTTCTTTCTTTCTGCCAACCTTTCATATGGTGGCTTTTGACTCGGACCTCATTTTTATGTCCATGTCAAATTTCAGGACCCTGCAGAGGCTGACAAGTTGTTGAAAATCCAGAGGGAGTTGGATGAAACAAAAATCATCCTTGTAAGTATTAAGAATGCATGACTCTATATTTCAAAGTAGCACATGGGTTCCCTGTATCTTTTGTCTACTAAATTTACTTCTCTAGTTCTTTTTAGTTAGACTTTTTGTTGTGTAGCTATTCAATTTTTAACTTAACAATGATAGGCTTCGTATTTTCTAAATGAAGTTTTTGATTGTTTGAGACTCGGCATAGGTTTCCAAATAAATATAGCTATAGATGAAAATACCAGTATCATGCAAGCCAAGCATCGGTATAGTAGAGCCAAATATAATGTACTGTTGCAAATTTTTACTTTCTTTGCATTGTGATGTCGACATGTCGTCGATTTTAATGATGTCTGTCAGCTGGATTGCAATTGTTCAGTTTCTGTTATTATTATTATTATTATTATTATTATTATTACTATTACATTTACTTGATCATGTTAAGGAAAATTTGTTAATCTTGATTTAGTAATTTTATTTGGGTGTGTGGGCTTTTCTCACTTCCTCCTCACTAGATTGGCTAGTTTGGTTCTCTGCATGTTTTTCTGGTTTGTAGATTTAAGATTTCTAAGAACTGCATCAGACACAAACAATGTAGTATTTATCATGACTGAATTTTATTATTTTCTCTCACCATGTGATGATTTTCTGTTGTAAACAGCACAAGACCATTGATAGTGTGCTTGCTCGAGGGGAGAGGCTGGACAGTTTAGTTGAGAAGAGTTCTGATCTTAGTGCAGCGTCGCAGGTAAGTAATACAGCTCTTGTTTTGCAACTCTGCCCTCTGGGATTGTCCCATGAGCACATATGATGTGGTTACGTACATTCAGATATTTGTTATTTCTCCAACTCTTCTCGTTTTTCACTACTAAAGCTTTGGTGTATGTGGTTATGGTATTCATTATGCATGTATTATTGCATTTTGTTCCTGTAATTAATGTCATTGTTGGTTAGATTTCTGGTGATGCTTTTATTTAAGTGATTACGTGATGATAGGAAATAAATCATATTAGGGACATGTGGCTTGCAAATTTATGAGTTCTTCCAACTTTCTTTTTTTTTTTAAATAGACTCTGTGCTATCTGTCTTTCTGAGTCTATCTACATCAGAATTCGTTTTCATATAAGTTGCTAATTATATATTACCATAACCCAAACATTAGAGTCTTATTAGGTCCCTTCCTATTTATTACCAATAGACTCCAGAAACCTATCAATACCACCTGCCTGAAATGTATCTCAAAATGCATGCTGCAAGGGACTAGGCAATGTCACCTTCATTGATTATCAGGTAGCTCAATTTTGCCGAATGATTTTTTCAGTAGAGCATATTGTCCTTCAGCGTCAACCCTTGATTCTGCAGCTGCAACACGCCAACACCTACTTTTTTAGATTGAAATCAATAGCAAGCAGCTGACCACACAAGTGCCTAGCGCACATTCTTAATATCGTTGAAATTCTTTAGGTTCTTTATCTGGTCCTTGTTTTTGGCTAGATTATAAGATTGTCTATCATTATTTATGCGTCTAATGATTTCAAACTTCTCTTTTTCAATATTTATTTTGGTTGCTAAATCGTTAATGATTCTATTTATTATTTTATAGAGAAATATGATTTATTTTGAATATACCAGTGGGTTGCATCTCATGAAGAGAAATTCTCAGTTTACTACTATTAATTGAAATTTGTTTCCCACTTTGCTGAGTTGACACGAATATGATTCTGGTGTTTGAAACAGATGTTCTACAAACAGGCGAAAAAAACCAACCAGTGCTGTACAATATTGTAAGCTTTCAGGACCATCAGTATCGTGCAAGCTCGTCTGAATCCTGTTCGACATTGATGCTGTTGGATAGGGTGAAAATAGCTTCATATGTCTATATCACTCTCCATTGTTTGTTTTGTGAAATTCTGTGATCTTCCCGATATATGTATTTCAGACGGGAACCAAATATTGGCCAAAGGTCTTACCGTGTTGCCAAATTAACATTCTCATTGACCTTGTTTGTGTTGCTTATTACTATGATAAATTATACTGTAGTGTTTTGCATATATAATTGTTTTGATGAAGCCATTTGAAGTTACTCCCTCTCTCACAAAATGAATGAAATACTTCATTTCAAAAAAAAGTATAAATAGTATATATCAGAAATTGAAAAAAAAAAAAGAAAAAAAGAGAGACAGTAATATTTTTACTAAAGAAATCTTGATAACTATTGGTTTGATGTAATTAATATTGAAAATTGAAAAACCCACTTGAGTTGGTGCATTGGTATTGACTTGGGACCTGGGAGTGTGCTCCTCTTGAGGTCTGAGGTTCGATTCTCTCTGGCGCCAATTTGGGTGGGCTAATTTAGCTTCTTCAAAAAAAAAAAAATATTGAAAATTGAAAATGTTAGTATTTGTTTTTGGATAAATTATTTTTGCAAATTGATGGGTTAGTTTAAGACAGAGTAATATGAATCATATGTATTGGATATTATTATATAAACATTTAATTTCATGATTTTATAAACAGTAAATAAATATATCATTGGAATTTGGAAATGTCTTCTAAATAGTAAATATATTTTTTAAACTAATTTTTTATTTATAAAAAGTACCTATAAATAAAACTCTCAATATTCTCATATAACCAGAGGTTAATATAAAAACAAAAAAATACAATAAACTTTTTTTTGGTTACATCAGAAAAAATAAAAATAAAAACTAGGTCCATATAAATGACGCTCATTGAGCGTTACTAGAAGTGTTAAGGGCATACTAGGAAAATACTCATTAACTATAATAAAAAAGTCTAAACAACTTAGCTTCTATTTTTGTAAGACCATTTACAATGGTTTCAACACCAACTTTTTCAATTATCAACACTCCACATCATTTTCTTTTTCTTCCATCTAATAATTCAACACTCTTTCAACTTTTACCCTTTCCAATGGTTTTTCATTCAACACTTTACCCCACCACTTTTTATTTCATATTCTTATTTATATTTTTGTTTTTATGATTACATAAAATTACAATTATCGATTCAAATTAAATTAAAATAATAAACACTTAACAATTTATTTTTTTAGTTTTTTGTAAAAGAATTTTGGGTGTTGAAATGATTATTGGGATCCACTTCACTAAAAAAAAGACTAAAACTTCAAAATAAACACTAATAGAAAGATAATAATAAGATTAAGATAGTGAAAAAATTATTTTTTTTTCTGTGTCCAAATCAAATGAACCGAGTCTCTATTTATAGACATAAAAAATCATGAATTTTGGTAAAAAAATAAAAAATTAATTTGCAATGAAATAATCGAGTTCAAAGTATTAATGTGATAAAAATCCATATAGCCAATCATATTCAAACACGTGTCTGCATCAGCTTTCTCTTTCCGCGTGGTATGCTTTGCAACGCACCCTGTCGGCATGTGTCGTGCACGCACTAAGTTGAACGAACAGAAACGTGCCACGTGTCCCTCCGTTCAACATTCAACCGCGTTGAATTTTTTCAACACCTCTCTCATTCACATCGTTCAACACACATTTTCAACACTCCCTCTCTAATGGTTTGCTACATTCAACACCCATTTTCAACACCCATTGCAAATGGTCATTTGTTTGGTTCCTATCTCCAAATGCAACTTAGGCTCACCTTATTTTAATTTGGTTCCTTTAATTTCATAATTTAACTTGTTTTCATTATGAGGACATGTTTAATTTGCAAAAGATAAATAGTGAATAATATAAGATATAACAACCTAAGACATAACAATACGAGACAAACTTTAAAAGATTGAACAATATTTTGTCTTACAAGATGTTTGATGGATACAAAATTATTTTGATATTTTAAACAATTTATACGAAAGACAAAAAGTCATCCTATAATTTAGTGGTGAACAAAAACTTCAGTTTTTAATTTTTGGTTTATAACCCTCTATTCCTAGGTGAAAGGGCCCCTAGTAATTCAGAGTTCGGCCGCGAGGTAAGTAAAGTCTGGCCAAAAAATTGTTCCACTCAGAAATCCAATTTTTTATTTAAAACCAAACATAATAAACAAAAATTGTTATATTTAATCCCTATTTTCCTACAAATCAAGCTCACCCTAAGTACATATTACTCCCTTTTGTCTAATATCATTTACAAATATAAATAATTCTCCTCTATACTGTGTCCCAAAGTCTTCTTCTCTATATAAATAATTAAATTTAAATTAAATATCTTTTATAAATAAATAAATACATACATACATACTTACTATTTTGATTTTCTGAGTATATTTTAAATAATTTAAATTAAATATATCTTTATAACATAAATAAATAAATACTCCTACATTGTACTATAATTTAATTTAAGTATATTTATTTAATTTAATTAAAGAGGAGAATATATGAGAAGATAACCATATCCATCGTCTCGTTCTTTCTTTCTTTCTTTCGTCTCGTCGGCAATTGTGCTGCTTTGAATTGAGGGTTTGCAGAGTTCCATTTCCCATTTTACTTCTTCAAATTGAATAACACAAATGCGTTATTCTCATTCATAATTCTCAAAATACCCTTACATGCAATTCCTCAATTCAACACTTTCCTTCCAATACGGTACGTTTTTCTTTCTTCGCATCCTTCTTCTCTGCTAGCTACCGTTTTCTTGTAACTGTGTTTTTCTCTAACCCCCAATATTTTTTTGGTGTTTGTTGAATAGGTCTTACTGAATAGTTTGGTAGTTGAAGACCTAAAATGGTTTTAGTTTCCCATCAACCGCAGGTAACGTATATAATCATAAAATCAAAACACACAATTGATTGTAGCACACAAAATATTAGAAAAAGTACTACATTCTATGAAAAAATTGATCTTAGTAGTAATTGATGTCAATCAGAGTTGTTTATCATTCATTATCAATAGGTGTTGTCAATTATTTGCATTATTGCCTATCCACTTAATTGTTAAGATAATTTTTCATTGCTGTATGATGGTCTCGAAATTTAGATTTAGTTTCAATGCTATTGGAGTATTATGATATTCCCTAGAGTTTTAGCGATGTTTTCCGGTGGCATCTATTGAACTAGTATATGAAATTGAGTAATTGGAGCGCCATAATAGTCGATAGTTATTAAATATTCTGATGATGAGATGATTTTATTTGAAAGTTGAAGCTATATAAATGATAAACCTCTCTGTCACAAAGTTTCCTGACATTAAGTTTAAAAAAATCACTGATTTTTAGTAGGCATTTTGTACTGCAAACCTGGACATGCGAAGGGTATTTGAATTATTGATACTTTGTTTACTTTTCTCCAGGGCTTGTATGTGACATTTTCATCTAGGAATTTGCCACGGAGCAAAAGTTTGAAGTTGAAGCAGTGTTTAACAAAACGTCACTTGATTGGAAGAGCTGATTGGCATCACATATTGAAGCAGACTAGTTGTCTAAGGTGAAAATATTGCAATCTTTATGTGGTGATGGGAGTTATAGACAGCCTGTTATGTCACCCTCTAGTCACTAGTTTTTGCAACTATGTTTAGAATGAGTTAGTGCATAAAAAAATATGTTTAGAACAAGTAATGTAATGATGGAAGTACTTTGCAATACAGTAGATGAATCTATGATATGATTTGGTGTAATCAAATTGATTTGCAACTCTAAAGAGCCTCCCTGAAATAAAAACTAAAACTTACAAGTCTTGATTTATCAGTTGTCTTTATATTATTCCATCATCCAAAGTATCTGTTGTAGAATTAAAAGTTAATTTATGCAAGAGAAACTATTTGAGGAGAGAAAAACAAGACGGTGTATGCACATATTTCTTTTACCAATGGTTTATTTGAGTATGTATATATGTTTAAATTTTCAATTATAATTTTCAGTGTGTATATATGGTTTCTTTGAGTGTGTATATATGATCCTTTATTTCTGCATTATATAAAGGATTTCTTGTTTCCAGTGTAGGGCCTCCTCACATTTGTGGATCCAAGTTTAGACATTTGACGATTACAGGCTTCAAGAGCAGAGACCGAAATGATGATTCGGTAACCAGAAGTGATGAGGTGAAGATCCGCAAGACCTCAGTTAGAGTAGAAGAGAAGAGGGAAGTTAAGTCAGAATCTCCAAAGACCCACAATGTTCCACTCTCTGGTGCCTCTGATGCTAATGAGAGCCTTGAAGAATCATCTGTTATTCATAAACTTTTCAAAAAATGGGTGACAATCTTGTGCTCACCATCATCAAATCAAGGAGTGGAGGAATCTTTGGGAGAACCACCTCCAGAGGTTTTATCAAAAACATCACAAGGGATGCAACAGACTGAAAAAAAGCAGACTTTGAAGGTGGTGTGGTCTACATTTCAGTCTCTGGATGCAACAATAAAGATTCCTCTCTTAATATTGTGAGTATGACAGTTTGTTCATTTCTGCATATTATGTATGCTATCTGGTTACCGTTACATAACTTCTGATTACTACTATACTTGGGATTAGGAAAGAGGGTGTGTATTCATTCCTTATTGTAGCACTAGCATACATATATTAAATTACCGAGGTCTTCAAGTTAATATGTCATCTGCTAGTCATATATTTGATTTCACTAGTTGTCAACTTGGATTTCTTTGTTGAAGCAAGTTTTGGGTTATTAGAGTTTACCAAGAAAAGAAAAAGAAAAGCAAGAGGGGGAAAGATTACACATGTTCACTTCTTATTGTAGCATATGCGTATTAAATTATCGAGGTCTTCAAGTTAATTTGCCATCTGCTAGTCACAGATTTGATTTCATCAGATGTCAACCTAGCTTTCTTTGTTGAAGCAAAATTTAGGTTATCAAAGTTTACCGAGAAAATAAAAAGAAAAGGCAGAGGGGATTAACATGTATAGTATACTAAGAGATTAGTCTTTTTATGTAACTATCATTTTTAATATCCTGTAAATGCATGTCTTTTCTACATTAGCAAATTAAAGATTTTATTATTAATGCTTAAATAAGTTCTGGACTGGACCTCCTTTAAGAGTCCGGGTCAATAGTTTTATGAGAATCCTCTGTAATTTTTATGTTTAAATTTTAATAACACTTTTATTTTAGATTTGAACAACATTTGTATGTTGTAATACGTTTGTTCCAAAATTCCTGCCTATAAAAATTGCCTATCAGTATATTTAGCGTTTTTAAGAGAAACATATGGAATCCTATCATTATATCCTAAACCGTATGTAACTACTTTTTGCAGTTCTATTATGCTTATATTACTTTTAAATCATGTCAACAAACAGCATATATTACATTAGACATGAATGCTTCTTTTTCTTTTCCCCGCATCATCTAATTCCATATTTATCTGCAGTGCTCCTTTCTTCCTGGCTGTTAATGCAATTTATGGTCCTGAAGTGTCCAAGGAGTTAACTCCATTATGGATTATAGGGCCACTCGTTGTGGCTCTATACGTCATGATGGTGCGGGTGCTGTGTTCACTTTATGTCTACAGCTTCAAGCAGACTGTGAAAGTAATTGTGAATTTACCCTCATACTGCAATTTAGCCCACAGCTACATTTTTCATGGCAAGCTCAAAGAAGATATAAAAGCTCATATTTTGCAGCCTGTATTGAACATAAAAAATGCAGATTATAAACAGCTGACAAGAAAAATGTTGAAAGTATTGTCAGAATGGATGCGAGAGAAGTATATTGATTTTGTGGAATCAATATGGCCCTATTATTGCCGGATGATCAGATTTTTAAAGAGTTCAAATCTTATATAAATTTGAAAATATAAATTTGTATTTTTGTTTAGGGTAAAGCTTCTTCTGGATAGGGATAAAATAGAAAAAAATTGGAAGGGGGAGTTCCTTGAAGTATCTTGAAAACATTTTTTGGTGTTAGGTTAGGCTGCAACTGTATTGATTGGTAATTACAAGGTTGTGTATTAGATTAATTATACTGTTGTATACTATACTGTGTAATAATTGGAAGTTGGCATACGTTATATTCAATCCAGCTCCTAGCACTATTTTCTTGGTATTATGTAGCATCTTCTGCATAGATGGTAGTGTGCATTGTTTACTTTAGGAACATTTTTAATATCTTGTGACTACTATATGTTAGCTTTTAGAATGCTCTAAAATATTAAGGGTATGTTTAGATGAAGAGTTTTGGGAGAGAGTGTTTGTTTTTATTTTTTAAAGTTATAAAATTGAAATAGGATTAGGCAATATGAATGCCCTGTTCACTCCTGTTCAACGAAGAACACAATGTATTTCATATTATCAAAATGTTTTTTGAGCAAAAGTTAGAGCATGTTATGTAAATATGGGAAATATTTGTTGTTTCTTTTGTGCAAAAATTACATTTATTTCCACCTCCTATTTTAAATTGATAACCGAAAAGTTCTGTACATATAGGTTTTACTTTCATGTTTGCTTCGCTAGCATGACATAGCATATGTTTGGTTGTGCGATTGCAAAAATTGATTCTAAGAATCACGTTCAGAGGTGAAAACGCGAGTTTGGGGCGCGAAAACGTGGAACCAAACATGTACATAGACACTGTTTGGTAAGTCCAATAAGCTAGCTTATAGCTTATTGAACTAGCTTATAAGCTTGTTTGAAAAAAATGTGAGTGTTTGGTAACAAGCTTCTCTAACTAGCTTATAGCGTTTTTTGAGATGCTATTTCAAGCAGCGTATGAGCTTATAGCTTTTTAATTTTATTCCATATTTACCCTTATTAATTTTATTTATTTATTTTTTAAAAATTATAATAACTACCCACTAACACTTACAAAAAAAAACAAAAAACTATCCACTAACCATGAATTTTTATGTCATTTTGTACTTACAACAGCTAAATTTGTCAAACACTTTAATTTTATTCTACTAGCTTTTCAGCTATAAGCTACCGGCCATCAGTTATCAGCTATAAACTAGGTTTTTATCTATAAGCTAGCTTATAGCTTATTTTTACCAAACAGAGTCATAGTCAACTATCACGAGAACTTTTAAAAAAAATAATTAAATATTAGATTTTATAATTTCCTATTTGATTATAAACAAATATATAAATAAAAACTCAAAGGTAGGAAATAAAATAGAATTAGAATTGATGAAGTGAGTACATAATTGTCTTCCTAACACTTATCTATCCAGCTTTTCGGGTGATCTAAAGATGCTTTAACATGCAGTGTGCTGCCAAAACTCCAATACATAATAGTGTTTTTTTTAATAATCTCCAATATACTATATACTATAATATACAGCTTGTACCCAAAAAATGTATAGATTGTACCAAAAAAATGCTATAATATACAGCGTGAAATCCAACATAGTCAACACACTAATATAAAAGAATCAAATGAGATCACAATTGAAACAAAGTCAATGCTGAGGCAAATGATCAAAATGTAATAACTTGGAGAATTTTTTTTTTTTTTCATTTTCAACGATCCACGGCAGATAATATTAATCTCTTAATACTATCTTCTTCTTGTTGTTACTTTAAATCTTTATATATTATATGAAGTGTCTTAATAATGTACTATACCTTCTCCTTTGGCCGCATCTCTAGTAATATAATAGTGGTTCAAAAATTTACATCTCATAATGTTGATGATTTTTTATAATCCGGGGTAGTTAATATTCTTGTGACATTATTCGTTTAATTCATGTGGAAAGTATACTTCAACTCAGATTAGGTAGCTTTGAAAAGAAATAGAAAATGGTGGTTTGGTTGGACACTTGTATAGTAGGCTACGGAAAATGAAAAATTCCTTCTTGCACGCAAGCCCATCATTATTGAAGACACTTCTAGCTAGCTACCTTTATGCCTATAACATTTCTACCACAAAGATAAACCGTTGGTTAATTTTACCAAGAAAAACGTGAGCTTGGTGACAATTAGCAATGGCAATGGGTATCCATCCGTTTCTTTAGATAAAAATGATGTGCCTTATTCATGACCACAAAGATATATCTTAGGCCGTGTTTCCGTACATCTAAAAGTCTCGTATCATTTGAAAATCAAAGTTAAAAATAATTTATATACAACATTTATGCACATCAATTCTTACTGAGATATTTTTTACAAAAAACAAAATCGTAAGAGCTTACACGCAGCACAAAACCGACATGACCTCTAAATGTGGTGTTAGGTACTGGAGAGTAAAATTTGCATGTATCTACGTAAATAACTGAATATTTTAATTATTTGTTGATTAATTAATGCGATGGTGGATATAATGATATTAATTTGTACCTATATTAAATATCCGTATGTGTTATTCCTGTAAACTTAGCTTAGTCGGTATGAACATTGCTCACACACTATATATATATATATATATATATATATATATATATATATATATATATATATATATATATATATATATATATATATATAGGGGTTTTCTAACTTAGACCCTAGTTAGGTCTAAGTTAGCAAGGTGCACCTTTTGAGTTGGACAAAAATACCCATTTTTTTTTTTTTGAAACAATAGAGCAACTGGGGCATGTATGTAATTTGCATCATAAAAATACTTTTTTTTTTTTTTTGAAACAATAGAACAACTATTACATTTTTTAAATTTCTTCCAAATTTCGACCTCATTTTACGTGCGAATCGAACGCCGATTTCAAAAACTAATACCGGAAACCTTTGTAAAATTCAAAAACGATCAAAATCCATATAAGGAACGTCGAGTTTCGTTGAGTATTGAGGGAGATCGAACCGGGTCAAAAACCGGGTCGCACGACCCGTTTCTGCATAAAACGGGTGGGAGGGACGATGAACAGTGCGCGTCGCCCACGCCCACTCTCACCGGCGGCGCGTGGGGGCGCGTGCGGCCTCAGGGAGGCTCTATTTTTTTTTTTATTTTTTCATAATAAAATAGTAGATAATATTCTGGAAATTTTGATATATTGTATGAAATTTTTGGAGACCCGAAACTATTTTTAGTTAATTAAATGAGTAAAAAGGTAATTAAAAATATTATAATTCCATAAAAAATTTCCAAAATTTTATGTAAAGTACTATGAATTATTTAGAACCCTCTTGTGTACCTCACTCTCCCTAGTTCAAGTCATGAAATTATTTTCACAAATTCCGCTGATTATTTAAAACCATTTAACAAATAATAATAATAATTTCATAGATTTGTACTCTGAAACCAATTGTTTTTTTATTTGTTTCTAATAAAATATTAGATAATATTCTGGAACTTTTGGTATATTTTATGAAATTTTTTGAGAACTGAAACTATTTTTCGTTAATTAAATGAGATAAAACGGTAATTAAAAACTATTGTTTGCTTCTGAAACCATTTAGCTGGAAGAATGGTTTCAGAGAGTTATACTGTGAAACCATTCTAGCAGTAAAATGGTTTCAGAAGCAAACAATTAAAAATCAACTCCCCTGAAACCATTCTATCAGTGAAATGATTTCAAAGTACAACGCTCTGAAACCATTGTACCAGCTAAATGGTTTCAGAATGGTTTCAGAAGCAAACAATTAAGAAATTACTCACTGAAACCATTCTACCAGTAAAATGGTTTCAGAGAGTTATACTGTGAAACCATTCTACCAGCTAAATGGTTTCACAGTATTATATAAAGATAATTAAAGGTAGTGAAAAATTGAGTTTTTTTTTTTGTATCCAAATCAAACGAACCAAGTCTCTATTTGTAGACAAAAAAAAATTATGAATTTTGGTATAAAAATAAAAAAATAAAAAATTAATTTACAACGAAATAATTGAGTTTAAAGTATTAAATGAAAAAAAAAACACGCCAACCACCCAGCAGTTGACACGTGTCCTGCTTTTTTAAAATGAAATTTTCTCTCTCCAGGCGCAGATCTAGTGTGGTGCACGCGCTGGCTTATCATGGAGATGGATTATCTGGACTGTCTGATTGATCCGACAGCCATGATGAGATCGTCTCTTCGCCGTCTGATGGAAATCAACGGTCTGTAACGGTGGTCCTGCGGTAGGCGCGCGACACTGGATCAGCGCCAATATGTTTTTTTTTTTTTTTTTTAAAAAAAGAAAGGGTATTTTTGTCCAACTCAAAAGGTGCACCTTACTAATTTAGACCCAACTGGGTCTAAATTAGCAGCCCCCATACATATATATATATATATATATATATATATATATATATATATATATATATATATATATATATATATATATATATATATATATATATATATATATATATATATATATATACTTTTATCAACTTTGTTAATCTCGTTTTTTTTCTTTTGTTGATCTTATGATCGGCAAATAAATTTCTATATTTAGAGGCCGTGTAGAATTTAGTGGACTTAGATTTTTCTTCTCTTGTTAAAAGTCAATGGGGAAGATCAGTCCTTTATAAGGACTTGTCTTTTATTTATTTATTGACAAACCAATAAGGACTTGTTTTGATCCCACCAATTAAGCATTATAAAAAATAATAATTTATTGCATGTAGCTAGCAAAAAATTAAATCTGCATTTTTATTGAATATCGCTAATTTTTAAAAATGTCAATAAACTATTTTTATTTTTAATTTCTTATATTTTTAAGATATCAAACGCACGCTACACGTCACGTCACACATATGGTACTAGTAAAGTAACCTGAATGTTAACATGAGTATGTTCCTAACTCAATCAATGCAGAGTGATGATTTATGAAATGAAATCTTATTCTCACCTCTTCTTTTGTGACAAAACCCCACCAAATGGTTGAACACATGATCAGCAAGTTGTGTTCACCCAAATGAGGACAAACTAAGCCACGCTGATAAGTCCCTCAAAGGGTAGTTTCTATCTAGTGGCATATAAGTGGACATTGACACATTGTGTCCCATGTAGGTTGCTTATGCTTCAATCCTAGGGAACTAATCAAAGGGTATAAAGCTATTACTGAAAGCTAAGTAATGAAATGAACAGATAAGATATATGAGATTATATATGTTACTTTGTCTTCATGCATTTTGGCTTCTATATGCATATCAAGAATCTCAATAATAAACTATTTAATATTGAACTTGATTAATTAGGGTGATGCAACATATTTGAATGTGTAATAATAAACCAAACCTCACATGGTTTTGACTTCAATATTCAACACTAAAATTGACCAAAACTAGGTGCGATCATACAACACTAATGCATCAGATTCCATCGGAATTCAACAGTTAAGCGTGTTTGGGCGAGAGTAGTACTAGGATGGTTACCGCATGAAAAGTCCTTGTGTTGCACCTCTTTTAAAAGAACTTCACCAAAGGACGAATTGTTCGGGAGAATCCGAGTTCGATTCTTGGGTGGAACAATTTCTTGATCAAACTTTACTTACCTCTCGGCCGAACTCTATAATTACTAGGCCCCTTCCCTTAGGATTCAGAGAGTTATAAACAAAAAATAAATAAAGTTGACCAAAACCAATGTGGTTGTTTTGTTTTCTATGTTTTCTTCTCATTTTTAATATCCAACAAGTAGGTTGTTTTGGTTGAGAAAAACAATTTGTGTTAACTTCACCCTCTAATTAGTTTTTGATAGTAGAATATATGGAGATGCTACACATATGGAAGATGACAAGGGACACACCTAACATTGTCTTATTCTTCATAGATAAGTTCAATGGAAAATGTAAAAATAGAAAAGTTTAAACGTGTAAAAGTTTTATGGTCATTCATTTTTCCAAACTATCATTATGAAAACTCACTCCCACTTTCTCATATATCATTATGCATGCTTGAAATATAACTGTGCTTCTTTGTGGCAACTTCAAGGATATTTATCAAAGCCAGCAGACAGTGATGCCAACATGTGCACCGTGCACGTATCTCATACATAGATTTGGATTGTGTGCGGCGTGACTGTGCGCAGTTATTGTTGAGATTTATGAATCAAGAGTGAGTAAGTCCAATATTAGTCGAAAGAGTTGAAGTTGAACACTTTTTTGTGTGCGGCATGACTGTGTACAATTACATACATTTGAACTGTCCGCTTAACAAATTTCAAAGCAAATTTTGATTACTTTTTAAAAATTTAAAATACGAAGTTTAAAACATAGACATGTGTTTTTAATTGAATGAACCAGATATGGCTGAGTGCGTTCAATCACGGAAGATGTGACTGCACACAACCCAGATCATGCATACATGCTTGAATATCTTTGAGGAAATCCTAGGATTTGAAATTCTAATGATGTGTTTGTACCAATTTAGTTGAAAAACATTTAAGATAAAATGACAGGTACTCTTGTAAAGTCAAATCACACTTAAAACTTTTTTTTGGTAATCTTAATAATTACTAAAATATATACTCTGAATTTGTACAGTGACAATGTGAACAAAAGTTGAAGTTAACAAAAGTGGCCCACACTTTTGTCACCATTTTTCTCAAGCACTAGAATTTGTCTTTCTTCTTAGCTTCTGTTGTTCTTTAAATTCTTTGAACTTAACCTACCATGTTATCTTATTTCCATATAATTTTCTACAACATAACATAAGCCATTAAAGAGTCCTATAATATTCCACTACTCACCTAAACAAGTAAGAGTGTAAAAGCCTCAAATATATTGGTGAAACTGAAAAGGTAAAAAGGTATATATTTTTTAAGATAAACTATACTATAGGCTAAAGTTTATAATTCATTTCATGACATACACATTCCATTATATATCCTTATCATTGTCAACTTTATTATTATTAAAAAATAGAGTAGGCAAGGTGGTTTCATTGGACTATATAAAGCCTCATAGAACCTTCATTTGTTCATGCTCCAAAAACTTTATATCCTTTCTTACTTCCATGTTTTATATAGAATAGTCCTATTATTTTTAGTGCATACCTTTTGAATCATTTTACCTTGTGTCTATAATACCTCATAATGAAACACATATTTTCCTATTGGTTATGCCATTTTCTTCTGTTATTGGCCACACTTGATACTTCTTTTGTTGCAACACTTAGTAATGATGCTGATGCAACAGACACTAACTTGCTTCTAAGGGTTAAATCAGAACTGGTTGATCCATTAGGAGCCATGAAAAACTGGTCTCCAACAACTCATGTTTGCAAATGGAATGGAATAACATGCGATGTTAATCAGAAACATGTTATAGGTTTGAATCTTTCTGGTTCAGGAATATCAGGTTCCATTTCAGTTGAGTTAAGTAATCTCATTTCTCTTCAAACACTTGATTTGTCTTCAAATTCACTTAATGGTTCCATACCTTTAGAGCTAGGTAGCCTTAAAAATCTAAGGACACTCCAACTATACTCAAATTACCTCTCTGGTAACATTCCTAAAGAGATTGGTAATTTGAAGAAGTTGCAAGTTCTTAGAATAGGTGATAACTTTTTGACAGGCGGTATTCCACCTAGCATCATTAACTTGAGTGAGTTGAATGTGTTAGGTTTAGGTTACTGTCATTTAAATGGAACCATACCAGTTGGAATTGGTAATTTGAAAAATCTAGTTTCACTTGATTTTCAAATGAATAGTCTTAGTGGCCTTATACCTAAAGAGATAAAAGGCTGTGAAATGCTTCAAAACTTTGCAGGATCAAATAACATGTTTGAAGGAGAGATTCCTTCATCTATAGGTTCCCTTAAAGCATTGAGAATTCTTAATCTAGCAAATAACAGTCTTTCTGGACCGATTCCTATATCGTTGAGTTATCTTTCTAACTTGACATACCTTAATTTGCTTGGAAATAAACTAAATGGTGAAATTCCATATGAGCTTAATAGTTTGATCCAATTGCAGAAGCTAGACTTGTCTAGCAACAACTTTTCTGGATCAATACTCGTCCTTAATACCAAACTGAAGAGTCTCGAAACTTTAGTTTTGTCTGATAATTTTTTGACAGGTAAGATTCCAAGTAGTTTCTGTTTCAAAGGTTCAAAGCTTAATCAAATTTTCTTGGCTAATAATATTTTCTCTGGAAAATTTCCCTTGGAGTTACTCAACTGTTCTTCAATACAACAGTTGGATCTTTCTGGTAATAGCTTTGAAGGTGGAATTCCATCTAGCATAGATAAACTGCAGAACCTCACCGATCTTGTACTCAACAACAACACCTTTGTTGGATCACTGCCTCGTGAAATCGGAAATATTAGTACTTTGGAAGGTCTTTTCCTATTTGGTAATTTTTTAACAGGTGAAATCCCAGTGGAGATTGGAAGGCTGAAGAGATTGAACACTATTTATCTCTATGATAATCAAATGTCTGGATTCATACCAAGAGAGTTAACAAATTGCACAAGCTTAAGCGAAATTGATTTCTTTGGAAACCATTTTACAGGTCACATTCCTGAGACTGTAGGGAAGCTGAAAAACTTGGTTCTTCTTCATTTGAGGCAAAATGATTTGTCTGGTTCAATCCCTCCAAGTTTAGGGTACTGCAAAAGTCTTCAAGTATTGGCCTTAGCAGATAATAAACTTTCAGGTTCTATTCCACATACATTTAGTTACCTTTCAGAACTTTTTAAGATTACTCTTTACAATAACTCCTTTGAAGGACCTATCCCTCATTCACTTTCTTCTCTCAAAAACCTCAAAATCATAAATTTTTCACACAACAAATTCAGTGGAAGTTTCTTTCCTTTAACTTCTTCAAATTCTTTGACTCTTCTTGACTTGACTAACAACAGCTTCTCAGGTCCTATCCCTTCTAATCTAGCTAATTCAGTAAACCTCCACCGTCTCCGGCTCGGATACAATAACCTCACTGGAACTATTCCTTCTGAGTTTGGCCAGCTTAATGATCTAAACTTTTTTGATTTATCATTTAACAGTTTAACAGGAGAAATACCACCTCAACTCTCAAACTCGCGCAAAATAGAACACATTTTGCTGAGTAATAACAG
Source organism: Trifolium pratense (assembly GCF_020283565.1). Classification (NCBI taxonomy): domain Eukaryota; kingdom Viridiplantae; phylum Streptophyta; class Magnoliopsida; order Fabales; family Fabaceae; genus Trifolium; species Trifolium pratense. The sequence goes on from NC_060063.1 coordinate 52,191,925, forward strand.
ATTGAGTGGCAAGATACCTAATTGGTTAGGAATCTTCCAACAACTTGGTGAGTTGGATCTCTCATACAATAACTTCACTGGCAAGTTACCTTCTGAAATTGGTAACTGTTCAAACTTACTCAAGCTTTGTCTCCATAACAACAATTTGTCTGGTGAAATTCCTCAAGAGATTGGAAATCTCACTTCTCTTAATGTCTTCAACATTCAAAGCAATAGTCTCAACGGCCACATTCCTTCAACTATTCAGCAATGCAAGAAGCTCTATGAGCTAAGGCTCTCACAAAATTTTCTGACAGGTACTATACCATTTGAGCTAGGAGAGCTTGATGAGTTACAAGTGATATTAGATTTGAGCAAAAATCTCTTCACTGGTGAGATTCCATCATCTTTAGGTAACCTAATGAAGCTAGAAAGACTCAACTTATCTTTCAATCAACTTCAAGGAAAAGTTCCTACTTCACTTGGTAAACTTACAAGCCTGCATGTGTTGAATCTCTCAAATAACCATCTTGAAGGCCAAATTCCTTCAACTTTTTCAGGGTTTCCAAGAAGCTCTTTCTTGAACAATAACCGGTTATGCGGCTCGCCGTTAGTATCTTGCACAGGATCAACATCACAGGGGAAAATGCAGCTATCAAACACACAAGTTGCAGTTATAATTGTGGCTATTGTGTTTACTTCAACTGTGATATGCTTAGTTATGTTGTATATAATGCTTAGAATTTGGTGTAACTGGAGAAAAGTTTCAATATCAAATGATGCAGATGGAGGTAATGTTGCTATGAAGAAAGAGGAAAGTAGATGGGGTTGTAATGATCAGAAGACAAGGAATGGAGAGTATTGGAATATGAATTCATTTGGATTCATTCCTTCACCAGATAAGAATAATTCAGTTACAACAACTTGTTTTTTTAATATCAAAATGGAAGCCATGGAAAATGCAAATATATAAAATCTTTTTTTTCTTCTTCTTAAGTTTAGGTTCCTAGCATTGAGGAACAATTACAGTACTGTCACACATCCAATGCTGACTTCAATTAATATAAATAGTTGTTAATTCAAAAGTATCATGCCCTACCACAGGTTTGGGAGTAGGGTTGTGATTTTAGTTTCTTTTTTTTTTCTTTTTCTCCTGGTGTTTAGAGGCTATACCTGTATTTGTAAATAAAAAGAGGCTATAGTTATAGTTAAATAAAGATAGAGCCATGCTAATAAGTGCCATAAGACACGGGTTAGCATGGAAAATATAGAAATTTTGCGGCATGTTCCTTCGAAGTTCCTTCTTTGAATGCACCATCGAAAGTGGCATTGCCATTACTTGCCCCTAAAAGTAGGGCATTTTTTATTTTATTTTTAAATAAATGGGTTTTTTAAAATAAAATGAAAACAAAGTTTGCTCTTATCACTAGCATTAGGGTTAAATAAGATGTGCCTTCTCCACTCTAACCAACTCATATTGGTTATTTTTCTCTATTTCTTATAATATTGTTTCTTCATTTTTTAAATTTATTTTAAGTTTCTACTTAATTTTTCTCACGAATTCTGGTAGAACCAGTTGGAAAGCTCAAGCATATCGTTTATATACAATTTCGAGCAAATGGAAAAGAGTCAGAAAACAAGACCATAAGTAATACTATGCTTTAATATATTGTGGAATATTTTACTAGTCATTTTTTTTTGAAGAAGCTAAAATGAGATATATTAACAAATAGTCTCCTCAGCACAAGGTGTGCCAAGATAGACTACCAAAGTTTACAAATAGTCACAGAAAGAAAAATAACCAATCATAGAAGGCCCAAACATAACATAGGACTAGTAATACTAATACTATCAACTATGCTTTAATTGCTCAGTTACTGACTGAAGTCCAGAGTACTTTTTTCTCATACATACAAAAGGCAGACCTCAGCTTTGGCTTACTTCTATCTACAAACAAAATATCCAAAAACCTTTAAGAGGGAACAAGAACTGTGCGCGATTTAGCTGTAGCTCATTATGCTGTTTGCTTATAGTTCAGCCAGACAGTCTAATTCTTCTGCTTCGGCCAGAAGTCTGTTATACTTGAGGTTTGCTTCTTCAAGTTTATTCCTAAGCTCTGTCACCTGCACAATCAAATCTTTAATGAGTCAACTTCCAAACAGTATATTTTCATTTCATGAATCTTTTGCACAGGATATAAATATTCAACCAATTCCAATAAATGCATCTAACTACGAGTTTCCAAATTTAAGCCAGATTTTGATCAACTCATGAGTCATGTGACTTTCCATATTGGAGAGAAATAAACACAATATGTAGTGCAGCACACAACAATGCGGGCCTTGTGAAGTGGAGACTTGGGTATCTCCTTATTGTCTCTCGCAGTCGCATGACATGATGATGAAAAACTCTTCAGAACTTCTGATTTAGAAACATCCTTAGGTTGGCCTTTCAATTTTATTTTTATACGTGAGAAAATAAAAAGGGAGTTTTTTATTGGAAACATCCCAGAACCCTTAATTCTCTAAATACAAATTAACACCAAAAGAGTATGTTGGCCCCAAAACTCATGTTTGAGAAATTGACAACACTCTTTCCATTGCTTTCAGACTCAGGTTGGAGAAGCAATCTCTGTGTTACTTATCAGTTCCAACCGCAATCTACTAATATAGAAAACTGGACTATGTAAGGTAGTAATAAAACAACCATTATTTCTCCGTATAACAATTACCTTAAGATTAAGTTCCTTCTCTGCCTTTTCAAATGCAGAACATCTGTAAGGAAAAAAAGAAAGGATAAATAAGTTATTTTCTTCATAGTGTATTAGTGTTGCCATGTGATAGTTAAGCAACAAGGACCATTAAATGAATCAATGTTGCCAAAGTCCAAACGAGATAGGAAGAACTATAAACATGTCACGTGGCTAGGTTTAGCAGCAACAGTTTACTGAAACCAACCGATGTAGTTGTATAATAGCATTCCATGAAATTAAGTATCAGCAGTGACCATGTAATTAGAAATATACTCACTTAGCTATGAGTTTCTTCTTCTGTTCCAGTAAGTTCACAGTTTGTTGGTCAACTGTCTGGTCTGCAGGTGATGCGGTAGTCTACGAAAAAAGCAAAGATGAAGTTGGCGATAAAATATTTTTGAATGATTTACATTGACAGAGTACCAAGGCCAAGGAATCAAGCATATCAACAGAAATGTTAAATTAGCAGTTCCTCTAGAATACTACTTCAAGCAATAAAAAAATTGCTAATAGTTTTCTCTATGCTGAGCAATGACAGTAACATGCAATTAATAAAGAAAAAATTGAATAAGCTAATAGATATCAAATAATCAATAAATAATGAAAATAAATATTATTAAAACAATTATTGTTGTTTGAGTTGTATAAATGAGAATAGTTTGGAAGACATTAAACCTCAAGATAGTCTGCATGAAGGGAAACAAACTATGCTCAGTTTCAACATACTAAAGTGGGACTCTCAAACAGTCTCAATTCAACATATCCACTCACACTCAGGTTTGGACACCTAAAGTGTGGATTAATGCAGAAGGAATAACAAGGATCTCAAAAATTACATACAGAAAAACTAATAAACAGTTACACACCTGTACTTTCTGATTGCAACAAAGACCTGTTACATTTGTTTCCGCTGCTTGCCTTTTCATCTCACGATGATCTATAAATCCACGTGTCTTCCTCTTGGTAAGACATGCTGAGCCATAATGAGAAACTTTTAGTTGGATATGATTAGTTTAGCTATGGGTAAATATAACTAGTTTCTCATGCACATTACTTTGTTCAGATCCGCCTTGTGTGTTAGATACTGGCACAGGTGAAGAACAGTTATCCAATGCAACTGGGTTTTCTTTAACAAGTGATTTCTTCATTGATGAATTAAGTGGGCCAGCTAGATTTCTACGCTTCTTTTGCTGATACCCAATTTTATGACAATGTAAATCCCTGCAAAAGTTTAACAAGGCCTCTGGTATGTCAGAAAATAATGCTTAAAAATCACCAAATGGGGGATGGGGTGTTGTAAATACACTATTTATACATCCAGCAACAAAAAAAGAAATAATCAAACTCCACTTGTTTCAAAAGCAGAGGAAATTCAAAAGGTTGCAGACAAGCAAGAGTAAATATTTTTGAAATCCATGAACACTAGCATAAACACTATACCAGTATTCCCATGTCATATCCTTCAAGCGCATTTCAAGCTTTTGAAACAGGGAAGTCTTCTCAAAATCTTGCTTATTATGAGTTGGCTGAACATCATCTGCTTGCAATATGCCTGAGACAAGAGTTACCATCTTCTTGAAGTTCAACACATCTATAAGAATTAGATGTAAAATAGAACTCTAAATATCGTTAAGTAATCTGCAGTTGCTACGTACCAACAACTCCTCTACCCCTATTGATTAAATCTTTCACAACCGGCCAAAATGGCTGCAAATACAAAACTTAGCAATTATATTATGAAGAGGTAGAGAGATAGAGATAAAGACGTGCACATGATAAACTTATGTTCCATTGAAAGAGAATAAGTAAATAGGCATAATTATAATATATGCTTTCAATAAATGTTATTTGCAGGTCAGATGCTGCAATAACTGCAATTTGACAAACAAGAAATTTCCATTTTGATAAACTGTTGCCAATTTCTCCATGAGATGGAGAATGCACCCTCCTCCTCCCTTATTCTTTATAGGCATAATTATAATATATGTTTTCCTAACTCAGTTTACATTTTCCTTTTCAACTAAATAGGAACCCACAATATATGGAGTAACTAACTTATTTTGATTAGTTTTCTGGCTAAGAGCAAGGATATGTTTCATAAGAATGTTCTCTGTACCCTGTTCTATGGCGTGTTTCTACTGACCAAAACACATTTTTATGTGACATGCGTATCCTTTATTCTATTTTGAAATATAATTTTCCATGTGGCCTTTTATTTGGAACTCTGAACACAAAGTTTATACAGCATCTCTATTGACTTGGTCTTTGTTTGCAAGTTTGGAGGGGGAGGGTTTTGAAAAATAGAAGGAACAAAGCCCTCCTCTCCAAACTCGCAAACAAAGCCTTAGGGTTAACTCCTCTCTTCTTCTTCTGATCCTGACTTTTGGAAGGTATCTTATCCAACTCTTTCTTTTTGACCCTTAAACAAACACCACTAATCTTGCCCTACTAGGTAAGATCGACTATATGGATCAAACAATGATTTTATATTCTATCAAAAATCAAAATTCTGGAATTAGATCAATATCACTTTCAATGATTTCACTTGAGCTTTTTTCCTTAATATTCCACTACTACACAATGAGTTATCGTCCACTTAATAAACATTTCCATTTTGTGGTCTTTGTTGAGCAACAATTACCAATATCAGCCGATTTTTGTTATAGACATTGAAGCCGTGGATGCTGACTTCAGGAGCTTCTTTAACAAATCCAATTGTGGTCACAAATAATCCCTGCACAGTTAATCCAAAAAAGAAAAGACCAAATCAAATTATAGCTAGCGCTTATTCCTTGGTTCAACTACTTAGTCCATAATATTTGAAACACTAACTACTTGAATCATGGCATACATTTAAATATAAAACAATTAATATGACCATGCAGTTCAATCTTTGCTGTCCCCATTCTTCTATATAAAAATTAAAATTTCAGTACAAAATAGAATGGAACGGTGCATTCTCCGGTAAATCTCCACACAAGTCCAAAGGGCTCTTGCATTAGAGGGGACGTATTGTTAGATATGAAACCATTCATGCACTCTTAAACTTTTAAGATAATTGGTCATGACAAAGCCTATGTAGCCTGTCAAAAACCAACTCTTCTAAAAGCTCAAGCTGTTAGCCTGTCATGTAAGGAAAGGGTCGTAAATGATTTCATATCTATAACATAGCCAAGATGATTTTTCACAGTGAATATAGATAACAAAATCAATAGTTAGATATGAACCTCTTCGGAACCACCATTTTGTGGTCTATACACGATGAACTCAGTATCTTTGAGATCATCTGCTAAGTTACGAAGCTTCACAGCTTTCCCTCGCAATATGATTCTAAAACTTTTTGGTACCGGCAAGTACAATATAGACAAGTAATCCTATTGAACATAGGAAATGTTATTAGTTTTAGAAAATCCAATGTTTTATGCAGCATTTATGGATAGTTTTCTAAATCAAGCATACACGTAAAGAATATTGAAGCCGGTTAGCTATATGTTGCTCATTTACTCTCTTCCAGGCTGGAAGCGTACTAATCTTCTTCCTATCTCCAGAAATAAGAATATCCTGCATCCAAATTATCAGAAGTTACCGCTATAAGTAATGAATTTTATAACAGATGGAAAGCCAAAAACAGTAAAATCAATAGCAAAAATTACAACCTCAGGATCAGTATCAAAGTCTAGTTCTAAATTCCCATCATCATTGAACCATAAATTGAAGACAATAATTTTCGTACCGTGATGATTTTCAATGTCGTCAAACTGCAAAAGAGAGAAGAATATTAAAAGAGGGTAAATCATAATCTTTTGTCAAAAAATAAATAAATCATAAAGTGATATGCTTAGTCTACTTAGATGGCAACAAACATTATAGACTGACTTGATATGGTACACTAACCAGTTTACAAAGATTTTAGAAGCAAATTTCTCAACTTGGTTATCTGCAAATCCCAAAATCTAAATTTCACAATAATGCCCTATTAAAGCAGATATCATTGCAGAAGATCTATGTAGTCTATCTGAAATTAGCAATAGAAAGAGTAACACCCTAAAACATCAGTAAGCCGATCGACTAAACGCCTCAGCAAATCACCAATGTAAAGCAAATAATTATCCCCTATAAAAGGATCCCCTGGCTTTCAACTTTAAAATCTGACCATAACTACCATCTGAAGCCTAAGATGGCAAGAAAACTAAACATCCCTTACTTTTTACCAGCTATAACCTTAAAAAAATAGACAACCATGTAAGTATAACACTATTACATCTGTCCCTAAACATAAGCCCCCTTTCACCAATTCATAAGAATAAAAAAAAGAAGGTAACCGGCACCCCCGCAAGTGGGCGGTGGGACTGGTGTCCCTCGGATTAGTAGGTCCTTGGGCCAGATACCGAGTCTTAAAAAAAAAGGTATTCTAGTTTTTCGGACTCGTTTAAATATGTTCATTTTCCAAAATTTTCCTAAAAAATTTCGGACTCATTTTTCTAAAAAATACTCCCTCCGGTCCTTTTTATAATATAGACCGGATACATTAATTCTTCAATGAATCTAGAAAGGTGAATTGTCTCTTATAAAAAGGACCAGAGGGAGTAATAATTAATCCATCTAGTAGTGGAAAGGAGTTTATAAAAAGGGATATGCAAAAAAATCAAAAAGGATTGTATGTAGGGATTGGCATTCTACAATTATAAATTGCAGTCCTAACTCTCAAAGAAGCCAAACAAATATTTTAAGGAATAGGATAGTCAAATTGATAAATATTTAAGCAATATATTATCTAGGATAATGTAAAAGTGAAGGCAAAGAAAAAAATGGCAAACATTCAATGTAGTTTATAAGCTCAAGAGATACAAAAAGTTATGGTATTTGGAACAATTAAGCTGGAACTGAAAGTATACAATCATTCAATATGTTCTGAAAGAACAATGTAATTATCATGGATGGTGGGAAAATTTCCGAAACTGACTTGTTTCACAATTTCTGCTTCTGATAGAAATGGAGACCAGTCCAGCAGCAAGGACATATTAGACGTAAAATGCTCTTGGTGATTTAGTTTTTCCAGGTATCCTGTTGATGTATTACACTTATAACTTACCTGAAATTAAATCATCACCTAGTTGCATCAATTGGAAATACTAGAGTAGAAACTTCATTGTATCAAAGGGTTATCAGCATAAGGAGAATACAAGAAATGCATCACAACATCATGATGGATGACATAACAGGATAAATGCTGGGAATAAGGCTCAGAAAATTTCTTTTTCAAATAGGTTAAATGATATATGATAACTCTTTCATATGCAGATTTTTAGTGTCGTTTTAGTCTTTATTTATTTTACTTATCATATGTTGTTGCTAATTATGGGAGTTACTTGAATAAATTGTAACTTTGTAGTTCTTTAATCAATGAGGTATAAATTGCTGCAATCATATTTAAGGGTTTTTACACGAAAACCCCTATCATGCTTGGATTTTGGGACCTGAGGAAGACGGCTCCAGCATAGTGGAGGCACCAAAAAGTTGAAGATTCATCTTTGGAAACAAGAAAATGAATATTCAATGGATTCCTACATGTGTATTGTCATATTTTTCATGTTGCTTATTTCCATGAACATGAATAGCTAAATTTCTTAGACTAGGATTAGATGAACCTCCTGGAAACTATTGTGCGATTGAACTCTCGTTGTTTTAGATATACGCAATTGAACTTATTTTAAACGTTCTGCAATTTACTTTTGGTTACTAAAATTATTGCTGCTGCTTACTTTTCACCTAGGTAAAATTAACTTTGTTGCGCAATAAATAAAAACACAACCCTTGGGGTGACAATCATTCTTATCACTGTTACTAGATATCAACTTGGTATACTTGTCAAATTGTTTTCAATATATAATTGCCATGCAACTATTTTGGCAACAAAATCAGCATAGCAAAGAAAATTAGTATTTTAATTAAAGCACTATATAGAACTGGAAGTAGTAAAAATGTGAAATACTACTCACCATGGGCACTACAATTCTGTCAAGCTGTGCTCGCGTCAAGAATGTATAAGATAGAAGTCCAATGCTTTTTGTACATGCCCTGATCAACACAGACAATCAGTATTTAATGTTTTTTAAGAAAAAGGCAACCTGGGGACAAAAAAGAGAAAAGATGGCAAATTATCTTTCTTTGGCATAATTTTACATATTGTTGCGAACCTTCCCCGCCATTCCTTCATGTGAGTAGGTGAAGATAACATAGAAAGAGTGACTGAAAAAACTAATAAACTTGTAATGATGAACACAATGTCATGATTTTTAGGAAGAAGAAAATTAATTTTTGTTTGGTTGTGCTCTACTGCTCTTGATTTATTTTTTAGAAAACTATTCTATAAAATAATATTGAAAAGCTATTTTTCAAAACAAATAAAATCCATTTAGTAATATTAATTTCAAAACAGGTTTACAGATGAGAGGAAAAAAAACTGCTAGAGGGAATGATGATGGGGGACAACACAGTGGTGAACGATACTGGGGTGGCAAGGCAACTGTAATGGTGTTAGGTGATGGTGGCAACAACAGTGGAGGGTGTCGGCCGGTGCAGCAGTAGTGGAGGTTGTTAGGTTATGGTAGCAACCATGGTTATCAATATCTTACAATACACGTGAGTTGTCTCTCGAATCGTTACAAAAATGATCTAAAATAATATGAATCTCTAGTGTGTCAAATTTGAACATGAATCTCGTCTTGAATTACGTTTCAATTTGTTGAATCTCGATTTAAAATGATGAATCACTACCTATTTTCAGGGTAGCCCACCCACAACTTTGTTTTTGTTAATTTTGTACAACCACACACTTTGCTTTTGTCGTTTGATTTATGACTTAGAATCTTGAATTATTTTGAGGTTAGTAGATGTAATACGAGCTTATAATTTTGCTGTGTCAATTATTTTTACTTAAAAGTATCAATTTTATTAGTAATGTATCTTATGATTTCATAATATGATTCGATTCACAAATCGAAAAAGTAGGTCTTCCGATTAAAATTTGAATTTCTATGTCAGTATAGTAGGAAACACAGTGCATAAAAAAGATATAACGTAAATTCATGCGAAATTCTGTACTCAAACCCTTACATATCATTCATGTGGCAGCTGAAGACAATTGCATCTGCGCCCAGTCTCATACTACCAGTCTTGAAACCATTTCCATCTGCAAGGCCAAATTGAAAAATAAATATAAAAGAAAAACCAAATACTTTGAATAAAGAATGCCAGAGTCCATACACTGTCCAATTGCAAAATTTGACATCTTATCCGAAAATCCAAAGCTCATGCAACGCCGCATTGCTTCTGGATCCATTCCATTACCATTGTCTGTTTGCCAGTGTCAGCACAAAATCAACTAAAATATATGTCAAAATACACACACACACACACACAAAAACACAATTATTCAGAAGTAAGAACTTAGAAAGTAGTATGTCACACAGGATACAGAAGTAGGATTTTAAAATAACAGCCTATAAACTTTTATAATTGATGAGTAGCATAAGCAATATACCTTGAATCAACAATGCTGGACTTCCATCCTTCGGATTTAAAATCTTATCCACCATAACAGAAGTAGCCCCATTTTGGATCTAATTTATGAACAAAAGTAAAAAATGCAATCTCAAATAAGAAAATGAAATGCAAAATATTGAATGACACTTGAGAAATGGCAAAAGCACACAGCAATAAAGGTGATAGATATTAAGATTTAACACAAACATATTCAATAACAATTAAAGAATAAAATATTTGAATAAGATGAACCAAACGAATCATTTATTTCTATTTCTATAAAAGATAAATTGCTCTTTGTACTGCCTGCTTAAATCCAATGCCCTTCCTTGAAAGTTAGATTCTTACAATTTTTTGTAGTTCATATATTTCAATTCAATTCAATGGCAATGGCAATAGGGCAAAAATAAATAGGCTATGGAAATAACACAGAGGACTAAATAGTACAGTTTATATACTTCAAAACTTTTGGTTTCATGGTTCAAACATATGAAAAATCACCTCATCAAATGCGTTATCAAGAAGCTCGGCTATGGCTGCAGACACAAAAATGGAGGTAAATACCAACTCATAAAGAGAATCTCAAAGGTAAAGCATATAGAAGAATAGTGCAGACGAGATAAGTTGAAAAAGGCCTTTAGACATACCACCAAATACCCACTTATGTGAAGTGGCATTTGAGTGAAGGAACAAAGGGTGGACATGAAGATAGTTTTTTGCATCTGCAATCCATTTTAAAAAATAAAATACACATTAGCAATCCAGAAAGTCAAACACAATGTGAACTACAGGCTACAAGCCACAAGCTTAATACATAGCATGTGAGATCTGAAAACTAAAGTAATCCATATGACTATGAGAATCAAAATGGAAAAGAATTGTTAGTAATCAACATTCTCTGAATATAACCTAGATTAACAGAACAATGGCAGGGATACATTACAACAATGGAACATGATAGTAGTTAAATATATTAATTTGAAAAACTTTATATTGGATTACGTTGGGAGCCGACTTTCGAACCAAGCCCATTATCATAGTTTCCTGCTTTCCAAAACTTCCTACAATCGGGTGTTGCAGAAAGTGGTTGTGGACTAGAAAGTCCGGATGTACCCGTATAACTACGGCACAAACTTTCACCACTGGATAGTATAGTTTCTTCAGAAACTTGATTAGTAGAATGACTTTGATACTTCTGATTTTTGGTTGATAATTCTTTGTTGGTCTGATGCGGGTTTACACTACTAACAGTTACAATGCCGTCCTCCCCTTCATCATCACTACATAAGTTCACAACCTCCATAACATCCATCTCTATAACTGTATGCATCACCAAAGCAAATATTAGTCATAAATCTGCTGATGCCATTCCAAAAAAGAAAAAGTCAAAAATCTGCTGATTTTTTATGAATAATAAGTGTAATAAAGAGAACAAAACATAAATTTTTTGTAGAGGAGAATCGTCAAGCTTTTATTGCTTGGACTGTAACATAAACTTCAAATTCAAAGTATCCTTTAATCTTATAGCATAAGTAAGAAATTTAAAAACAAACCGAACATTCAAAATGACTTAACAAACTCTCAATAACTACTAGTTATAATTTAATTTTCCCCTAAAAAAAGTTTTCATTTTATTCAAACTACAAATATTTCAGCACTTTTTCAACATGATAATCCCTTTTCTTAGTTCCCCTTTCAAAAATAATTGTAGTTCTTGCTCAGTATCAATTGAATACAACTAGAACATGTCGACATTAATGAAATTTATTTATTTTTGGTTTTCACCACTACTATTGCCGGCCTAGCCCACTGGACCGTCTAACCTCTTCGGGATCAGTTCTGGCATCAAGTGGTTCCAGCCCCCGCAGTTGGGGATGGAACCACATGCATGAAATTTAAATCACCACATAAATATTAATAAAAAAATTTCTCGAAAGTTTCCAAATGAGTATCAACCTAGAAATATAAAAAGTAGCATAAACAATACCGAGAAAATGAAAAGGAAAAAGTGAAAATAGCAACAGATTGAAGCATGATGAAATGAAAATGAACAGAAACAAACAACTGTAGCTGAAAATGTGAAGTGTGATTAAAAATAATGAAATCAAAATGTACAGTGATTGATTGAAGTTGCATGCAAAAGTTTTTAGTAATTACATTGAGTTTTAAGTTTGAACAGAGAAACGATTTAGTGGCTAACCTAAATCGTTGAGTTGAACGCAGCGAGTTGAGAGTGATCGGAGAAATGAGTTAAGGTGGCAAGCAAGAAAGAGGAAAGAATGGTTTTTGACTGAAATTTCTCACACACACCTGACTCTGACTGACTAAGTACGGTCCTTCGCCAACAAGTTTCAAGCATGGCATTTTACTCTCTCTCTCTCTCTCTCCTTATTAATTAATTATTATTGGAAAATGTAACAGGGTGAATTAATTAATTATATTATTAATGAAACTTTATTATTTTAAAATATATGTGTATTTGATATCTTAAAAAATATGAAAACTTTATTATTTCAGATGTTGGGGAGCATCGAAAGTTGTCATCTTCGGAGTCTGAGTTAGTTAGACTTTGGATAGTCAGAGTCTTCAGACTTTGATTGATCAAAGGTTCTCCCCAATGTTGAATTGTGAGGAAAGTTTAAAGTACAAGGTCAATGTCATGGCAGTTGAAGCAGTTGTCATTTAATTATTTTTGTGAAGACATTATCCTGATCAAGGTCAAAGCAACAAAACAATTATTACTGATATTGCAACAGATTCAAAGCTGCTTTCGCATAAAATAAATTACAAGTTCCAACAAGCTTTTTAATTGTCATATTCAACGACTCTATTCCATTTGCCTATAAATAGAATATCTCAGTTGAAAAACATAACAAGACTTACATCCTCTAAAGCGCCTATACTTTGTCAAATTCAAAAGCTCTCAAAAACACTTAGAATTCTTTCAATCGTGGTAGTCTTAGAATCTTAGTGTTCATCAAGTCTTGTATATATGTTGTAATTTGTAAACACCTCTAATTGAATTTATTTAAGTTTCGATACTTTGTCAACTTTCTTGAATTTATTTAAGTTGGTATAAGTCTCTTGCAGGTGTGCTTGAGCAAAAAAGTCTTAAGTAAGTGAACTTGGGCAATTCCGCAATTATAATCTAGTGAGATTATAGTGAAATCTCTTAAAAGTGCAAGAAGACTAGATTACTCTCATTTGTGGGAGTAACAAATATAATTTTTTTGTGTTGCTTTCACTCTTCTCTCTCTTTGTGTGTTTACATTCCCGCCGCTATCAACTCTGTTAAACAAACACGCAAAGATTTTTTAGAAAAAGTAAAACACAGTTCGATCACCGCCTTCACCGGAAGTAAGGCAGAAAAGGGGGGGTGCTTCGGTTGATAGAGGAGAATGGACCGAGGTGAGACGGTGACGTCGGAAAGAGTCTCGACATGATAGAGGAATGCATGACAGACAAAGACAAACCACCAATCGCTATTCTAGATCGCCTCTCAAACCTGGACGTGATATTTCTCACGGTCGAAACGGCCGCCCTTTTTTAGAAATATTAATTTTTAGTTAGTTCAGTAGTGATTGATGCTGAACTTTGTAGGAAAGATCACAGTTCGATCGTCAGCAACTGCGATTGGCATAAGACATGAACCACTTGATACTAGAACTGATCCCCGAATCATATTAAACTGATAGTGAAAAAAAAACTTTAAAAGTGAAATTATAGTCGTTAGACTATTTAGAAAAAAATATATATTCACTTACGAATTCTGATATTACTTTTATATTTATTTTCGTCAAGTCAATTGTTTATATTGTCGTGTTTCTAAAAGTGAATTTAAACTCAAAGAACCAAGTTGAATCAGATATATATTTTTTTTAAGGGTCATGCTAATTAGTGTCCCCGGGGCATTAATTAAGGATACAAAAAAAGTAATTTTTGCATTGGAAATGACACTTTTTATACTTTACAAACATTGACTACACAAGTTTCAATATAATTTTACTATAATTAGTATCCTTAACTAGTGCCACAGGGCACTAGTTAGCATTTTAAAATTGATAATTATATTTGAAATTGGAGCATTATCTCTTTCAAAAGAGACTTGTCCAGTTGTCCATATGCAGTATGCAGATATTCTAAATCACTGTCACGTAGCTCGAAACGCATTAATTACTTTTACACATATTAAGAAATATAATTAATGTTATACGAAAAAAAAGAGATGATAAGTTTATTTACAAAATTATCTTTCATTTATGATATGAAAAAAGGTGAATTTTTCGGTACACATATTATGTGGACGTGTATCGGTACACTGTTGACGTGGTTAACAAGTGGCAAATATTTAATGCAGATTTTATTTCTTTATTAAAATTTCTATTTTAAACACTACTTTTTAATATTTATAAATGTATCATCCACATAAATATAATTATCAATCATGTTCCACAATAAAAAAAAACATGCATCAAATCTTTTAATCTAGATTGTCACATTTTTTTAACAAGATTCAAATAATTTAATATTATTTAATATCCAATAAAATAATATAATTTTAGTATTTGAACAACACATGGTATTTTCAAAATAAAAAACGTATGATTTAAATAATTTTTTTTATACTATCATCATCATCATCATCATCATTATTATTATATTTCCTTTCATTTTTTATAATATTATTAGTTTACAAAGTTTAATATTTATTTACAGTTTAACCATTAACACAACATATAATTATTTTTTTGTACAAAAAAACTTTATTTTTTTAATATGCTTAAATATTTTATTGTAATAGTTAATCTAACCGGTTGATGTTGAACTGTTAATTGTCGACATTTAAAGTCATAAATATTTTTCATTCCAATTTGGTCATTTTATTTCCGTAGTTCTTACGGTAAAATTGGTAGAGACTACTAACCAAAAAAAAAAGAATTGGTAGAGACTTAATTATCCGTTCTTGATAAATAGGTTTTTGAGTAACAATTAATCAAACTAGTTGATATTCAGGCGTTTATATTGTCAGAAATTTGAATCATACGTGTGTCATTCTAATTAGGTGGTATTGAATTGTTTCAGAGAAATTTAATTTCCCTAGTCACATTCGTTATGTTTGTATCAAAATTCTTTTTGTCATCATTCCATTTCGGGTATTTACAGAAATCCCGCGGATGGTACCGCAGTCTACTCGACTAACCATTAGATTATCAAAATTACAATTTCTAAGTATTTGTTGCCCATCATCCCAATTAAGTGATTTTGAACAATCTAATTGAAATATGATTTAATATCGGCGTTTAGGGTTGAGTTAAGATTTTTGAAATTAGTAGGTTCGTAGGGTTAAATATGATTTAAGGATAAAACTTAGGGCTGATGGATTGACTTATTTTTAAACTTGGAAAAATAAATATACTCTTATGTATTATTTATAAGCTTGTCAAAGTATTTATGAAAAATTTGTATGGGATGATCTATATGATATAAACTTTCAACCCAACAGTGAATTTTGTATAACATGCACAAGTGCACCACTTAAGACACTTGTACATGTTAGCCTTCACCATTTTCACTAGGTAAAACTTGTAAATTAATATTTTTTTTTAAGCAACTTATAAATCAAAGTTTAATTGTTTGTACAAAAAATTCTAGGTTTAATTAGTAAAATAGTTCCTTAAAGACATTTTTGGTTTCACATAGGTCCCTTAAAGAAAAAAAGGTCCGAATAGGTCCCTTAAAGAAAAAAAAAGTCCGAATAGGTCCCTTAAAGACATCTCCGTTAATCAGTTTGGTCCTTTCCGTCCATTTTTTCGAGGACCAAACTGATTAAAGGAGATGTCTTTAAGGGACCAAACTGATTAACAGAGATGTCTTTAAGGGACCTATTCAGACATTTTTTTCTTTAAGGGACCTATTTGGTCCTTTTTTTCTTTAAGGGACCAATGTGAAACCAAAAATGTCTTTAAGGGACCATTTTACTAATTAAGCCAAATATTTTTCATAAGCTAAAAAATAAAAGCAAAATAAAAATTGGTCCATGAAGAAATTTTAAGTAACTATTATTTCAGTTAGTTGAGATTTAACAATTATTTATTTGTATAAGTTATTTTTTGGCCTAATTGCACTTTTGGTCATTTATCTTTATTTTAGGTTTCAAGTTGGTCCCTTATCTTTTAAAAGTTTCAAATTGGTCCCTTATCTTTTCTTCAGGTTTCAAGTTGGTCCATTCCGTCACTGTTATCGTTAAATTTGGACACGTGTCATGTTTTCAAGGGTGGTTTCTGTTTGCCACGTGTCCAAATTTAACGATAATAGTGAAAAATTTGACGGGAGGGACCAACTTGAAACCTGCAAAAAAGATAAGGGACCAACTTGAAACTTTTAAAAGATAAGGGACCAACTTGAAACCTAAAATAAAGATAAGGGACCAAAAGTACAATTAAGCCTTATTTTTTTATAAGTTTAAAAATAATTTAATCCAAATAGACTTTTTTTGTTGTTGTTAGTTTACAATTCCCATGACCTTAACCGACGAACCAAACCTTCACCAATAGACCAAAAGATTCTAAATTTGTAAAGACCAAAAATTTATTAAAAAAATAGTAAAATAAAATTTGGCCTAGGATGGATTAGAAGGCTAATGCTACGGTGGACCACCTTCACAAGTGGTCCACCGTGGACAAGTGATTTACCGAATACGAATTTTATAAAATTCAGCGTTAGATTGAAAGTTTTAGAAAAATTAAAAATCATTTGATATGTTATTGAGACCCATCAAGATTAACGGTAATCTTGATGAGTCTCAATAACATATCAAATGATTTTCAATTTTTCTAAATTTTTCTATGGATGATCTATATGATATAAAATTTCAATCCAACGGTAAATTTTGTAAAATTCGTATTCGTTATAATGTTATTCATGTCTGTTCTATCATGGACCGCTTGATGAAGTGGTCCATATTAAGATAAAAGTAACAAATATTTTGACTTAAAAACCAAATATTGAACTCCTTATTTTTTGACAAACTTTTTTTAATGCTCAATATGTATTTGCAAAATTATCATAAATACACATCAACTTAACAACATGAGGATAATTGTATGCATAAACAATTTGTAGAGATGAAAACATGACATTTTTTTTTGAAGACAAAAATTAAATTTAGTAATTTTGCAGAGAAAAAAAGAACTTATTTAACCAATAAAATATTAGGCAACACTAAAAATTAACAGTATAACAATAATATATATATATATATATATATCGTAAAAAAAACAATAATATATATCGTCAATATATAAACATATTAAGAATTATAAAAAAAATTTCACAAAAAAATAAATGTATTTTAATAATTATATCTATTAATGGTTCAACCGTAAATACATATTAAACTTTATAAACTAATAATATTAAAAAAATGGAAAGGTAATAATAGTGAAATATTAAAATCACCGTTGGATGTAATAATAATAATAATAATAATAATAATAATAATAATAATAATAATAATAATGATAATAAGTTTAAATTCATACGTTTGTTTTTTTTTCCAGAAAGTACCATATGTTTGTAAAAAAATAATAATACTAAAATCATATTATTTTAATAGGAGCTTATCCAAAAAATAAATAAATTATTTTAATAGGATATTATAATATTTGAATCTTGTAAAAAAAAATTGAAAGATTTGATATATGCTTTGATTTATTGTGGAACATGATTAGTGATTACATTTATGTGAAAGATATATTTGCAAATATTGAAAAGTAGTATTTAATATAAAAAATTTAATAAAGAAACAAAATCTGCATTAAATATTTGCCACTTGTTTACCACGTCAACGGTGTACCGGTACACGTCCACATAATACGTGTACCGAAGTGTTCACCAAAATATAAATTGAAGAATTAAAAGCAGAGAAAGTAATAAATAATTAAGGATATAATAGGAAAAATAGCATTAAATACTTCATTGTTAATATAAAGCGACATGTATTTTGATACAAATCTTTTTCCCAAAGTTACATATATTTTTTTGGTATGGAGGGACTACTTGTTATCATCTGTGAAGGCTTGTTGCCTTCTAGTTCCTGTCCCTGATAAAGAAACCTTGTGCGTACAAGTTACAGAAGCTTTTCTTAAGGAAAAAAACAAAACAACTTTAACTTTTCATTAATACTAATTAAATAATCAAAAAATACAAAAAGTACCATAAAAAACAAACAAATTATAGGTGTAAAATCAAAAAACAAATATAAGAAAAAATAATCGTTTACGCGGTGTTTAAGAAATTTAGTTAAGTATATTTAATTTTTTTAATTTCATGGAAAACATGAGTTAATTTACTATATTATTCTTTGAAAAGTGATTTACGCCTTGAAAATCACATAAACTTTTGAAAAGTGAAATGATTAAATAATGGTATATTAGGAATGATAGTATTAATTAGTTTAAAAGTAATTAACTTTTACTTATATTTGTGTCCAAAATTTGAAGTATTTTTTTTCTTATATTTATGTCCGGAGGGAGTAAAACAGAAAGGTTAAGATTCTGAATTTTAAAATAGGAGGATAAAATTCCGATTCAATCAAAATACGTTACCGCATCCGTGACCGCAATTTAAAATCATGGTAGATATGTTAAAATCACGGTGATCAATCGTGATTTTTTAAAAGCTATATAATGTAGCTTATGCAAAATCAGAGTGGATCACTGATTTTTGCGTATCCACTATGTACCGAACATTGGCATAGTAGTTCAGATTTTTCACTTCTAGTCACTCGTTTAGCCTATGTCAACAATATAATTTTTTTTAATCCGCTTAGATTTTTAATTTATTAATATTATTTTATAATAACAAAAGTTAAATTTAAAAATAGAAAAACTCATGAACTTCATCTCCATCAACCATAAATTCAAAATAAAGAAGCCTATGATACCAAATTGAATAACACAACATCATTTTGTTAAAAAAAATTCAAATCCAAATCCAAAAAAAAAAAAAAGTAAACTCAGCTAATATTATTTTACAAATTGTTTCTTAAACAAGTAGATTTTGGATTTCAATTTTCAATGGTTTGTTTGTGAGAAGTATAAATAACAAAACATGTCCCTATTGATCATCATATGCATATGATTCATGAAATTTGAATTCCATCTACCTTGGTTGAGGTAGATTCTCTAGCAGTATTGCATCTTCACCTGGATGTAAAGAACTAGTGGTGCTATGAAAAGATGATCTTGCACTTGTAAGACCATTCGACATAATGCTCATAGTCGACGCTAAGGTTCGGTGTTTCGTATAATTAAGGAATGGTTGTTCTTTTGGGATGGGAATAATGTAGTCTTTTTTTGTTAGCATTTGAACTACTTCTGACATGGATGGTCTAAGAGTAGGAGAAGATTGTGTACAAAGAAGAGAAGCTTGAAGAGCATTTGATGCCTGTTCTTCCACAAAATTTCCATGCAAAGCATGATCAACTGATATTGTAATATTGTTTCCCATGTAATTCTTCCACACCTAATCAAAGTGATTACAATAACATTCTATTAGCTATTAGAAAACTCGAAACTACGTCTTACAACACTCTAGGTGATTTTGTAACAAAGAACTTAAAGTTAATGTTTATAGCCTTTAGCTCCCTCTTTCCTTTACCATTGTGAGCAATGTGAGACATTTTTCAACATGTTTCAATCAATTCCAGCATTATAATAAATCACATGGATTCAATTTCAAATACATACACACGTTAACACATAACAAAACGAAAAAAGAGTAGACAGACGGACACAGAAGTGTCCGTTTGCATTAAGATTAGAGAGAATGCAAATCTTACATAGTGGAGTAGTGAATCTGACCCTTGTGTGAAAACACCATTCTTTTTACCACAGATAATTTCAATAACCATCATACCAAAAGCATATATATCGACCTTCTCTGTAAGTTGTCCTCGGTCGATACACTCGGGAGCCGTTTGTCCCCTGCCATATGCACTTTATTTTAGTTTAGGGCCAAATTAACCATCTATGTATTACATTTACAAGTATATTTTAGTTGAAATTCATTAGAACTTTATCATCATCAATATAATTGCAAAGTAAGGAAGAGGTTTCAATTTTAATTATATGATTTGAAAACTCAAATAAATAAACTATACTTACAATGTCTTTGCAATTTTAGTGGTGTTAATATGAGATTTCTTTTCAGCAACACAAAGAGCTAGACCAAAATCAACAATTTTGGGATTTAGAGCTTCATCAAGTAAAATATTGCTGGACTTTATGTCTCTGTGAACAATCTTTGATCCAGATCCTTCATGAAGATATGCTAATCCCTCAGCTATCCCACATATGATTTGAAACCGCTTCTCCCAAGCTAGAACATTTTCTGCGTCTTTACCTGGTTCATTGAACAATTGATATATGTAGTCAATATATGTAACGGAGAGAGTGTGTGTGTACAATGTTTATGTACTTAAATTGGAAAAGTTAGTATTTACCGAAAAGGATTTGATCAAGACTTTTATTGGGAAGAAATTCATAAACCAAGAGGCTTTCGGGGCCATCATTGCTACACCCCAAAAGTTTCACCACATTCTTATGTTGAATTCCATGAATCAAATTGATCTCATTGAATAACACATCTGTCCATTGTCGTGTATCGAAAAACAAACGTTTAACAGCAACGGTTCTTCCTGATGGGAGTATTGCTTTGTACACAGAACCATGATTTCCGTCTCCCTGCATGCCTAATTTGTTTGTCGGATCAAAATGATCCGTTCCCTTCTCAAGCACATCATACCTAAAACTAAAACCAGCTACATTCGCAAAACTAGGGGATGCACCAAAATTCTTGTTCCCTAAAGATCGATTCGAGTACTATTAGCAAATTAATTAGCACATTAATTAGTTAAATTAAGTATTATAACATTACTTACTTTTTTCATGTAATGTTGTTCTATTCTTGCTCAGAAATACACTAGGGATGATAAGTAAGATGACTAGAATTGCTGATATTACACATCCAAGGATTATCCACTTATGCTTTTCTGTAAAGAAAATGTGAAGAGAAAAGTAAATTAACACATGCAAGGATTATCCACTCAAGTCTTATAATATATAGGTATGATCATGGAAAGGTACATTTGAGATTTCTTGCTAGTTAAGTTTTTTTTTTTAATCCATATTAGTATTGGATAGAATGTATAGAGAAAAATATTGAATTGAAGTGATGGTTACTACCTCGAGGAGAAGGAGTCCATCTATCATTTAGCACAACAACGTCGTTGTAGAATTTACGCGTTGAATACCTCATAAAACAACCAGTAAACAAGCTTTTACCCTCAGTATTAGGAACACATTCCTGCACTCTTTTCGCCGCTTCTCTCAAACATCTTTGACAACCCCATTTATCCACTGTCTCCCAACATTGCGCAAACGCAAACACCCCACCTTCCTCATCCACCGCAAACCTATGTTCACCTTTACTCACATTCAAAATTACTGACGTAACATGTGAGGGATCCACCGTCTCTCCCCTTTCCGTAGGCCCACACATGTTTGTGTCATGTGTGTTGTCCACGGTCTCTTCGAAGAAAGCATAGTTGTCATAACGAAGGAAGCAACCGTTAAGGTAAATTCTACCTGAAATATTTGGCACACACCTTGATAACAACTGTCTAGCTTGGGTAAAACATGTATAACATTGTGTGGGATTGAGATCACGACGACATTGGCCTAATGCATACATTGGATGCCAATTACCAACTAATGTTTGCGCTCCCCACCCGTGTTCTTTCACCTGAAATGAAATGGCATCCATTACAACCATCCAGTTTTGCATTAACTTGTTGTCACTATCATCACCATCATCATCATCATCGGCAGGGTACTGATAAGAATCACAAATCAGACCGGCTTCGTGTATCCCACCATTGAAGCAAGCCACACGTGACAAAAACCACGGTATTATGAATATGATGATTCCCCATAAAATGTTGAAATTTTGCATTTCTTTTATGTATCTCTTTCGATTTCAAAATCTGATTAAGAAAGGAAAAAATTCATTTTCTTTTTTATATGTTGAAGAAATAAAAAATGAAAATGAAGATATCGACTATTTGGCTTCAATGAAGGGATTGTTAATCCCTTTTACCTTTGTCAAAATCTCATTTTCGGGGGATTGATCCCCCGTAGAGGTAGATTGGAAGAGCCGGTAACAACCCTCAAGAAAATAATTTTCTTTGTTAATTTTCTAACAAACATAATGATCTTTTTGGTTATTTGCGCAGTTAGATAACAAGAAAAATGATTGCATGGATTATGATTATTAAGGGTGGAATTAACGAACTAACATAGATTTTATTTTATTCCTTATTTGGATTACCGGTACAAAGCAGTTACGGGTAATTTATTCGGGGACAATACTACTATGGTCCATCTACATTTGAGGTCTATGGTACACCCAAATTTTAACCATTAGGTTAATCTTTTTTCATGATCATATGATGAACCTAGTTTTCATACTATATATATATATTAATTATTCATCTTTCTCAATATTTTTCTCTTCAATTTACCTTGAGATTGTCTCATTGTTGGATCCATCTAAAATTTACTTGGCAATTTTATTTCATTTTGTAGGATCATACAACATCGGTTCAAACATATCATGTATTTAGAGGTGATGACAATAGTGGAGGTATCGCGGAAGAGCATTGCTATATCAAGCGAATTTTTATTGCGAATTGCATCACAAAGCACACATTCTAGTGTTATTAAAGCAAGTTTTTCCTGATCTAAGAATATATAAACCATTAGATTGATCCAATAACTACTAACTTTGCAGCAGGCACTGCAACAGAGGGAACTGCTGCTGAGGATCCTGATCGTATATACTACATGTCTACATCCACTTTTTAGTAATATTTAAGCAATCTTTCATAAGGAATTAAGGAATACAAATCAAAACTCTCTCACTCAATATATTTATATAATATGTGCACGTTCTTAGCAACAACAAAAAATACATGACCCAGGTTAATTATGGTCCGGCATACTATATACCATATACTTTTCAAATCCAGCTTGCTATCATCCATGCTAACATATAGGTCAAAAATCCTGCACAAATGGAAAAGTTACATATAACACAATCACAGTAATTCTCATTTGATTTTCTAAAATGGAAAAGATGGAGAGAAAGAAAAAAAAAATCCATCTGAATTCTGAAATAGCCAATCGAACCTGTAAACATTTTCAACCTCATAGGCCTTGCTCCTGACGATAATAAGGCCACTTCTGTAATATAGACAAATAGTTACACTTGTATATCAACATAGAAAACCAAATATCATGGCCAAGAAAAACAATTTCATTTATGACACCACATATGAGATTTGAATTATGTAAAATGATTACATAAGTTTGCACATTTGAAAGTTATCATTGACCGTCATTAAAATTTCTGATGATTTAAGCATTGGTCTACCGCAGTGGTCCATCGTAAAATTTATCTGTTTATATACACAATATCAATTTTGACAAATAAACTTACTCACCTGAGTCACAATTGGAGGTTGAATTAAAGTCTCCACACATACAAACTTGCCTAAGCCCATCAGAACCATACCCACAACTACCTCCAGTAGCCTCACAAGCACCACAAAACTCATCACTCCCTTGAACAGAATACCTCACACGAATCCCATAAGCCCAATCACCAGGCCCATCAACCTTCAAAGGTGCCACACTATAAGCACTACTATACCCTTCACACTCCAATTTACTAAGATTAATCCCCTTAATAGCCTCATAAGACACAGCACAACACTCAGGTGGGCCAGACCCAAAGCCCAATCTTTTATGGCCCATCATATTCCAAGCAGGACACCCATAATACTCTTCACACCCCATACCAGAAACATTTCTACAAGGCAAGTGTTTTTCAGGAAAGCCTTGAAACAATGGCGAACGAGGTGAACATGAAATGAGCATGAAAACATTGTCGGCTGTTGGGCTCATGTAAGGGGCGCGCCATGGTTCGACAGAGAAACCATTTCCTTTGGTTCCTAATACGAGTGTTTCGCAGGTAGACATGTGTGGCTCATGAAGGGTTATAGCTTGATATGCATAATCTATTTGGAGGACTCTGTAGGAGCCTGAGGTTATGTGGAACATGAGAACATTGTTTATGCAGAAGAGTAAGTCGCGGAAACCTGGGTGGCCACAACCATATTGGAGGGCAAATGGATAATCTATCGTTATGTTTCCGCAATATGATCGACATGTGGTGTTGTTGGAATTGGAACAATGTGAAGGGATGATTAGATATGATAGTGTTGATGATAGAATGATTAGATTATGGAGGGTGGTGAACAATTTGGACATTTTTGTGTTGTTATGAGATTTTGCTTGGTTTGGTTACTTGATGAGTGTGTAAATGTATTGGTGTGAGGATGATTTTTTTAGTTGAAGTAGCTTTATTCTCATGTGGTGGTGTGATGTTGAGGAATCTAGTTTAATTGTGGATGGGTTTTCCTTCACTTTTTTTGTTGGGAGCTTTTGAATCATTGGTGTTTTATTTTTCTTCTGTTTTAGTGGGACACTTATGCAGCTTTTGAAATTCTGCTTCACTTTAGTATGCTTTTTTTGGGTTGATAAAGTGAATAATCACTTGCTTTAGAACATAGTTGAGTGTAGTTGGTTCTTACTGACCGCACCGAATGCAGCCACATCTGAGTGGTCTAATGTTCAAATTTCAAACTCAATTTTATATTTAATCATCCGATTTTGATCGGACGGTATATATGTGCTGACTACTAGTAGTAATCATAACCCAAGACATCCCAAATGAAACTAATATTTGTGTATATTGTCCTCTTTTTCAATCTACTTTCCAATAAAATTATTAGTTTTTCAAGTCTCAGGAGCTGTTTTAAAGTATTGATTTTGTTCTTCATTTTGCATGATAACATCCTCTATAAGTGCTATGTGTTCTGCCAACATTTTTGCAACATGGACATTCTTACATGTTCTTGTGTGAGAGACTTTATTGTAGAGTTGTGTTGAACTCTTGTGTGTGTGTATTTTGAATGTTTGTTAAACTGAAAATCGACAAAAGAAGCAGCAGCAAAAATGGACTTGAAGATTTCATTGAATTCAAGATATAATTATTGATGCAAGCTAGCAGGAACTTGAATAAAGATATGTTAATGCAAATGCTATGTTATAGAGTGATGTGTAGCAGTAGAGTTTGTTGAACGTTTCATAGAGAAGTGAAAATATAATGCAAATGCAAATGCTAATGCTATGTTATATTATGAATGTTTTGAGTCCCACATCGTTAGAAGCTGTAAGCTGTTGAGAGAAGCATGATTATAATTTGTTGCAGTGGGGGCCTGCGCTCCTATTTCAGTTTTTAAATTTTTATTTATTATGATAATGATTATTATTACTTAATTGCTAAGTTAATAATTAAAAAACATTAATTCTTCAATCGTCATATTGACCAAATCATGTTGTGTTGCTTCTATATGGTCACACAGGTTTCTCCTTTAACTTTGTAAACATGAGAGTGCATTGTGCTTCATTTACCATTTTCTCATTCTATTCTTTTTTTTGCAGTTTTCAAAACTGAACCTGAGTTTCTGGGAGATTTTACACAGCTACAAACAGCAACCAGAGTGCAGATCACCCGTTTTTCGTAGTGTATTTGTTGATTGCCCATTGGCAGGCGGCAACAGAAGCATGTTGGAATTATTACATTTTACAATGACATATTCACTCCATCTGTACTGTATGGCCACTGGTGATGGAACTTGTCACTGATGAAGAAACTGTGAAAAGTGACCAATTAGCTGAAGTTGTTAATTCAAAGGATGGTACTTACCTCTTTGCTTGCCTGGCTAAGTTTGCTTTCAATTGTTTGCCCGTTCAATTGTTTGCCCGGCTTCCATTGCTATGCCAGTTCTGCAACCATTGACTTGTGTGATTTTCTATTCACAGGCCATCTAGCTCAATGTCTTGTGTCTCCAGAAATAGTACCTTTCCCAAGATTTCCTGTTATGCATGGGGAAAAACAATACCCCGCAAAAAAATATACGCGTCTCTCCGTTATCATCATCCGAGGTACTAAGTTTCATGTCTGGCTTTCTTTTGACCATTTCTTTTTTCCTACTATGTTTCATGTTTGGCTTTCTTGTGCTGTAATATTTTCCAGTGTTTCCTAGATCATTATGTTGGGAGCAGTCAGAATAGATGCCATGGTTGAAAAGCTACAACTATCTCAGCAGACAGGAGAGAATGTATACTATCTCTTCCAGCGAATCCTAACTCTACGACCCCATATCTTCTCCGATTTGCATATTGACCAAATCATTTTGTGTTGCTTCCTTACAGTTGCAAAGGTTTCTCTTTAAGTTCTTGTAAACCCGACAGTTGTTTCTCTTTAAGTTTTAGTAATCTGAGAATGTAATGTGATTCCATTGCTGTTTTCACATTATTTTTTTTTTGCAGGACCTAATTAACTTTTCCAGGGATTATAGCCAGCTATGGACTGCAACCACAGTACACACCCCCAGTTTTTCATAGTGAATTTGTTGATTGGCCATTGGCATGCCTAGACCAGTCATATGGGAAAACAAAGGGACAGGCTTACATTGTAAAATATTACCATGATATATTATTTCCCTATGTAAAGCCGCTGCTGTCGGAACTTTACACTGTTGTGACACCTGCGAGGAGTTACAAAATAGCTGAATTCATTAACAAAGCCGATGGTACTTGTGTATCTGCCTAGCTAAGTTACTTTCAATTGTTTTCTTGACTTCCATTGCTATGCAAGTCCTGCGATCCATTAACTTGTGTGCTCCATTTACAGGCCATCTAGCTCAATGTCCCGACTCCCGAGCCTCCTAAAATATTTACTTTCCCAAGCCTTCCTGTTATGTCTGTGGAAGAAAAGTCTGCCGCACACTATGCAGGTCTCTCTCCAATAGGATCATCTGAGGTACTAAGTTTCTAGTATGGCTTTCCTTGGACTTTTTTATTTTTCCCATATTCTATTTCTTGTTGGTCAAAACATTCAACTGGCATCTTCTTGGGAAAAGAAGCACATGACGCTGTGACTCGTGCAGTAATAGATAAGTTTATGTCAAATGTTTACATTTACAAGGTCAATGTTTTCAATTTTGTACAAACACTTTGTATTTTGTACTCCCTCCGTTTCAAAATGAAAGTTGTCGAAGGTTTTTACATATATATGAAGAAATGCAATGATTAGAAGAAAGAGAATTGTTATTTTACTCACCAAATTATCCTTTTTAACTATTGGTTTGTTTTCCGCTAAAGTAAAAAGAATGCTTTGGGAGTAATGTACATAGGAGTATTAATTGGACTATTGGAGGGTTCAATTGGAAAGAAAAAGTTAACATTGCATTGGAAGCTGAAAATGATCTTCATTTTTAAACAATTTTTTATTTATATTTTGCTAAAATGACACTCATTTTGAAATGGAGGCAGTGATTTTTAAACTTTCGATTTCTAGTACAGACGGATTTGTATCTGCAATAAAATTGTTGACTTAGAGAACCAAACCAACTATTTGTTTCGTTGATCGAGAAATTTCTGCAATGCGTTATTGATGTAACCACCATCTTTCTTGATCGAGAATCTCTCACTGTTATATGATGCTGGCTGGAACTGTAACATTTCTTTTGGGCACTGATTCTGCAACTAGACAGTAGTTTCTTTTTGCTTTGCTGCAAGATTGAAAAATCATGAAAGTGCAGTTATATAGTAATGTTGTTTGAAACCATTAAATAGAACCCATTAACAGTCTGAATGCAGTGCTTTAAGATGGCCGATGACATTAGCGAAGGCTAATCATGTTTTCTTGCCCAGAAGTCTATGTTAATGTTATTATGGAATATTGAATGACCAGTTCATATGTATATTCCTTCCCTCTGTAGAGCCACTGCTTTTGGAACTTTTCACTGAAGGGACAAGTGGCCAAAAGCGGAAGAAAATGCACATGTTAACGTAGAGTTAGCCCATATAAATGAGAGTTTGTTAAGAATGTTTTGAGTCCCACATCGTTAGAAGCTGTAAGCTGTTGAGAGAAGCATGATTATAAAAACAATTGAACATCCACATTGCAACTTACTTACCTGGATGGGGTCAATGGATGATCATTAAGGTCCATGGCCTAGGATTGTGACCTCCATTGCACTTAGGAGGGGTGCTTTCCTAAGATCTACCCAAGTGGTGGAGTCTACATCATAATTTGTTGCAGTGGGGGCCTGCGTTCGCGCGGCCCCTCCTATTTCAGTTTTTAAATTTTTATTTATTACTATGTTAATGATTCTGATAATGATTATTATTACTTAATTGTTAAGTTAATAATTAAAAAACATTAATTAGTACCAATTGGCGCTAGGGTTTGGTGGATTTTCCTGCGAATTCTGGTTTGTATTGGCGTTAATTATGATCTGAAACTGCTCTCATGAGGCTTATGAAGAAAATCAGCAATGTTTGAGTGCTCTAAACCCAACAAGGTTGGAACTTAGCACGATAAATTATTTGTCCACAAGAAGCATTAACATCACTTTACTATAAGTTGTAAAATTGAAACCAAGAACCTTAGGGCCCGTTTGGTGCGCAGGATATGATATTGACAGGATATAATAAGAAGCTGGATAAGGATATGATAGGATAGTGATAGGATAAACACTTAGCTTATCTTGTGTTTGGAGCACACATGATAAAAAACATGATAGCATTATGTTATCATATCATGTGTTTGGTGCAACTTAATATTGAGAATAAATACATATTACAAAAAATAGTACAATAGTTTCACTTATATTTAGTAATATTATATAATAAATTTTTAAATATTTTATTCTAAATAAATTTTTACCTTAATATAATCTTAATATAATGACAAACTTAAATATTGAATAAATTTGCACGGTATTTTAACTAGTTATATTTAAATGATCAAATTATCATAGTGAAATAAATACTTTTTAAAAAAAATAAGTAAATAAATAAATTTTCTTATTTTTAAATGACATTAAAAAATTAATAAATAATCAAACAAAATGTAATTTTCCTTAGAACACAAAATTAGGAACTGATAAACAAAATTAGGTTACAACAACACAGTACTTTTTGTTTTCAGCCAACAGAAGAATAAAATTAGGAACTGAGAAACAAAATTAGAGATTAATTAGGAATTAGAAGCTCATCAAATCGATTTATGGTCATTAGAAGCAAACAAATTTTAAATTGTTACATGAAAGAAAGTGGAATTGAGAGAAAAGAGGATGTTGCAAATTAATTGTGGATTGTAACATGAAGAAGGTGCAAACAATTGAATCAATTGTAGAAAAGCAGACAAGAGTGGAGTTAGTTGCTTCAAACGAAAAAGAAGGATCAGGAGAGAAGGTATTTTTGTGAATGACTGACGGTGGAGTTGGAAAAAAAAAAAGGACGAGCTTGGTAGAGGATGGGAATCGAAGAAGGTACTTTTGTGGAATAGAAAAATCACGAGCATGTTAAATTTATCTTATCAGGTTGCTAACCCACCAAAAACTAAGGATTAAAATAACAAAGGAGTAATAGGATATGATTAGTAATAGGTTAGATTTATCCTTTCCTCTTGGTGCACCAAACAATAGATTTAAACAGGATATGATAATTTTATCATATCCTGTCGTCTTATCCTGCGCACCAAACGAACCCTTAAGAAATAACATGGAAACTTCGGACTCAAGCATTGGGACATAATAAGAGTTGATGGAAGACTAAGATACATTGATAAACAAAGTTTTGAGACTGATATAATTATGATACCTGGACACATTGCCACATGATACATTTGTGACCTTAGAAATTAATGGATTGACTGATAGATGTGTTGCAGTAGAGTTAGCCCATATAAAGCGGAGTTTGTTATGAATGTTTTAAGTCCCACATCGTTAGAAACTGCAAGCTGTTGAGAGAAGCATGATTATAAAACCAATTGACCATCAATATTGCAATTTACTTACCTGGATGGGGTCGATGGATGATCATGAAGGTCCATGGCCTAAGATTGTGACCTCCATTGCACTTAGGAGGGGTGCTTTTCTAAGATCTACTCAAGTGTTGGAGTCTACATTATAATTTGTTGGGGGCCTGCATTCATGCGGCCTATTCTAATGTAAATTTTTAAATATAATTATTAATAAACATAGTTAATTATAATGTAATTAGACCTCATTTTTTTTTTTTTGTTTTTATTATCATTTCATTATCAATAATAGTATCTATATATATAAATTCTAGATAGTTGTGTAATTTACTATCTAAATCCTAATCCATATCACCTACTTAAATCAATGAAAATCTTTCATTTAGCAATATCACCCACTTACATTCATTTAATGTGTGATACTAAATGTTATTATTTTTATTATTATTATTATTCTTTTGGGTTACTATTCATTTTAATTTTTTTTCTTCATTTTATTATTTTGTGTATTTTATTATTTTTGGTTCATAATAGATAATGCTTTTACTAATAATCTTTTGTTCAATCTTTGTGTATATAATTAGTTGGTCGATTGTCAAGACTATTTACGAATGCTTTTGGTACGCAAATTCATCGTCACATTCTTTTGGTTGATCCAAATAAAAATCAATTTGAAGTGTTAATAAAAAAAATAGATAAAATAAAATTTACTGATGGTTTGTATGTTGTTCATGATTTTTATCATATTCAATTTTGAGTACGCGTTTAAGTTGGTTTATCTTTGCCTCAATATGTTTCAAATAAATATAAATGACCGATTTGATAATGAAATAGTTTATCCAACTCAGAATCCTCCAATGAAATTTATAATACAAAAAAAAACTTATTATGTTCCAACATCAATTTTTATATATTTTAAAGAATGAATTAAAGATATTGCTAACCAATGTTAATGAAGAATATACCAAAGTGACTTCAAATGTAGTGTATAAATAATTTTTTTAAAATGTATAAACACATATTTAATATCTATATCACATTTAGATAACTTCTATTGTTATTATTATTTTGATAATACTTACTTTTTGATTTTAGATTTACTACCTATACAAATAATTTTTTTATGTTATAGTATAAAACAACTCATAAAACCCGTGCATCGCATGGGTAATCGTCTAGTAAATACAATAAGGTATATCAATGTGAATATGGAAAACTAGCTAAAGATGAGGCCACATTTGCTAAATTATGAGCAACCTCATTAGCTTGTCTCCAATAAACTCAACACTAGAGTTTGGAAAATAAGAGGCATGTAACCGCTGGCAATCTGTAACATCACCTAGTTCAGAGCGGTCTTCACCATGTCCATGGAATTTAGTCACAACATTCTTGGAATCCAATTCGAAGTCCACGTTGTGCAGCTATAGATCATGGATTGCCTATAGTTTTCCAGAATTTTCATTTGAGTCTGAAGATTTTTTTCACACTTTTTAGTCCAATATTATAATTTTGGTGTCAACAGATACAAAGATAATTGTTTTGTATTTCTTGTCCCATTTAATTTAATATTGATAATTTATATGTTTATAATAGTGATTTTTTTTTATATTGTATACAATTTAACTAGACAATTTTTTTTAAAAAAATTATATTTTTTTATTAAGGGGCCACTTTTATATTTTGCACAGAGTCCCCTAAAACTCGGAGACGCCACTGAGTGAATACACATAAATATTTAATTTCTTAGTAGTATGTTTAAGTAGAGATTTAGATTTTTTGCTGTTTATTTTTTACACAGTTTCACATAATATTAAATCTTAGCCACTCATTCAAGATCAGACGATTCTGATTTTTCACATAGTTTTATGATTAAGCCAATTTTAGCCATCGATTTTAGATCAGACGACTGATATCAGTTACAACAGGATACAATAACTGCAGAAAATCTTATTCCCTTAGCCAGTGCCCCGAGTGTTTAGCATTTTCTATTATGAATCCATTGGAATTTAGCTTATTTACGAGCTTATGAAAATAATTTATGCAAATAAATACATTTTTATGTTAATTTGTAAGTTCGAGTGAAGATTCTCCTCCATTTTCTATGATTTTCATTTCTTTTACTACCAAAGTTTTTTAATATTTTAAGGGATATAAAAGAGATTTTGACTCATCTAATATCACATGTTTGCATTTATATTTCCATAACTATATAGCAAATGAGGAAATGAATAAAAATACAAAATGGAGAGGATCCAATTCCAAACCCCATATGTTTGCATTTATAAGCTATTTTTTCATAACTACATTAAGGATCCGTTTGCTACAGATTAAAAAGAATAGTGATTTTGATGTAAAATAATTTAGAGATTAGTTTTTAGAGATTTTTAGAAAAGTTGAATTTACTTTGTGTTTGTTTATTATAATAAAAATCATTTTTTTAAATAAAATAATGTTTAGTTTGTTTTGATACAACTTACAAAAGTAATTCTTTTAATTACAAATAATTTTCTTATTTTAACATTTTTTTCTCTCTCCTCTAAAAAAAATATTATTTTATAAGCTACTTTTAGTTGCTTATCATTTTTAGCTGTTTTCTGATTATTTTTTAGCTTCTGATTATTATAAAAATTTGTAACAAACAAATACAAAACAATTAAAAGTTATTATTTTTATTAAAAAATTGATTTTTTTTTTAAAAATAAACTATAACAAACGATCTCTGAAAAATTATTAAATAAAAACTTATTTATTTCTTTTAACATAAACTAAAAAATAAATAAATGGGGTTGTACTCAGTCCGTTTCATATTACTATAAGAAAAAAAATATTATTTTTTTATGTCTCAAATTATATCCAATAACCAGTAAGAAAGATTCCACGACGGTGCAAGTGCAATCGTCGGAAACCAAATCAATTTCTCAGATCGAAATTTTCCCTTTTCCTATCCAAATTTTCTACCGTTTCCTAATTTCTGAGCAACAAAATAGGTTAAACATCTTCATTTCCATTCGTTGGATTTTGCCGCGCCTCCAACAATGGAAGCCACTGACAACAACTCATCAGAATCCACCGTCCAAAATGTATTATTCTGTTGTTAAAAAAATAATCTGTTTGTTATCAAATTCGCTTAATTTGTAAGCTTTTCTGATAGTTTCCTTGATCAGCAGGATTCTGAAAGATTACCTGGTATGGTTAATTGGGGTCCAGCAACTGTTATTGCAGTATTTGCAGGCATGTTATATGGTGGTAGCAGGGAGGCATCTTCTTCTGTTGTAAGTTTATCACCTAATGCTCCAAAACTATGCTTCATGTGGCTATGATGAGAAGTTCAATACTAAGTTTATGGCTTCAAAGTTATATGATTTCTTTATGGTTCATGAGGATTATTATTACTTAAAAAAGTATATGGATCTTGGGTATAGGAGCAATGTTGATTATATGACTAGTAGCCTCCTTATTACATAGGCTCTGCTTGACAAAAAATATCGGATATCTGATAAGCTAGCTGATTGAATTTGTAGTGTCCGGTAAAATTAGTGGTTGAACTAACTTATAAATATGAAGTGATAAGCTATAAGCTAATTGAATTAGCTTATCAAAATAAGCTATAAGCTCGTGAGAAAATGTCAGTTACCAAATAAGTCGTTTTTAATCATATGAGCTCATAAGGTGTATAAGATATAAGCTCAAAAATGTGACTTGTCAAACAGACGCATAATGAGTAAGAAACTCTTAAAGTTGAATTGTACTCGTACTTGGAGTTCAGTAGTAAGAGTTTCACATTGTAAACATTAGGGATGAATTTCAAAACCCCTCAGAGACAATTGTAAAATGATTGTTAGTACTCGTACTCCGGCATGATATTTTATAGCATGTATACTACAACAGAAACGAAAAGAATAGTAACATATACTTTTTGCCTAATCCTTATTTATTGAGAATTTTGTGGAAGTAGTAATGTAAGAAAGTAGGTACAAACCCATTAAGGTAAAGATCATGAGGATGTCACAAAGATTATCCAATCTTTTAACAGATGATTTGGCATTAAATTTGTGCTTGATGGTTGTATAGTTTAAGAATCTAAACTAAAGAAGACATGGGTTGTTTAGATTTGGCTAGTCGGAAATACAGGATATCATAAACTTTTATTTTGTGTCTGGTTATCGGTTTTACTTTGTTATCCTTTACTCTGCATCCATTTTCCCCCATGTTTGGAGCAACACTTCTTAGCAAAGGATGACTAAGCCAGTTCTTTTCTTTAAATGTCCTCGCTCTTCTGTCCTGTGTAAGTGTTATAGATCTTCAAACCATCTAGTGTGAAGTTTTAATTTTTTTTTCTGCTACAAACTACACACTTTAATTGTATACTTTATGATGTATTTCTGTTTAGCTTGTGAGCTAATTACTCTGCCTCTTCGTGATTGTGCAGCAGTTAATGTTTCCAAAAGGTCTTTCTCAAAGAGAAAAAACAAATACTAAATGTCCTCACCTTCCAATGGAAGGGCACTAGATTGATAGAAATATCCACTTGCATGTAGAGTTTTAGTGCAATAAAACCCATCTCACCCTTCACAAACATGTGTTCAGATAGAAAAATTACTACCCACACAAACATTAGTGTTGATTATTCATTCTGTTTCTTGCCATTTATGTTAAAATCAACATTGCTTGTCTATATTATATTATCACGACCTGTAGCAATCATATGGGATTTCCAATGTTTCGTCAGAGCAAGGATGCAGAAGTGATGTTGAAACTTGGGAGCACAGAAGACAAACGAGCGCAATATCGGTTGATGAGAGATGCAATGGAGAAACGGTTCATTCGAGTTACACGAGGCGCACTAGTTGGAGGGGTACGACTTGGAATGTTCACTGCTGCATTTTATAACATACAAAATCTGCTTGCGGAGAAACGTGGTGTGCATGATGTTTTCAATGTTGTGGGAGCTGGATCAGCCACTGCTTCAGCTTTTGGTTTAATAAGTAAGAAATCATACTTAATGTAGACTCTATAATGTTGCCTACGTCGTATGACAAAAACAGTTAAATAATCTATTTTGATATTCCAACATGTCAATTTTTTATGTTGTGAAAGGATTCTTTAGGTTGAAATATAATACAATGGAAAAAATGGTTACATGTCATAAAATTACTTTGTTATTGTATTGTTTTCCCTTTATGTTAGTGCCCGGATCATTCCGTTGGAGAGCAAGGAATATGGCACTAGGATCAGTACTGGGAGCAGCATTTTGTTTTCCTCTTGGTAACATTGTTAATTCTCGAGTATTTTGTTAATTCAAGTGTTTAACTGATTTGTGTATCATGGATATGTGGCAATTTACTAAAGTTGGGTTTCCATTAATGGTTTGGTAGGTTGGATCCATTTGAAGATGGTAGAAATAGCGAATGAAGGGAATCCGGATGCACATCCACGTTCAGACCAGAAAGAAGTGAAGAGTGGCGTTAGTGCTGCAATTGAGAGGCTTGAAGGAAATTTAAACAAATGAAAGAAAACTGTTGTTATGCGTGATAATGATGCCCCTTGCACCCCTTGTCATTTTTATTTTCTCAGAGAAGGTCTCTTGTGTTTGACAATGGGGAAAGCACTTCAAATGCTACTCGTATCCTCTTCATAGGAAAATAAGTGCTAATTCAGTAATTTAGCGTCAGGTTTTTCAGTTGAGATTATTAGGTAATTTAGCTACTCGTGTTCTTGCGGCTCACAGCCAACAAGAGAAGGAAAAATTTTAAAGAGCTTAATTGGGTTTGTCCTATACTTTTATAATTTAAACACTTTTGTAACAGTGTGGTGCTTGAAAGAGCTTATGATATAAAGTATAAACGAATATGTAGAGCTTATGTGAAATTTTTCTTTGAACAACTTATGCATAAGCACCTGTTTAAGTTGTCTTAAGATGCTCTCTCAATATGAAATGTGGAATGTTGCTGAGTGATAAGTTGATTGCTGTTGGTTGGAAATCTGCTCTGCAGAAAACTGTGCCTTCTGATTTGTAATAACAATGCCCGCAAAATTTAATTGTAGATAGTTTCATTTCAGAACGAAGTAACATTAGCTCATTAGTTGAAATATCAAATATTAAAGTAAACAAAACAGAAGTAACATTAGCTATCCGGTCGAACCTTTGAACCTTGAACCAGTGCCTTCACCGGTTCGATGACCGGTCCGGTTCTGAAAATCTTGCTTTAAACGTCTATCCCCTGCTGTTTTGTCTTGTATTGTCCTATATTGTTTTGTCAAGTACTTACATTTTGCAGATCAAACGGACCTTTATTTTATTTAAAAATAGTTTTTGTTTTTTTATATACACAAATAATAGTGTAGGAGATTGACCACGAGAGTCAAGATAATTTCTCGTTAGATATGGGATCAACTTCTTATTAACTGAATCAACATTTATTGAATAGAAAAATTCTTTTTATTAAATTTACACTATAAATTTTATATTATCATTCATTTATAAATTTTAAAAGATTTAATTTTTTGTTGTTGTAAATCCCACATTGTGTTCATTGTTCATTTGTTTGTTATCACTTTCACATTGTGTTCTAAAAATTGGATCCAACCAGCCTGTTCAACTAAGAATTGATTAGTTAGCTGATTAGTTGGATAAACTATTTAGTCTATGTTTGGTACATGTTATAGCGGATAGTTGATAGTGAATTATAACATTTAGATGACAGTATATAAGCCAATTAAAATGTTTGATAAAAGTAATAATAGTTCAATTAACTTATAATGACTAAATGTCCCCGTGAGCTTAGCTCAGTTGGTAGGGATATCGCACTATATTTGCATGAGCCCGTATTCGAACCCGGAATACTCCACTTATTCACCTTTAAGGTGGATTTTCTAGCCACTAGACTATTTGACAAAAAAAAAACTTATAATGACTAAATTAATATTAAGTTGATTAAATTATTTTGTGGTTCTATTTTGGTTTCATGAATCATAACTATGTTAAGTTGGTCCATATGACAATTTATGGTTGCCTGATATAGAATCTAAAGTTTACTAGATAGAATCTTCATTTACTCGACTACTAATTATCCTAGGTTTTAGGTAACAAAAATGAAAACATTTATCTCTTCCAACCACCTCTGCTAGATAGAATCTACATTTATTCAAATCTTATAATTTACCCATATGTAATTAAAGACTTTTCAAAATAGAGTTTTCCCTTAATTTATTGGATTTATATATGTAAATGTGTTAGAATAAAAAAAATTACATTTAATTTTATTATGATGAGTTTATTGTTATTTTTATATATAAATATTATTTTATAACTATATTTTTATATTATTAATTATCCGAATAAATTTTAAAAGATTTAACATGTTCTTATAAAATGCCCACGTTAACTAATAAAAAAATTATTGCAGGGAAATTCATTCCTATAAAAAAGAAAAAGAAAAAGAGACACATAAATATGAAAAGAAAATGAAATTGACAAGTAGCAGTTAATTTAATGTAGTTTGTTTTTAGTGGGTCTAGAAATACTAATATTTGCAAATATACACATAGGTAAGTCCATAGCAGGGGCGGACCTCTTCAAGGCTTGGTGTGGCTATAGCCACACCAGCCTATAGGGGCGGACCTCTTCAAGGCTTGGTGTGGCTATAGCCACACCAGCCTAGCCAATTTGTTTCCTATAAAAAATAAATATATATTTTATAAATGATTTTAAGTCATTTTATATACATATTCGTACAAGTATTAATATAAATATTAGTTTAGAGTTTATTATTGATACTGTAAGTCCCTCGTACATATTAGTTTAAGTACTAGTGCAAATATTAGTTCGTAGTCTATTATTAATGATTTCAAGTCTTGCATTATACGTAAAGTATTATTTTAATTTATGTAGTTTAATTTTATAATAATTAACTTTAACTTTGTTTGGTAAAAAAATGAATAACTAATTGAGTTTGTAATATTGGGTAAAATTATCGATTAAACTGGAATTTAAATATGAAATGACAAAATTAATATTTAAATTTTTGAAGTAAGATAATATGGGTTAAATTGGAATAAAAATTAATAAGTTATAAACTAATTGAATTAGCCTATCAAAATAAAGTGTAAGTTAGTATAATTTTGTATTCTATATATATTTTGGTCCAAGGTAGGATCTTGTGAAGACTCTAACAATAATGATATGCATGATTTAACAGTTATAGTATTTTTTTTATTCGAACAGAAATTGTGATTTTTTTATATAGTTTGGTTTTATTTTTTAATAGAAATTTTATAGATTATAGATTATTTTTTTTTATGGATATACATGTTGTATTAGTAAATCCCACCCGCACGCACGCGCACGCGCACGCACGCACGCGCACACACACACACACATATATATTGTTTGTTGTTTAACTAAATTTCAATGAATAATAGTGTAGGAGATTGACCACGAGAGTCAAGATATTTTCTTGTTAGATATGGGATCAACTTCTTATTAACCGAATCAACATTTATTGAATCGAAAAATTCTTTTTATTAAATTTACACTATAAATTTTATATTATCATTCATTTATAAATTTTAAAAGATTTAATTTTTTGTTGTTGTAAATCCCACATTGTTTATGAAGTCTTAAAGCTTAGACTTAAGTTCACAAAAGAAAGACACAAAAGAAATACTAGTACTATGATTTAGACCAAGGACATTTTAGTAATTCAACTAGTTCTTACTAATATATATAGTGTGCAGCATTTGCTCATCTCTCATGACTTACAAAAATCAAACTACAAAAATGAAGTTTATTACAGTTTCCATGATGATGATGATCTTTTTTTGGGCATGTGTTTACTCTGTTGATGAGCCTCCAACACGCTCAGAAGAATCCATTGATGAAATTTTTGAAAAATGGATGTTGGATTTTGGTCGTACATACGCAAACAGCACCGAGATGAAGAAACGTAGAGAAATATTTAAGAAGGTTTGATCAATGGATGCTTCTTCTGATTCAGAGAGTTTTAGAGATTCATCAACATTCCAGGAACACTCTATGTAAAAATAATCTTCCTCCAAATATTTCCTGATACATGATTTAAGAGACAATCCTCTAATAGTTGGATCAGAGTCGTATGAGCAACC
Source organism: Trifolium pratense (assembly GCF_020283565.1). Taxonomy (NCBI): domain Eukaryota; kingdom Viridiplantae; phylum Streptophyta; class Magnoliopsida; order Fabales; family Fabaceae; genus Trifolium; species Trifolium pratense. The sequence continues at coordinate 52,231,346 of NC_060063.1, forward strand.
GGAAAAACCGTGCCATTCTTCTTCAGTTAAATCCGAGAATTGATTTAATCCTACGGTGTAACTGTGGTTACCTGTGATATTTAAAATACTCATGAATAATGTGAAATTGAACAATCTAATCGAAGATTTAGATACTCATGAATAAATACATCCGAGTTAACACGTTTTCCATACCTAAAAACGTAAAATCGGACGAGTTTACGAGTTAAAACGCGATTTTAACAAACAACAGTGGCTTCATAGCTATTATTAAGACAAAACTGGACTAAAAATTACCTTGACTGTTAAACTTGTCGATATATTCCAACTCCTCCTTGAATATTTGTCTACGTTTCTTCATCTCAGTGCTGTTTGCGTATGTACGACCAAAATCCAACATCCATTTTTCAAAAATTTCATCAATGGATTCTTCTGAGCGTGTTGGAGGCTCATCAACAGAGTAAACACATGCCCAAAAAAAGATCATCATCATCATGGAAACTGTAATAAACTTCATTTTTGTAGTTTGATTTTTGTAAGTCATGAGAGATGAGCAAATGCTGCACACTATATATATTAGTAAGAACTAGTTGAATTACTAAAATGTCCTTGGTCTAAATCATAGTACTAGTATTTCTTTTGTGTCTTTCTTTTGTGAACTTAAGTCTAAGCTTTAAGACTTCATAAACAATGTGGGATTTACAACAACAAAAAATTAAATCTTTTAAAATTTATAAATGAATGATAATATAAAATTTATAGTGTAAATTTAATAAAAAGAATTTTTCGATTCAATAAATGTTGATTCGGTTAATAAGAAGTTGATCCCATATCTAACAAGAAAATATCTTGACTCTCGTGGTCAATCTCCTACACTATTATTCATTGAAATTTAGTTAAACAACAAACAATATATATGTGTGTGTGTGTGTGCGCGTGCGTGCGTGCGCGTGCGTGCGTGCGCGTGCGCGTGCGTGCGCGTGTGTGTGGGTGGGATTTACTAATACAACATGTATATCCATAAAAAAAAATAATCTATAATCTATAAAATTTCTATTAAAAAATAAAACCAAACTATATAAAAAAATCACAATTTCTGTTCGAATAAAAAAAATACTATAACTGTTAAATCATGCATATCATTATTGTTAGAGTCTTCACAAGATCCTACCTTGGACCAAAATATATATAGAATACAAAATTATACTAACTTACACTTTATTTTGATAGGCTAATTCAATTAGTTTATAACTTATTAATTTTTATTCCAATTTAACCCATATTATCTTACTTCAAAAATTTAAATATTAATTTTGTCATTTCATATTTAAATTCCAGTTTAATCGATAATTTTACCCAATATTACAAACTCAATTAGTTATTCATTTTTTTACCAAACAAAGTTAAAGTTAATTATTATAAAATTAAACTACATAAATTAAAATAATACTTTACGTATAATGCAAGACTTGAAATCATTAATAATAGACTACGAACTAATATTTGCACTAGTAATAAACTTCATTTTTGTAAATTGTAGAAGAGATGAAGCCAATGTTTTAAGAACCGAACCGGAGGTCGAGCCGGTGTGGTCACTGGTTCATGGTTCATGGTTCAACTGGTTAGACCGGTTCAACCACTATTGAACCGTTTATATGAACCGTTCATATAATTTTCGTATCTGATAGCTAATAAACAAATTATCAGTAACAGAATAACAAATACTTAGACATAAATTGACAAATTAACAAAATTTAGTTTTAAAGTGCATGATGTTCATAACAAAATTTAGAAAATAAACTTTAAATTGGTAAACAAAGCAACAAATTACTAAAATTGGTTCATAATAATTATTCTACTTTACAGGTGATAAACAAACTAACAAAATAGAAACTTTAAAAACCTAAAACAAACAAAATACAAATTAGAAACTACTGTAATATAAGAAAAAAAAAATCCCTTTTCAAATATAAATCGGTCAACAAAATAAAAGAATTGGGTGTCAAGATATTATAAGCCAATTTGTCATATAATATAAGCCAAAAGAGTGATAGAAACCATTTGTCAAGATTTTCCTTTCTCCCAAACTTCTCTCTCACGTGTCCCTCTCCCTCACCACTTACCACTCACCTTTAATTCAACCAATTAAATCACATACAAGGACAAGAAAAAGAGGAAAATCAGTAACCTTCCCTATTCTTTCTCTCTTCCACGAGACAACAACAACAACACTCCAAATCACCTCTTCTCTCAATCATTCACATTACATGCAAAGTTAAGAAAAATGAATTGAAGCTAATTCCTTTCTCTCTTCTCTCTCTCGTGCTGCTATCAACAAAACAACAACTTGACCCAACTCTCTTCCTTTAGTTCATGCCAACAACATCATCATCTCATAAGCTTTCAATTTTTACCCAAAACCCATACGCAATTGGAATTCAAGAAGAAAAAAACCCTTTTCAAAAGATTCCGAACCGGCCGGTTTTTTCAAACCGCCCCCGGTTCACCGGTTCGAACGGTTCCGGGCGGTTCGTACCGGTTTCAAGCGGTTTTTTTTCCGGTTCTGCAGACTACCGGTTCTCAGCACTAGCCCGGACCGCTGCTATGTCCGGTTCCCGGTTGAACCGGTTGAACCGGCCGGTCCGGTCCGGTTCTTAAAACATTGGATGAAGCTGCTGCGGCACGCTTTGAGCGTGTTTGACTGATTGATTGTCCTCATTTTATACTCAAAACAGGTTTTCATTGGTTTTTCATCTCTTCCAATGAAAACATGCCACGCAGATAAGTATACAAGTGCTTTAAATCTAAATAAATGTTTTGGGCCATGTGTAATAAATATATATTTGACCCAACCCGAACCCACTACTTAATTTTTCAAATTTCATTTCAAATTTCCTTTTCCAACCCTCTAAATTTCCAACCATCTTAATTTTTTGTTTTCACCACTAGTCGGGACCGGCCCAAGGGGAGGAAACTCAAGCTAGGGCTTTAGACCCCAAATTATATTTTTTTATTAAGGCCTCAAAATTAATTGTTGCATATAGAATAATATTAACGATTCTTGTAACGGTTGCTTCAGTAGAAAGAAGTTTTTCAAAATTAAAATTAATAAAATCTTATTTAAGATCAACAATATTTCAACAAAGATTAAATGGGTTGACTTTATTGTCCATTGAAAAAAAAGTTAACTAAAATATATTATAATAGTTTAATAAATGATTTTGCATCTCAAAAAACTCGAAAAATAAATTTTAAATAAATATTATAATATTTTTTAAGAAAAATAATGTAAAAGGCCTCAATTTAAAGTTTGTTTTAGGCCTCATGTTGTGTTGGGCCGGCACTGCCACCAGTTTAATATGGTTCAGGAGTCAGTTCTGGCATCAAAATGGTTCCTGCCCCTCCCGATTACAGTTACGGGGGATTGAATCATGATCCTCCCTACCAAGTTCAGCGACAATCACCACTGAAACAACTAACGATTGGTTTATGTTATGCTACATTTAGTTCATTTAAAAGCATTCATATCAAACACGTGGCAAAATTTTTGTTTATGGAATGGGTTTAGGTTAGTTCCACTTTCAAGCTCCATTTAAGAGAAAGATAAACACATGTGAAGATGGTGAGACTCACTGCATGGGTCCTTAATTTTTATTCGATTAAGTTTATTATTATATTATGGTAGAAAATTCATTTAAAATAAAATATTTAAAAATTTGTTAAAAAATGTTGTTAGAATATAAGTGAAATTATTGTGTTTTTTTAAAAAAAATTTAAAGTATCCCCATTCCACTTTTATGCATAGATTTGTTCAACTTCTTTGATGTTATTAGGTGTATGTTAGACAACTTTTGGAGGATAAAAAGTTGTCTCGTGGTTCAGTAGGGGACAAGAATTTCAGTTTTTGTCCTGTCTCTCCGCCCTTAGTTTGTCTAGTATCAGGAACAACGTTAAAATCAAACACAGTACAACTGAAATTGTCTTGTCTAATCCTTTATTTTTTTAGCAGATCAAACACACCCTTAATTTAACGAATGAATAAGATATTATGCAATCCTTATTCCTTACACTCACTGAGGGACCCGATAATAACTTATAATCCTTAAACTCTTGGTCTTCGATATAGAAACTTCAACTCCCTGAAAAGATCAAATTCTTCTTTTAGTTGGCTTGTTGCAACTCTACGCCTACCTTTTCTTTACTCAATCACCAAGAGATGAGTCCTTATGTCATTTGCTCTCGCTGTGGCCTCCAAGATGAATATTTCCTCCATTGCATTCAGGACTGTGAGTTGTCTCGTAGCCTTTGAAACCACATTGGTTTTAACGATCTGGGTTTCTTCTCAAATTTGGATGTATACGATAGGCTCAAGCTGGGTGCCACACTCATGTTCTTCGATGGTGTCTGGTGGTCATTTTGACACTGCAACCTAATATGCTTGAACAATGAGACTTGGTCCTTAAGCTGGCTCCCCTTTAACATTCGAGCTATGCTTAAAACTTTCAGAAACTGCTTCTCCTCCGCTTCTAACGAAAGGTTAGTTGAAAGATATATCAAGTGCAATCATAAAAACTATTCTTGTGTCATTCTTAATATGGAAGTTGCCTCGATTCTCATGTTCGATATGGATTTGGCGGCATTATTAGAAACACCTTCGGCCACTATATTGCAGGCTTCTCAAACTTCACTCAAGGGTCATCCGACATTTTACACTGAACTGTATACTATATATCTACGAAGACCTCTTGCTGGTTAGGGACATGAATATCGATGAACTTGTCTGTTACTCTATTCTTTACACTGTCTCAACCTCATCAAAGGTTCCCAAGTTAAGTATTATTATATCCGTGTTGTGTTGATTCAAAATATAAAGGAGCTTCTCTCTCAAACCAATGTTTTCATCTATCACACACTTAGAAAGGGAAATCAATGTGCAAATTTCTTCGCTAAACTTGAAAGCCTCCTCAGATGTTGACTTCTTGATTCATACTTCACCTCCAAAAAGCGTTTGTGATTTTCTTAGAAATAGCACAATGGGAACCTTATTTTTTTCGTAAATAATTTTTCTTTTTAATTTTGTTTTTTTCTTTCTTTTTAGCTTTCTTACCAAAAAAATTTACTTCTTATTTTTTATTATTTTCATTTTAGTTTTTGCCTAAATCTGTCATAAAAATGTATAGATTAAAGAAATTGAAAGGTAATGAAAGGTTGCCCTTTTCCATTGAACGAGTTAAATAGGCAAACGTGTCAAATTGATTATAAGTTATATGGTATATTTAATAATGAATTTTACTCTATTGTACCAAAAAAAAAAAATTATTCTATGTATATATTTAATAATGAATTTTATTCTGTGGAGTTTTCTTGGAGATATATAAGTGCAAAAAATATTTATTCAATCAATCAAACAAAACGGACTTTTATAATTTAAAGTGATCAATAAATTCTAATTTGTTGTCAGCTTAAGAGAAAAAAATATGTCTCAAATTATCAAGTTTATTTATTTTATGATCTTTTTTATTTCCTTATTGCTTCTACTAGTAACTGATGTTAATGGTAAACCATTTTCATATCCTTTTGAACTTCTTTAGTGTATCTTATTCGAGTTACATGAGGCGCACTAGTTGGAGGGGTACGACTTGGAATGTTCACTGCTGCATTTTATAACATACAAAATCTGCTTGCGGAGAAACGTGGTGTGCATGATGTTTTCAATGTTGTGGGAGCTGGATCAGCCACTGCTTCAGCTTTTGGTTTAATAAGTAAGAAATCATACTTAATGTAGAAACTATAATGTTGCCTACGTCGTATGACAAAAACAGTTAACTAATCTATTTTGATATTCCAACATGTCAATTTTTTATGTTGTGAAAGGATTCTTTAGGTTGAAATATAATATAATGGAAAAAATGGTTACATGTCATAAAATTACTTTGTTAATGTATTGTTTTCCCTTTATGTTAGTGCCCGGATCATTCCATTGGAGAGCAAGGAATATGGCACTAGGATCAGTACTGGGAGCAGCATTTTGTTTTCCTCTTGGTAACATTGTTAATTCAAGTGTTTAACTGATTTGTGTATCATGGATATGTGGCAATTTACTAAAGTTGGGTTTCCATTAATGGTTTGGTAGGTTGGATCCATTTGAAGATGGTAGAAATAGCGAATGAAGGGAATCCGGATGCACATCCACGTTCAGACCAGAAAGAAGTGAAGAGTGGCGTTAGTGCTGCAATTGAGAGGCTTGAAGGAAATTTAAACAAATAAAAGAAAACTGTTGTTATGCGTGATAATGATGCCCCTTGCACCCCTTTGTCATTTTTATTTTCTCAGAGAAGGTCTCTTGTGTTTGACAATGGGGAAGGCACTTCAAATGCTACTGATATCCTCTTCATAGGAAAATAAGTGCTAATTCAGTAATTTAGCGTCAGGTTTTTCAGTTGAGATTATTAGGTAATTTAGCTACTCATGTTCCTGCGGCTCACAGCCAACAAGAGAAGGAAAAATTTTAAAGAGCTTAATTGGGTTTGTCCTATACTTTTATAATGTAAACACTTTTGTAACAGTGTGGTGCTTGAAAGAGCTTATGATATAAAGTATAAACGAATATGTAGAGCTTATGTGAAATTTTTCTTTGAACAACTTATGCATAAGCACCTGTTTAAGTTGTCTTAAGATGCTCTCTCAATATGAAATGTGGAATGTTGCTGAGTGATAAGTTGATTGCTGTTGGTTGGAAATCTGCTCTGCAGAAAACTGTGCCTTCTGATTTGTAATAACAATGCCCGCAAAATTTAATTGTAGATAGTTTCATTTCAGAACGAAGTAACATTAGCTCATTAGTTGAAATATCAAACTATTAAAGTAAACAAAACAGAAGTAACATTAGCTCATTGGTTCAACACAGTAAATACACATAATCTATGAAGCATGGAACTCCAGGAGAGTACCGTACCCAGTACGTATCGGGTATCAGTACATACCTGGTACACCATAGTACGCACCAAAAGCGTACCAATATTTTTAATAATTTTTTTTCATACAGACCATGGGTACACATCGGGTAAGCCAAACACAAAAAAATGGGATTTTTTTTATCAAAAAAGAGTAAGACATATAATAAAGGAGCAACAAAAAAGTGTAGGATATTGATGTAGATGAACAAAATCTATTTAGTAGAGCCGATATTCTTGAAGTTGCTAGTCTTTTTTTCGATAAACTTAACCTAAAGGCCGCTCTTTTTGAGCGAATTATTTTATAGTTTTGATGTTTTGTTGTCATTTGAACAATTTAAATTACTTTTAAAGTATGATTTTTTTTATGTTTAATTATTTAGTTTAACAATGTAATTTTATTTATATGATTATATTAAAAAAAAAATTATGCAGACGTACCCGTACCTTAGTTTTTCTAAAAATGCCGTATTTCGTACGATACTCGGTACCGTACATAGGCAAGCACATAATAAATGAATGCTAAATTCTAAATATGACAATATAAAACCCACAAAAAAAATGTCAATATATAACACTTAAGAAATCAGTAAGCAACAAAAGAAAAAGATTCCAACAATGCTCTATATCTTCGATGAATAATACAACATATCAGCTGTGAATAAAATTAAAGAATACAAAATTGCAGAGTAAATACCACAGCTGCTATAAACTTGTAACCTTGGGTGGCAGTAAATATAAATAAACATTAAATTTCCTACCAATATTCTGATATTAATTCAAAATTATAGGAATGGAAACAGCCAACCATATCGAGCATTCGAATTACTCTCATTTGCCACTAGTTTATCATGGTACTTCCAAAAATCCTCCCTTTCTATTTTACTTTTTTGGCCACGGGATGCCCGTGAACTTCATGCTGTTAGCTATGCAGCTTCTGTAAGTACTCTTGTGAAATATGACATGGGGTCTTAGCCTGCAAATATCCAGGGAGATTCAAGGTGAGAAGCTACAATATTATATTTTGGAAAATTTAACAGTTAGTAGCCACATCATATCTAAGATAGGAGTTGTTGTACTATGATAACCAACAAGGATAGATTCTATATCCAGGCACAGCCTGTCTAACCAACATTTGTTTCCATCAGGATCACTTTGGAAGTAATTGAGACTGCTATATGTCTACCTAATATTATATATCTTTCTGGATTTGGTGGGAGCTATGATTATGAAGGAAAAAAAAAATCGACTCAGAGTCTCAGACAAACCTAGCAAACCCCCTTTGTTTTAAAAGGCAACAAAAAAGTCAAGTTTAAGGAAACAGAGTAACTGCATTTAAGAATTCAGAATATTACAGCCATCGCAATAGAAGTTTTTTATTTTCTCTACAAAATGTGATCAATAACAAAAACAATAAACACATGTGACAAATCCAACATCGGAAGTGAGGGTAATGCAGTGTTTCTCATGTTCAATAAGAAAGGGTATATAGAGAAATTACCATTAACTTGGCCAGGAATTGCATTGTCTTCCTTCTTTTCCGACCTTGCCTTTTTTTCTGACCTTTTTACTGCGTCCGCTGTAACCATAAAAGTTTGTTTATTAATAATGGAAAGTGAATGCAACGATCTTGCATGTGTGGTACGAAGAAAATGCTGGGTAACTTTTCTCATAAAATTATCATAAATACACTATGCAACTTTGCATGAAGACATATCAACATTGAACACCATAATCAATATGTCGTCACGGGGCAGACATTGGGCAGATACTTCCTTTGCCTAACCAATCGTACCTTTAAATTTTCTTTTCTTATTAGCTCTCCTCCTTTTCCTTTCTGCCTGTGTAAGTTCTGCTTCTTCCTTAACATCACCCTTCCCATCAAAGACCTCCTCAGGAGCCAGCATAGCAGCATCTGAAACAGCCACAGGAGCAATCTACCCATGGAAAGTATAATGCATTGTAAGTAACTAATAAGGGGAAGCAGAAACAGAACTTTGAGAAAAGAATAGCTTTTTACTTCTTCCATTGCCAGAGCAGGTACATTTGTTTGGAAGGACATGTCCTCTATAACCTGTCAAATTCAATTCAAGGCAAGTAAGAAGACAAGAAAATTAAAATGTTGATCATATTGTCTATTAAGAGAAAACAGGAATGTTGATGTCGTACAGGTTTTGGAGCAAAGCTAAAATGAGAAAGGGCATCCAGCTTCAGACAGAGTCTCTTAAACAGCATGCTTGCCTGATCACAAGTAAAATGCACAAGATTTCGTCAGTGTATAATGAAATTATAAAAAAGGATAACAACACAGCCTGATTGAGAGCCACTGCACCGGTACTGCATGTACATGAGAAATGAAACACACCCAAAAGATAAAGAGGTTAAATAGTAATAGAAGTAGAAATGAAGTAGAGCAGTCAAGTGTTGCACCTCATTTTTTAGTTTATCTTTGGATGACAATGGAGCAGATGTTGGGTCAATCTTCTGAACATATTCTTGCTGTAAAAAATAAAATAAAAATGTCTGAGGAAAATCACAAAAAAATAACAAAATGTATCATGTATGACAAGGAACTGAAGGTCCAGTACAATTTCTAGTGTTAAAAAACAGTCGAGAAATACGGACCTCATACATTTCTGCAAGACCCTTCTTGCTTTTATTATCATCCTGCATTACATGGCAATGATTCATACAAGTTAGTTACATAAAATATAGATAGGAAGTTGGACTTCAGAGTCTATTTATTTCAGTTAAACAAGGCTCACCAATTCTTTAACTTCCCGAGGCGCTTTCGATGGCAATCTAGGAGCTCTTTGAACATCGTTAAAAAGCCCCTGAAAGAAACATGTGTAAATAAGAAACAACAAATGGTGTGTTCTTCGTTTGTGCATGTATGCATGAGTCTCTAGCATTACTTAGTATTAACTCCATATTAAATATTAATACATTGATAGGTCTGATGTTGTTAGTTAATAAGTTAGCTAGTTAATTGGGTTGGGTTAGTTAGAAGAAATAAATAAGATATGTTGCCTATAAACAGAAAAGAGGGATTGGCAAATGAACATCATGTTAATTGAGTGATTTAAGGCCTTTTGGCTTTAGGATGTGGGCAGACTCTCAAAGAGCTGTCATTGTTCTCTTCCTACTTTTCTGGCAATACGGTACCACATTCTATCATTGGTATCAGAGCTCTTTTGAATACAGAAACTGTTTAAAACCCAACTAGAAGGAGGGATACAGTTATTATTCTTGATGAATTGATAAAAGAGATTTGAGGTTGAAGGAGATGATGTTTGTGGGTAGCTGATCAAGGTTGATGAATCGCAGGAGGCATTTGTCAAGGGTTGGATTTTGCTCAGACCCTTGAAGAGCTGCCATTGTTTTGATAATCAAAGGAAATTTCCCCCCATTTTCCAGTAATAGGGTATCACAACCAATTTTGTACGGAAATTTTAGATGATGCCATCCATATATAGTTTCCACCCTTGTGTAAAATTGTAAATAACAACACAGTGCATTATAGTAGAAGCCGAACAATGTCAGCACAGGATAATATTTTACCTCAATAATCCTTTTCTGGATCATTTCCTCAATTGAAGCTGTAAACTCCTCAGTGATTACAGGAGTAGGTCTCACATTATGCTCAAAATCAAGATTCACTGCCAATAGACTATCAACGGGTCTGTTTGCAGCAGTTACCTGTTATAAAATCGTTAATAAAAAATCTGATAACTGATTAACAGAAAGGTCCAGCATATGCAACCAATAAAAAAGAAAGGTACAAAAATGAGGGGATGTGATATTACCTCACCCTGCATAGACCAAGTTTTTGGCTCTACATTAGCTTTTTCCATCAGCTCTATCTCTGATTGAATTTTTTCCAGCTGCTTTTCATGGGTAGAAGCAGTCCTTTTCTTCTGCATAAATGAGTACAAAAAAACAGGATATGAAAATTTAATTTTTAAAATAAATATCTTTACAATCATACACACACACACATAAACACACACACACACACAGACCTGTTTGTTGGATTCCATGTCATCTTCATCACCGGAATCTTCAGATTCCTCAACCAATTGATCTTTTCTTTTTGAGCTCTTTTCTTTTTTACCTACAAAGAAATCATCATACCTGAAAGCAGCAATTGAAAAAATGAACCACACTTACAGATACCAAGAAAAACATCTAAATTAGTAAGAAATTTCAAGGGGTTATATAATTAAGCAGTGGCACCGAGCAAATTTTATAACATATGGTTGGAGTCAATATTTAATACAAAAGCCAATATACCACAACACACAACCCACAGAATAAATAAATAATTATAGGGTCTTGCTAACGAGTGCCCCTGGGGCACTCTTCAAGGATTCCAATGCATTGACTCTAACACATATTCATAAAAACTTACTAGTACTATTTAAGATCCTTAAAGAGTGCCCCCGGGGAAATAAATATCGTTAAGCTTAAAGAAAGAGGAGAGACCACTCAGTTAAATACAGAGTACTCAAGAAGAAACTATAACAGGAATCCAAACAGAGGAAAAATACCAACAACAAAACAAATAATAATAATAATAATACTAATATATGCCATTATTACAAATTTACAAGCTGTTTTGCTTCTACAAAGCTTAAACATCAAAAGTAAATGGCATACAGTTCGCCAACTAGCTTTCCTAAGTTTCCTCAAGCTGCAACATATGGTACCGGCTATGTCGATCAAACTGATGATATTGAGTTCTCTAAAAACCAGGTCTTCAGAGAGATCATTTATATTCCAGTCCTATTTAACAATTTCGCCAGTTTTTCTTGGTATTCATCTCCTTTTATCAATTACACATTTATGCTATCCTTTAGTTTATCAACAATTTATAATTGGACTTCTATTAATCTTTCTCTCACATTACAAAATTCAGCATGCTACACCAGTATCACCATTGCATAACATATTGCCATAGCAAGTGTTAAACATTAAAATCATAATTTCATATGTATTACCATAAACATAAACATGTTCTATTTGTCCTTTTTTTTTTTACTCGCAGGTGAAACTATAGATTTAGCTATATAAGTAACCATTGATTTAAGTTGCAAGCTTGAAATTAACTAATATTCAAATATATATTTTTTCAGTTTTTTTTTTGTGGGAAGAGATAAATAAATACCTTGCATTTTCCATGCCCTCTTCTTCTTCTTCATCGTCTTCATCTTCTTCTTCATCATCATCCTCGTCATCCTCATCCATCTCAAACTCACCAGCCTAGATAAATACAATGAAAGTGGGTCAGAAACCAATTAATCAGCAATATCAAAATAACAAGCACTTAACCTAATCATTTATCAATATGTGACATAACCAAAAATGAATTAAAAAAAAACACAAACAGTGCCCAATAACAACCAAGCCAAAAAAAAAAAAAGCAATGAATTTCACCTTTTCGAGTTCATCATCTTCTTCACTGTCTTCATCGCCGTCATCTGCCTCCTCAGCATTCTCATAATTATTTTCCTCCTTCTCTAAATACTCATTCAATTCATTTATTTTCAAAAATTTATCTTCAATGCCACTATCTTTACCTTTACCTTTCTCTTTTTCACCCTCCTCGTCTTCATCCTCGTCCTCGCTCCCTTCTTCATCATCATCATCATCATCATCCTCTTCTTCTCCATCACTTCCTCCATTTTTCTCCTCCTTTTCTACTCCTTCAAAATCATCCTCATCGTCGTCATCTTCATCCAATTCCTCATCAAAATCATCACTTTCCTGTTCCCACTCCTCATGATTCTTTGCTTCCACCTTCTTTGCAACACTCGAAGGAACCTTCAGCTGCGCAATCTCATCAGGATTTTTGACAAACTGATTCACCCGGCGGCGAAGAGTGGACAAGAGAGGCTGAGTTTGGAGGTCAATTTGATGCCAAATCTGCTCAGCATCGTAACCGTCGACTAGGAGTTGATCTAATGGACATTTTTGGGAGAAGGGTCTGATGGAAGAGAATAGGTACTGCGATGCAGCACGGGCGGTTTCCGATAGGGTTGGATTGGGTGCGAGCAATGACGGTGGATCTACTTCTTTCAGACGGCGTAGGGCTTCGGCGCCGGCGTTGTTTGTGTTGGCCATGAATGCGGTGGTTTGTGTCTCTCTTCCTTTCAGTGATGAAAGGGTTTAGGGTTTTAGTCCTGCGATTATTAAACTGTGCGTTTTGAGGGGTATTCAATCAAAAACTTTTTTTATTTTATTTTATTTTATTTTAATTTGAAAAAACTAAAATTTACGAAAATAAAATAAAATAAAATTTATATACTCTCCCGTGAAAAATTCACTGGATTCTCTCAAATGCTAATTCAAACTATCAAAAGTTATCTCTCTTCAACTTTTTTCTCTCTCTATCTTTATGGATGGTTGTGATTTCATTGGATGGTGATGTTAGACAATTTATATAATTTTTGGATGTGTGGAATTGGTTGAAGTTATGCGGCCTCCGTTTTGGTGACCAATCAAAATTGGTCATCGTCCAAAACCATTAATTGTGATCAAAGAGCAAAGACCAAAAAGTCTTACCACCGACCAAGTTTGCTACTTTTAGGAGAAGAACAAGGGTAGGTCTTGCTTCTTCTTTGTGTAGTACGGACTTGCACTTAAAAGGTCAAATATTTTCGATCCTCCACTATGCCACTTAACTACTCTAACCTTGGTAGCATGTGAAAGTCTCATTTAAGTATCACTCATTTCAGTTAGTCATAACATTCTCAATTTAGCTACAAAAAGTCTCTCGTTAATTATACCATAACATTTTCAACCATGATCATTAAAAAATATCGATTAGAACATTATGAATAACAAATGAGAGACTATACAGTCATTTATATAACAGCCCAAGCCCCACCACCTTAGGTGGTCCGACACTGCCACCTCACGATCTTCTCCACCCCCCTCTCTAGTGGAGTTTTTGCCTTTCGTGGAAATCGAACCACATACCCTAAGGTTTAAATACGTGTTCAATCCATTCCCATTACCGATTGGACTATGTAGATTTATGTCTTTTTCAAGGTGCAGCTTTGTACATGTCTCCAATGGTTGTTCTACTCATAGTCAACACTATTTGCTTCTTTGATATGTTTGGTCAACTTTTCCTAGTTAGCTATGTAATGTAGGGGTGATCGCGGTGCGGTTTGGTTTGGTTTTGAGCATAAAAGTCATCCTAACCGCGAGATAAAAATGCATGCGGTTCGGTTTGGTTCGGTTGATTTTTAAAAAGTCATCCAAACCAAACCAAACCAATGCGGTTTGGATCGGTTCGGTTGGTGCGGTTTAAAACATAACGATTGTACCGAACAATTTTAAGCATAAAAAAAAAATAAAAAATTGAAGTTCCAAAATAACATTGTAGTACTAACAAAAATTATTTATCCAAAATAACATTATAGTAACTTACAATTTTAAATATATAAAAAAAATTGTATTTTCAAAATAACATCACGGTACCGATAAAATTTGTTTATTTAAAATAACATTACAACACCAAAATAAAATTTCAGTACAAAAAATAAAAACAACTTGAAGTTCGATTAATTTGGTCGACTGACTTGGTAATTGGGCATGTATATTGGAATATAAATATATTTTCTTTTACGATATTGGAATATAAATATATAATAGTAACTTAATGCGGTTTTTGCGGTTATCCGCGGTTTTTGCGGTTTTTGCGGTTTGCGGTTCAGTAAGAAAGTCATCCAAATACATCCAAACCAAATGCGGTTTTTGCGGTTTTCGATTTGGTTTGGTTCGATTTGCGGTTTTACTTTTGGATTGGTTCGGATACGATCACCCCTAATGTAATGGCTCTTAGTTATCCCATTTTTGAGGGCATAATAACTATGAAAACTAATTAAGAGTGGATAGTGTGATCTTTCAATATTAAGTAGTTGTTAATTAGACTTTTTCTATGGACAAGTATTTGTACCTTAAAATGGAATCTACATTGTTATGTTTAGATTAATAATATGGCTAGTTTAGCTTCTTTATACTATTTTAAGGAACAAAACTTCCTTCAAAAGACTATTTTAAGGTACAGTGGGAAATTAATTTGAGACACACATCCTTATATATTTTATTTGAAAGTGTGCCTATAAAAACTTGTTGGCCTTAGATGATACATTGTTTTTAGCTAGAGAACAAAACAATATGTTTAATCTTAGGATTCATGGGATCTTTGTGATTGCATGTTGGACATTGATTTTGTTTGAAGAAATGGTTGGAGGAAGCCCTTTGAATAATCATGTGTCTGTTGTTGAGACAAGTACAACTGGTTCTATATGTGGATATGCATCAGAAGGCACACATTTAGAATTGAAATGCCCAGATGGAAAAGTTTTTTCAAGAGTTGAATTCGCAAGCTATGGTGATCCAAGTGGAAAATGTGGATCGTTCCAAAAAGGAAAATGGCATGCATCAGACAGTTTGTATGAAACTCAAGATGTATGTATTGGAAAACAATTATGTTTCTTTGACGTTTCGAGTCAGGAATTTAATGTCAAACTAGATGGCATTGGTAGATTAGCTGTGCAACTCCAATGTGATTTGTATGATCCTAAAATCAGTCCAAAAGAACGGGTGGATAAGCTACGTGACGAATACGAGGAACCTGTTGATCCGACAGGTCCTGGTGAGGGACTTCCGTACTATGGCTTTGGTGCTCCTCCTCCTTCTGTTGAATTATAGAACGTCTGGATAAGTGAGATGACGGGGTTCAAACCCCGACCCCTTGCATATATAATGCAACGTCCAACCAAATTAATTGATGACATTATCAAACTAATTGTTTGTGGTTGTTTATGTGTATGTTTAAATTTTTAGAAATTGCCGGAGTATGTCTTACTAGTGGTGAAATTAATATTGACGGGATAACAACATGATGTGCATGCGAAGTTTTATTATTTGAAAAACTTATGAACTTAATTTCAATATGGTTGTATTTTATATTTGATGAACTTATGAACTTAATTTCAATATGGTTGTATTAAGTATTTGATGAACTTATGGAGAAAGAATTGTATTTTGGATTTGATTTTAATATGGTTGTATTATGTATTTCATGAACTTACGGGAAAAGAATATGTCGAAAAAAAAAATTAGCATGGATATACATCGGAAAAAAATTGTTTCCTAAAGTTTAGGGTTTCATGAGTCACTGACAACCTTTACTATTACACTAACTATTCACATGTATAACTATTCACTTGAATCGCTCTAATTTCTCATATAACAAATTTAAATAAGGAAAATTCTATGGTGCAGCCCTTATTTAGACTTAGACTGTTTTGGTGCAGTTCTAATCTGGCCAATGAGAATGCAGTGTTAACTCACTTTGAATTATAAAGTACAAGCCATTTTGAATTATAAAGTACAAACCATTTTTTTTTTATTTAGACTGTTTTGATTATTAATTGTTTCCTAAAGTTTAGGGTTTCATGAGTCACCGACAACTTTTACTATTACACTAACTATTCACATGTATAACTATTCACTTGAATCGCTCTAATTTCTCATATAACAAATTTAAATAAAGTCAATTTAAATGATAATAGATCGCACATTATTCTCTCAAGTGTAAATCACACCTGAGAGAATCCATTCCCATTACTTATACATGAGATGCACACAAGAAATTAATGTTTTTGAGAAAACCAAATAAATTTTTATTGAAGAGAAGTGGCACAAGATATACCAAAATCATACAAGCCATAGAAAATATCCAACCTCAATACACAAACATTACAAAGCAAAACACCCCAATTGATGCAGACAAGAAATGACAGCATAATGTCATAGTGACTAAAGTAATAGGGACTTAATTTTGAAATTACCCATCTCAAATTATATATACAAAAAAAATACATTTAAGCCTTTTATAGAACAAACAAATATTGTGATATACTAGTACTACTCTTTGTCATATATTTATCCAATAAATAAATACTCTATAAAAATTCAATAAATGAGTACAAACTTACAATCCCTTTTTTTTGTCACTACTACTCTCCTCTTTTTTACATTTAAAATTGATTGATACTTATAAGAAAATAAAAACCAGCCTAATCCTAAGCCCAACTCATCTGCCACATTGGTATGAGTCAAGAAATCGTGTTGACAACACATTGTGCTTCAACTTCATTATTAAAATGAAGATTCCATAGCAAGGAATATGCAGCAATGCCATTGAAAAGTAACTGAAAATCAATTACAAGGCAGAGAAAAAAAGAGTAAGCAAAGATATCATCATATCAATTGTTTATCAGAATTCAGAATCAATCAAAGAGAAAAAAAATCATACCATAATGGAGCATAGTGAGATGACAAGTCAAGAAATGTATATGGCCACCTGAAACAAGAAACTTATGTTAAACAATATTGCATAATATCTAAGATATTTGGAAAAAAAAATGAGAGTTATTATTATTATTATTACCAGAGTTTAACTATAGCATGAACAATCCATTGGAAAATGACATATGTAACTGTCCACAAACAAAAGTATCCTATTCGAAACCAAGGGAACCGCTGAAGAGACAAAAAATTAACAAGGGTAAGAAAGAATTGACATATGCATGGAAGTGTACAATTAAAGGCGCGTATGTTTGGATTCGCGGTTAAAATCATTGCTATATGATTTTGTTGAAACTCTAAAAAGTAGCTTTTGCCAAAACCGTGGTAGAAACTTACTAGGCAGTTTAAAGCTGTATCTCCGAGCAAGAAAACGGCATTGATGGTATGCATGCTTATGGTCAGCTGCCACAAAACAAATTATTAACACAAGCATACAATGCAACTTATCTTAAGTCAAAGCTATTAAAAAAAAGTTTATATTATTCATGAGACAATATATAAATGATAGAACTTACCAAAGTTATGTTGTAATCTTTGATGGTTAGAAAGGGAACAATTATGAACCAAAATGCACAATCTGTCAGTATTACTGCACCTGCATTAATCTATTCACAAGAAACAAAAATAGTTTATTTTGTCAATGGCAATTGACCAAGATATATATACTGGCTACTTCTATAAGTGTAGAATAGAAAAGAAAAAAATCAGCTCATTTGTCTACATTATTATGCAGAAACAGCTTAATGCCATTTCATTTGTCATTGCTCTGTTAGCACAGTATTAAGCTGAAAATTTTAAACTATACAAAAACCTCGAGATGAAAAACGAGGAAAAAATATTTGTTTACTCCTGATTTCAAACTTTTGCTATATATGCCGCATCAACATTTCTTATTGAGAGCATGTCGAACTGCCTGATATGTGTCAGTGTCGAACATTGAAAGTTTACCTGGAACAATATTTGAAACATGTAACCCCAAATGCCGGCTTGTTGCCGGACAATATGTTCTTGTGAAGCTTTATCATGATGACTAGGTGGATTTGAACTTTGGGGAAGTTTAGAAGTCTCATAAATTCCTTGCTCAGAATCCACATCCACATTTATCACCTTATCACCACTTGCTTTCTTATGATACTGATAACATCCATGCATAGAGAGAACACATCCAAGCTACAACATCAATGTATAGCAGAGATTACACACTAAATTATACACATAATTAAGTAACATAACTAATAAAAATCAACTTAATTATATATTACCCCAAAATAGATAGTGACTGAAGAAAAAGTCCACCTGTTTCACAAAACCAAAACAAAAGATTGAAAAATCAATAATCAATTTATGATTTTCATGTTCATCACCGACAATTTAAAACAGAACAGAACTATAACCACACTGATTCATTTCAACAGCATCCAAATTTTAATTCAAAGGTAATGAAAATTGAAAACTTACTGAGTGTAATAATAAAAAATGCTTCCTCCATCAGTAGTAACAGTGAGTATGAGAAGCACCAAAAGCAGAATAAATGCAAAAACTCTAAAAGCTAACAACCATGCAGGATGAATTCCTTTAAGACAAGGCTTCCAAGTTTCATCTTCATACAAATACAAACTTGATAATGATGATGATGATGATGATGTTTCTTTTTGGATTTCCATGTCATCATTTCTTGTTGACTTCCATGATAAAAGTAAAACCTCGTACTTCCATATAAGCAATGATGAAAAGATGGTTGAAAGTATGATTAATATGACACAAATCAAAACCTTCCAATTCAGCCAGTAACTTTGGATGGTTGTATCAGTAGTCATGATGGGATGCCAAGTTCCTTTGGAAGAAACTGCTACAAAGTTCATTGTGTTACTTACTTCTGATTATTTTTCAGACTATTCAAGAAAAATGAACAAATCCAATGTTTCTTGATGGTAAAGACAAGATTGAAACTTTGAGAAAAGGGTCTAATCAAATTGAAATTTATTGTTCTTTGGTACTTAGATTAAGAACCAAGGAATGAAAGAAAGCACATTGCAAGAACAAGACTATAAAGTAACTTCTTAACAATAGGACCATTGTATGCAGTCAAAAGTGAGGCTTAGTGGGAAAGTGCACATGGGTTTTTCATGCATTTCAAAAACAGTATCAGGTGCAAATTATTTTTGGGCCAGGATGACTTAAAAGTTTAACTCTTAATTGGTAATTTTGACCACAATTAATGGTTTAATTATCAGATAATGTGGAGATTCTGTTGTAAACTTTGGCTAGATTTTTGCACAGAAAGACACAACCGACAATATTAGTTGTTTGTTTATGTGTCTATAAAGAAGGAAAAGATGCAACTAATTAAGTACAGTAAGCAAAGAAAAAGGTTGAAACTTGCAAAGGATAAAGCAACATTATGTAGTGGAGGTGAGAGAGAACAAATGCTTTTGCTTATTTGCTTTATATATTGAAAATAAATAAATAAATATTAAAATTTAAAAGGTTGTGTAGCCTTGTAGGAAAGAAAAAGTTGGTGTGCGTGGAGCATAAGCTTCTTGTGTTGTAGCTTTTCTTGTTATCCAAGATCTTATTGTGGTCTTCAACTTAAGCTCTAAATCCCATGCAAATATTAAATTAGTCACAACTTCCCAACACAAAAGACATGCATGTTTTTGTGAACTTTTCTTGGATTAACAATATAATTGTATTTTAAAAAAAACGACAGAGAGAAAGACAGAAGAAAAGGACTAGATAGGGAACAATTGTTTTTGATTTTGTATTGGAATGGTTGGAGTGAAGATGCTTCATGCATTCCAAGAAACAAGAATCGGTTCACCCCAATGCATGAGTCATGACTTGCTGATAAAGAAAATAAAGTGTTCAGTAATAGAGAAAGGGATGACAGGACCAAAAGTAAAAGAGAGAATAAAATAAAATAGATCATCTTGATTTCTCCATGCTCTTTTCTCTCACTTAATCTTTCTATGAATATTTTTTTGACCAATTTTCTATGAATATTTGAATAATATGGATTGGTTGAATTGATCATTTCTAGTTTTTTTTTTTTTTTTTTTGTATTAGTGTACATTTTGTTTTGCGGTGAGTGACAAAAATTGATTTTAAGTGAAAGAATTTTTTAGATTTGATTTTGATTAAAAGTGAGATGATCGTAACGAGAGTAATCGCCCATTATAGTTACAACACAAAAATAATGATCATACTTAATTCTACCAAAAAAAAAAATAATGATCATACTTAATAACACTGCTAATGTTCAAATGTTATGTGCTTACAGTTTGGTAAACACTTAAGAGTCCAAGCCAAACCAGCATCCACTTCTTCTTCATGGTTGCTCCCAAGTTATAATCACCATCAATTGATCCATTTATTCCTCTTTTGGGTATGTAGGGGTTGGAAACAGAACAAAATTTCAACTGTCTATAATCTATATACTATGTATAAATATTGATTTCTTTCGTGAGTTTTTCAGACTTCAATTCAACAAAACACATATGTATCTGGAAAATTTACTCAGAATGGCTGTGAGAATACTTCCTTTTTCCATACTCCAGATGCTAATAAATGGACATGATCTCTGAAAAGCTAATGTTGCAGTTCAATCTCAAATAGTATTGCAGTCATCATCTCCTAGCAGAGCGAGAGAAAACGGGGCAATGGTAGCATTAAATGAACGCGAACCTACTTTATCAACATGGATCATCTCAAATTCACCTTCCTGCAATATGATACAAATTCCCGGTTTAATGTTGGATGTGATAGAGAAACAACTGGAAAGCCTTCAAACCAATCTTGAATAAAACAATCAAAATGCTATCGTTGGACATCTTAATTACTGCAATTTTACAACAGTTTCTAACCATAAAGAAATAGGAAGTATTGTTGCGAGGTTAAAATCATAATACCAACTCATTTTATGACAATGCTAAAAGTATTCATGAATCAATGGAAAATAGGGGGCAACCAATCATGTTGAAACATGTAAAACATGGACATAAATATGGCTTTCATTTTTGCTTTCTCTTTTTATGGTATGATCTGTTGATTATGCAAATGATAGTTGTTTGGTTTGAGAGATAACAGAAGTATTGCACATACTCAAACTTAATGTCATATAGTTTATTTCCAAATGAGATCTTCTCTGGGTTTTCACAGATAAAAGCTTCTGCAGATATCTGGATGGGTCAATGTTGTTCGTTTCGTATTCAATTTATTTGATCAAAGTAAACTAAATAGTATTCTTAAGAGAACATTTAAATTAAGGGAAGGATGAAATCTGTTGCTTTTATCCTTCTCCGTGATTATGTTACTATTTGTTGCATAATGTCCATGCCATCCTAATCTCTTATTCATCTATGCAAAACGGTGATTTTATTAGTAATAAACAAATATAACCAACAATATGTTTATTTATCATTATTTTATAAGCAGTTATAGTGTAAGTTATTAACTTATAAGGGTGTCACCTTAAATCTAGAAACTCAAAACATCTCTTATTATGCATGAAAACCGTAACTAGAAAGAAAGAAAAAAAAAATAACAAAAGAAAAAGAAAACTTTCTTACCATTATACCATTTGGTGTGCTTAATGGGCATGCCGAAGAGTACTCAAAACTAGTCCTGGGAAGAAGTACAGGCTGTTCACCAACAACCCCGATTCCCCTGTCATGTAGAAAATCGGGTATACAAGTTATAATGAACATGAATCTTCAAAGGTTTACAAACAGGTCTTTATTTACTAAATTGGATCGGGTAGAGAAATCAAAGCTATTGTGTTTGATATTAACTAAGTGATCCATGGATTTAAAAGGGAAAAGGAAAACATCTTGGATGCATAACACAATAAAATAGCAAAGAATGACTAACTCACCATACATTTTCTGTTCTCCCATTAGCGTCGGTTATAATCCAATGCCTTCTAAGAAGTTGAACGGTGTCATCTGAATTATTGGTAATTCTTATTCTATATGCAAAAAAGTAGAGTCCTTTTGAAGGCTGACTTCTGCCCTCTATATATACACTCCTGACTTGAACCCTGACTCCCTGAATGAATAAGATGAAATTAAATGTCAAAAGTTGAAAAAAGAATCCATGTACAAGTTAGTGGTGGTGGTGGTGAAGGAGTTCCTTTTTCTTTTTTTAAGACTTTAACGGAATGAAAAACCATTTTCATTACAGATCACTACAGACCAAATTAGAAGATGAATTGGATCACATACAACCGCTTAAAAGAAAATTGAACAATTTTGTAAGAGGGTATTCTGAAACCTAGGGAGTTTATATCTCAGACAAATGCACAACCTACACAGTCTAACAGTATTCCACATTCCATTTCTAAAAGCATTGTATTAAGCTAATTATTTTACTGATGCAATAAACTTTAAAACACTGTTTGAAAAAAGTAATCATAGCAAGAATTCACTTTCTAGGTTAATTGTATTTCTCGTGATATAGCTTAAATCAAAGTATCTATACGACACTAATAAGTGAAAGAAGTGATCATACCTGTGTTGTAGCATCACTGGAACATTTTAAAAGAGAGTGTGGAGCAATTTTTTTTAGCTCATCACGATAAGTAGCTGCATCCTAGAGAAAAGGGAAGAAAGAGTGTCATCAACATGTAAAATTCATAAGGTAATCATATCAGTCAAAATACAAGAAATAGAGATATAGGTCTTGTGTTTTCAACTAAAGATGAAAGATGTGAGGTATGCTGATCTGATAGAAGGCCAACAAAAACTAAAGAAGAAGCTGAATGTTCAGTTCTGAATGACAATATGTGCTTAAGTACAACATGTAATGACTGAGTTGATGCTCGAAAGATACAATGTTTATTGAATTTTGAAACATGGGATCACACAAGCACGGCCATACTCCGAGATTTTTTTTATTAATTTAAGTGACACTAGTGACCATTTTACAACCGTGAACCGTCCCCAAGGGGAAATCCATTAATGACACGGGCCTCTTCTAGCTTAACCAAGGTCCTAAGTTCGATCCCGAGCTTGTGCATGCTACAACATTAAAACTCTTAGGGAGAATTTGCCGTCCATTTGGGTTCCACATGGCATGAGGGATTGGTTTTTGCAGTTGTGCGCAGAGGATACTCGATTTACACCAAAAAAAATACTCCAACAAATTTGAAATCAGTGTAAATCTATAACCTGCCCTGTCTAACTTACTGAGAAGAATGGGTAAGCACTATTGATTGATGTAGTGAGATAATCCAACAATTAACTAATGCCATGTGTATAGACTTTCTGTTATGACAGTTAGTTAACGATATATAAAGAACGAACACTCCTTGGATTAGGTGTGTCTACGCGTCGGTGTCCGACACCAACACAACACCACTGACACTATGATTACATTATGTCATTTTCTCAAATTATTATCAGTGTCGACATGCTTCATAGTTATCGATGTAATTAGTGACATCACAACAATTTAAATACATAGTGCATGAATGAAATAAACACACACCTGGAACCTCTGATCAGCAATTGCTTCTTTGATTAACCTCCTTAAACGCAAAACAGGCTCTTCTTCTTCAAACAATTTAAGCGAATCACGAATTCTAGCAGCTTCCTTGTAATCCTATACAACAAGACAAAAATGTTCATTCAGAAAGAATCAGCTCTTGTTGTCTTGTTCCAAATAATTAATTAATTAATTTCAGATTCTACTACAATACAATACAATTAAGTAAGTAAGTAAGTAACCTCGGATTTAGCAGCAACTTCCATTTGTTGTTTCAAAAGAGCGTAAGTTTGAGTCCTGGAGAGAAATGAGGTTGAAGTTGGAGTTAGAGGAGGAGTGTCTTTGCTGCCACATGCGACCACAACCACGACGACGCTACTCTTTCTCTTCAGCCTCGCATCCTGACCTACCAATCGTAAACCTGCCAAACTCTTGCTACTACTTAACGATAAAGATTGCATTTTTTTTCTTCTTCTTCTTCTGAATTTCCGATCCTATTATCGTCCTCACTGAGTTTCGGTCGCTTATGGATGTGAGTGATGAAATCCAAGTTACTAAATTGGGCCTTAGGCTTATTCCTTGTTTTGTGGTGTTAATGTTATGATAATTAGTTGAGAAATTGATTACATCTGAAACCTTAGCTTTCTATGGAAATTAAAACATGTACGTGTCATGTACAACAACATAAGATAAGATACTTTTTACTCACTTACCCTACCTATATGGAATGCAAACTAGGGGTGGCAAAACGGGCCAGGCCCGCCGGGCCGACCCGTTTGACCCGCCATTTTTGGCGGGCCGGGCTGAGGTTTTCGGCTCGCTACCTTAAGGTGGCTCGCCCCCGCCTAACCCGCCTAAAAAACGGGGCGGGGTGGGGGCGGGGCGGGTTAGCCCGCGGGCTTTTTAATTTTTTTATAATTTTTTGCTTTAATTGAAAATTGGGCTTGGAATGAAAGCCCAAATCTCAATCCAATGTTCTCTCATATAAAACTTCACTTCCACCGTATGCTCCCTTCTTCCAAAATTAGGTTTCATTCATTTCATCCGCCGTTTTCTCCCTTCTTCCACTTCGCCCCGTGATACTCAATCCACTCCACCGTTGTTCTTTTCCATCAAGCCACCGCTTTTGTTTTGTTCTTCTTCCTTCTCCCTTCTGTCACTACGACATCAACTGAAGCATCATATGTTTATGACATAGATGATGATGAAGATGATTGATGAAGTGTTTGTGATGGAGAGCTTTTGAGATTGATTAATTGCTGCTAGTTTTTTATGTTTTGTGTCCCTGAATTTCCTTAACTATGTTGTGGTCTTTGGCTTTTTGGTATTGACATAGTTGTAATTTTTTGAGCCATGTTTTGGTGGAACTGGATGCATCACAGGCTGTTTGCTTGTTTCAAATGGGAATTATCACTTGCTAGTATTTATCCTTTTATCTTATATTGTAATGAATTATTTATTAACTTAGTTGATGTTTCTATTAGTTTAATTAAGGGTAATTGTAAGAAATTACTTATTAACGTTTCTTGTAGTATTTTTTTTAACATCAACTAGGAGGTAAGAATTGTGAAGTTATAATTCAAATAGTTAAAAAAAAAAAAAAAAAAAGTATTTGGCGGGCCGGCCCGCCAACCCGCCAACCCGCCAATAAACGGGCGGGCTTGAGTTGTTGAGCCCGGACACCTAAGTTGCCCCGCCCCGCCCCGCCCCGCTTTTGGGCGGGCTTAAACGGGGCGGGCCTAAACGGGGCGGGCATGCCCACTTTGCCACCCCTAATTGCAAACCGCAATTATTGTGTTTGCGCATTAATATTAATCACATCAGATCAGAACAACAAAATCCACAATGGGTAGGTCGTTTTAAGATTTGTGGGGATTGACATTGAATTTAGTATGGAAGATTATGGTTCGATCTCCTACAATTATGATATGGATGTATTGAAATTACTTGATTTCAGAACTGATTTCCCAACTAGATTAGGCGATCTAGTGGATTGGATATTATTAATGATAAAAAAATAGACACGTCCATTTATTTTCCTCGCTCAAACACACATCCTTTCGAATTTGGATTTCTCTAAAAAAAATTAAATATGGCTCAAATTGGCGTAACAATAATGACATTTGTCGATATGCCACGACCTGTTTACTAAGATCATCATAGATTATTAATGTGTGCATTCCATTATCGCAGATAAGCGATATTGTTATATACACTATCATTCTATCAATATATTTACAAAAGATATAAAATAGTTATAAGAAAAATTAGCTTCAAGAGTCCACCTTAATTTATACTCCTTTGTTTTTCTTCTCACAACTCATAAGAAGATCACCGAGAGAAATGAAATTTCACTATCCAATATGTTTAGAACGTATTTTTTAACCCTAGTTTCTCACTCAAAAGCTCTCAATCCTTAACGCTTAAGTTTCTTTAAAAGTTTTCTCTTTTATGGACAACCTCTATAATGTCTTTCGTACTTTTGTCTCACAGGTTGTAAAATTTGGCTTCCCTTACATCCAAGTTTAACTTTCATCGCTCCTAATTGCCTTCATGGAGGTCATTGGTTCTGAGTTCCACACTTCTCCAACCTCAATTAAAACATAACATGCAAAGTCCCCATAGTCGTATGACTTTGGTACAACAAAATCTCTCATTTTCTTATCTTTTACCAATTAACTAGGAGTCACTATCGATTATGTTTTTCTAGTCCCACTAATGGAATACTCCGCCTTAATATGAGTTTCTCCGCCATAGCTTCACACTAGAAACTATGATCCAACGACCTGATCATATACAAACATTTTCTAGTTTGGTCCACATAGACGTTGCGATCTTCTCATTCATGACTTTTAATTTCCTCAAGAGTTTATCTCTAAGGCACAAGATAATAACACGCATTGTCTATACTATTAGTCTTCTGTGATTGTGTTAGGGGTATCCTTTCAAAGCCTCTACACACTTATGTTCAGGCATGAATCCATAAATTTTACTAAGTGGGGTCAAGATCATAACTTAAAAAAATACCTCCTCCGTCCTAAAATAGAAGTAAAAATGAGTCAAACAAACTTGATGTATTTGGTTCAAAATTTGGATCAAATACATTCATTTTGATGACAAATTTTTGTTTATATAACTTGTTACTTATATCAATGTAATAATTATAAATTTTTTTATACAAAGTTACTTCTTTTAGTTTCTTAATTATAATTTGTTTACGACACTAATTATTGTTTTTATTAATTTAATAATTTATTGTAGCGAATAAATTTACTATATAAAGACAATAATAACTTATAAATAGGGTCACATTACATAAATATATAAATTTTGACTAAAAGTATAATAGGCAAGTGGGGTCAGCTGACCCCAATGCCCCCACCCTCAATCCGCGTCCCTGCTTAGGTTGAATCAACATTGATTCCATCGTCCCTTTTCTCAACTAGAGTCTTCCCTTTCCAACAACCATGCCCATGCGAGGAAATAGCTTGCACAACAACGAGAGAACCAACATGCAATTCAATGAATTGATATCGCATTCTTCTAGCATACATGAGCCCTTCTAACATTCCTCATAGTTCTGCCACATATGCACTACCAATACGGATTTGGATTTACTGCTGTAATATATCACACAGTTGAAGAAATTTGAACCATTAAAATCATCCAACATACCAGATTGCTTCTCTCCTACATTTTATAGTTTTTAATGCCTAAATGACGTCACTCCAAACCAGATTCAACCTTACGACGGACGAAGCGGCGACAACGCGGCCGACCAGCCTTACAACGGAGCGACAGCAAAACAGAACGACGTCACAAGGAGCGACAATACCTACCACCCTCTTCCTCCATCCACCAATTTATTATTTTCACAAATTGAAACACCTACCATATGCATAATACAATTGTTCTCTTTCACAAATTGGCACAGATTCTGGAATTTGAGTTATGGAGTAATGCTTCCAACCCCTATATTGAGTTATGGAATTGAAATTGGTCAAAACCTGTTGATGAAATTGTGCAGAAATTTGTAAAAAGTTCTGAGTGTCAATTGTGTGAACAACATCGTTTTTCCTCAACTGTGAAATTGTTGCTTTTTGGTGGAGTAGCATTCTAAGTACGTTAGATTGTTTTAATGGTTCAGATTTCTTTAACTGTGGGTAACTGTGTGATATATGGACAGCAGTAAATCCAAATCCCTACCAATACCAATGTATTCTGAGAAAAACCCGTAAAAAAAAATCGTATTTGTATTAGTTAATAAAAGGTACGGTACTATTTGATTGAGAAAAAAAAGGCACAGTGCAATACTGTCACTAGTATAGTTTTTTTATTTTATAATAATCGTATTGTTTGTTTGTTTTTGACAGAGAGACACTGTATGGTTAATATAAATAGCACTAATAAATTGAGATACAAAATACCATTTATTTATTTAAAGATTAAAATGTATGTAGATGCAAAGGAAGCCCGATACAGCTGGTTGAACAAAGAACCAAAATACAATTTTTTCTTTAAAACGCATGGTTGAGATTTTCGTATTTGTCTATGTTTAAAGAATGATTAATTGTTACCAAAACAAAATGAATGATTAAAGAATGAAATAGATAGCCAAAAAGAAGTCTAATAGTGGGCCTCTTTTTATTGAAAAATATAATAGTGGTCCTCTATCTTAAATTTATCTTTTATTATGTTAGCAATTTAGCATACAAATTGACTAAACTTGTCCCCCCCAAAAAAAAATGAAAGAACCATACACTTGACTAAAATACATCATTTCTTCTTAATATTAACAAATGAATAAAGTATAAAATCATAAATTGAAAATCATGATTAAGTTAAAAAGATAAATTTAAAATTTGAAACATTTTTTTTAAAATAAATAAATTAATATATGAAATAATTCTCAAAAAAAAATTCAATTTATATGGGAAATAAGTTGTTTCCCTTTATTTTTCCTCTAAATATATAGTTTTTATTATAAGGGTCTTTCTGTATTTACTATCATATTATTTGGTCAATAAATATTAATGTATTTAGTCAAATATTTAAATCAAATACATCAAATTTTGTTAACTAATTTTCATATATTTGAGATCGGAGGGGTGTTCTATTTTCCATTCCACGAAAGCCTATATAAGCATCATAATAAAATTCATAATAAAAAATAAATAAATTTATCAACAATTAAATGGTTTTTTTTGTTAAATGTTATGACTTTTATGTATCGAAAGAATTCATTAACGACGGTAAAAACTTCGTACCAATATTATAGTAACTCCGAAAATAAATTAATACTCCCACCGATCCTTAATATAATAATAAATTCACTTTTTAAATACATTAATCTTTCAATGTATTTAAAAAATGAATTTCTTCTTGTATTAAGAAATGGATAGAATAAATTTGATTATCATGAAAAACATAAGGATTATAAAATGCACCAAAAAAAACTCCCCTGAAAAATCATATAAAAGAAAAATAGAGTGGACTAAAATAACCAAAATAGAAATGAAATTGGTATTGTAAAGTATTTTTAAGTGGATCAACTTTGACCCGTTTCTCCTACAAGACAAAGACGTGATTCTCTCTTTTAAAAGAACAAAATCAAAAATCCAATATAGGAAGGTATGGCTGCCACCAATAGCAAAGAATAGAATATGCGACAAATGAGAGTCTAGATTCATGCTCTTTTGTCTTTTTCTGTTCCACCTTCTCCTTATTTATTCCGAATACTAAATTTTTAGTTTTATTCAAAAGACATTCAAATTGTTTTCTTTAGGTTTTTGTTTCTCCCACTTTCACGCTCCATTCTTAATTCCTCCGAAAACTCTTCCATTTCTTCCGATCTTCAAAATGCAGGCTACCCTTTTACCTCTAACCCCTTCTCTCTCTCTCTACAAATCTCAATCCTCTCTCTCTTCATCTTCTTCTTCTTCTTCTTCCATTTTCAACCCTTCTTTCTCTTCCTCTTCTTTCCCATCATCATGGAAATTACCTCTTGTTTCTTCTTCTTCTTCTTCAAAACTAATCTCCTTGACACCCCTTCATTCATCCAACCATTTACAAACCAAAGCAACAACCACCGCAGCCGCCGACTCCTCCTCCGAAAGCAGCAGTCTATTCAAAGCTTTAGAGCTTGGGATTCTTTTTTGCCTATGGTTCTCCTTTAACATCTACTTTAATATCTACAACAAACAGGTCTTAAAGGTTTATCATTTACCTGTAACTCTAACTGCGGTTCAATTTGCTATTGGGACACTCCTTGTAGGATTCATGTGGGGTCTTAATCTTTATAAAAGGCCAAAACTTACTTCTTCACAGGTTTCTACATATTTTCATTCATGTACTGTTCTGTTACTGTTACATTTGTTATGTTTTTAATGGTTCTGTTTTTTTTTTGTTGCCTTTTGCAGCTTTTAGCAATATTTCCATTGGCTTTGGTACATACATTAGGGAACCTTTTCACTAATATGAGTCTTGGAAAAGTTGCTGTCTCTTTTACACATACTGTTAAATCAATGGAGCCTTTCTTTTCTGTCCTTCTGTCTTCTATGTTCCTTGGAGAGGTAACACCAAATCATTACTTGTTTTCTGTAATCAACTCAAACTTACTGTACTTTACTTTCTTGTCATTACTTAGGATAAGGAAAAAATCACTTTTTAGATTCGTTGCATATATAACTAATGTATCTGGTCTATATTGTATCTGTATACATCAATTATTCAATGAAACTAAAAGTGATTTTTGCTTAGTGACCAGATGGTGTATGAATCTATTCAATTCATAACTATTTCAAATTTTGAACTGTTTCTTATGCTACTGTTTTGAAATTTTCAATTTAAATATAACTTTGATGCGGATGTATGCCTGCGATACTATGATTTAACGGTAAACGTCATTGTTGTTGAATAACTAGACGTACCAAAATGTAAATCGTGAATAAGGCCTCCACGATTTTGTCCCTTGCGTTGCACACAGGTTTGTATATGATATTTTGGTCTATGCTAAAACTAGATCACAAAATTGAAAAGACAAGTGATTTATTTTAGCATCATTAGAATTAGAAAGAGTGGAAGTGAAACCAAAGGAAATGTATAAAACAAACTGTCTCATTTCATTCTTTATATAGTTGCATCTGTTTTTGTCCTTGTCTGTGTTCTATATTTCTCACTTACTAGTTAGTTCTATGTGGTTACTTATGTGTAGATGAGGTTTGTGTTTGGTGATAAGAGTTTGGACTTGTATCTCAAAGGGCGGATTCAAATCCCCTCAAAGACATTTGTAAAATGGTCATTAGTTATGCTTTAATTAATAATAAGATACTTTTCTGGACCGATAGAAGAATTGTCAAACTTGGTTGACTATAGACCTAACCAAAGTTAACTAGGTTAGAATAAAGGTCTAAATATAATGTTCTACCTTCCATATTTGCTGCTTCAACATTCAGTATATACATTGTGATAATTGATATTTGCGATTACAATTCCTTACTTAACTTTCTTGCAGATGCCTACAGCATGGGTGGTTTTTTCCCTTGTGCCTATTGCTGGTGGAGTGGCGCTGGCATCTGCTACGGAAGCCTCTTTCAATTGGTAAGTGTTACTCCTTCTAGCGCTGGCATCTGCTACGGAGGCCTATTTGATCGTTTTAATTCTCACATGTTTTTCCTGGAATATTGAATAGGGTTGGGTTTTTGAGTGCAATGGCTTCCAATTTGACGAATCAATCTCGTAATGTTCTTAGCAAAAAACTCATGGTTAACAAGGAGGTAATATGATCCATGGAAATTGTCTCAATGTTTTGCATTTCTTTTGTTGTTAATAGTAATATTTTGCATAAAAGTAAGAGTAACACTTATAGTTATGTCACACCTAAGATTTAACGGTTGAATTGCAACATTCGATATTGTGAAAAGTTACTATCAAATATGACTGTTAAATCATGGAGTACCATTTTTTTAGAACCGTGCTCTTATCCTTCATTTCATTTTCTTATATAAAAGTTCTAAATAACAATCATTTTGTTCTTCTCAGGAATCTGTGGACAACATAACACTCTTCTCAATAATAACAGTCATGTCATTCTTCCTATCATTACCTCTAGCTATCTTCATGGAGGGTGTCAAATTTACCCCCACTTACATTCAATCTGCAGTAAGTAACTTCATTATTGAAAACGACAATATTTTTGTTAGCATTCTCAAATCAAAATACACGACTTCCTCTCCGTAACAAAATATAAACAAAAAAATACCTACTACTTTTGTGTTCATATATTGATACGAAGTGAGTACTCGGCTTCTAAAATGCCGTTGATATATAACTTTTCTTCACAGGGATTAGATGTTCAACAAGTGTACATAAGATCTCTTCTTGCCGCACTTTGTTTCCACGCGTACCAGCAAGTGAGTTTTCCTCTTCTATGCATAAATGTTTCCAATATTGCTTTAAGAATGTTACAATTTTCACTTCAGCAAGTGCAAATCGTTTCGTTCTAAAACCATTTCTACTCACAGAAAATAAAAATCAAATTATTTGCAGGTTGCTTATATGATACTGGAGAGGGTATCACCTGTTACACATTCAGTAGCAAACTGTTTGAAACGTGTGATAGTTATTGTAAGCTCTGTCATTTTTTTCCAAACACCAGTCTCACCAATTAATGCATTAGGTAATAAAATTGCTTATTTCTTGTTAACAATATATCTCTGCATAATAACTCTTGTTGAGACTGAAAATTTTATGTGCTTATTATCCTTTGCAGGAACTGGTATAGCTCTTTCTGGTGTTTTCCTATATTCCAGGGTGACGCGAATTAAGCCTAAGACAGATTAATTTTACAGAAGCAAAATTTTGGTAGCAGCAGCATGATAACAAACACAACAGTTTGTTACAAAATTTCTTTAGAGGTTTGAGTGGTGCATAATGGTTCTACTCAGTGAATAATTTATCATCATTTACTTTTTTTAATTACATTTCACACCCAGTTTTGTTGTTAAGAAATGTACAAAATAGTAGTTGAAAGGCCTCCAAGTTGAGAATTTCTCACTAAACATTAAGATCGTTTTCAAAACTTTTAATCTAACTTTAATTAATCCTACTTTTTGTTTGTTATACTTTAATAATTCTTGATTACATGCTATCACAGTTGGTCTCCACTCCACCAATGCTGCCATTTTCAAGTGACATGGCCAACTGATATTCACATCATTAGCACTTGCTAGTGGATAATGATGTGACAGCCACGTAGTGGTTGAGTGATTTTAATTTTTTGGAATTATTAAACCAGTTTTTTAATTTAAATTTAAAATATCATCTCTCTTTTGCGTCATTTATCAACTATTGACGAGTTAGTTAAAGTTTGTTAGAAGAGAAGAAAGTAGATCACGGTTGAAGGAGTATGTAAGAATGATTCTCATTAAGTTTCTATTATAATAAGCTAGCTACTTATATAGAAAATAGGCGCGCGATAGGATCACAAGCTCAGTAGCTTATAATATAAGTAACTTGTGTAAATGCAAAGTTAGTATACAAAACAGCTAGTCTGATATGTATTAAACCAGTCAATAATAATAAGTTGTGTGCAATTTTTTAAAGTAAAATAAACTTAATTCACTTCACTCAAATGTTAGCAACAATACAAGTGATGAAAATTTCTAGATACTCACTATGTTTTTACCATGTAACTACACTCTTATTAAACATTATTTACTATTACAGAAACTAAAACGAGATCTATTTATGAGAGAAGAGGATCCAAATCCTTTAAAGTAATGTAACAAGAATAAGCCTCCCTTGGACAAAAATAAAAATAAAAAAAGAATAAAGCCTCAAGTCATTTATTTACAGCTAGCTCTTTTTCCTGCAAATACAGTCCAAAGGCCACACCTTAAACCTTAAAAAACAGCATAGGACATTGGCTCTACTATGAGAAGTTGAGATTTGTATTTTGAATATTTCTAGCCATGAAATCATCTTTAAAAGTTTTCACTTCTATGATCATATATGTTGAAGTTCAAAGCTATGTCAAATAACATGATTTGACTCTTTCACCTTAAAAACAAACATTGAATGAAACAAAAATACTTTGAAATTAAAACAAATGAAAAGATAAATAAGTGATTTTAAAGATAATATAAATTTTAACTTATTCTTTTTCACTCTCACTTCTATAAACATATATTATTCTTACTCGCACCATACAGCCGTGTGGGCGGGTCACGCATTTGTTCTCTATAATTTATTTTGTCGTTGATGTAAACACAAATTGAACTATGCCATGTTGGAATATCAATTTATTGTAAAAAAAAAAATGTTAGAATGTAGAACCCAACCAGCGGCGAGTTGCTACCTAATTTGCAAGCCATCGAATTCGGTGTAATTAATCTACACTCTTCTACGTAGGTTACAAGTAATTGATATGTTACGTTAATAATTATTAACTCGACTTTCGTAACTTCATTTTTATTGCAATAGATAGATTGCAACTTTGCTATGTACAGGTGACACTAAGATCTAAAACAAAGATCTAATTAAGTCTAAAATATATTCATGGACTTGTGGCATTGACACACTACTGCATGCATTTGTATACCATTACATAAAATCTATTCAAAGAGAAAATTTTGACCACAATTATTCTTAACTAAGCAAACTACGTAACGTCAATGTTGTATTTAAACTTAAGTTTGTAACTACTAATCAATTAAGTTCAATAACAGTTACAAGCAATTAAATATAATCTTACTAGAATATAAACCTTATGTCAAGGTTTCTTGAAAGGAAACAATTTGATGCTTCATTTCAATTGTTTTGTGATTAATTGCATTCTAACTCTCTCTTATAATAAGGAACACAGATCAGTGTTGGCTCATAACACAAATGTTTCCTTCGATTCCTGTTACACTTAACTCTCTAATGGTTCTTGAGACGAATCTTAGAGAAAACTATGCCTCACAATCACAACCAATACATTTGCAAGAAAACTACTTAAAGCCAAGGATGAAAGATGAGTTAATACCTTTTGGTGCTCATTCCACGCAGGGTAGTTTCTTGCAAGATTTTCACCATATCGATCAATTTCATGTGCATGGCTCCTCATCCTCCAATCAAGTTTTTGGGGTCCAAACACAAAATTTTGATCCTTTTGGTAATGCAGAATGTGCAAATACAGATTTTGAAGTTTATGATGGAAAGCCTTTTGGCGAGAATAATATTAATGGTAGTGAGCATGCTCAACTTATTGAAAATTTTCAATATGATGGTTATAGTTTGAATATCCCTAGAAGGAATCATCTTGATCTTATGGTTGAAAACCATAGTTATTTTCCCTTTAATAATCCTTCAGAAACCAAGCCATTGAATTATGTTGTACCAGATGATGAAGTTTCAAGCATAGCACCAACAAATTATTACCAAAGAGCAGGGTTGAATAGAAACAACAGGTTATTATCTCCTACCACAAGAAGAGCATTTAAAGCAAGGAAGAAATCAAACATAGTGAAGGGGCAATGGACAGTGGATGAAGATAGGTACATAATTTTCTTTAAAACTTTTTGTTTACATGACTATATAATTAAGCTTGTTACATAATTTTTTTTATCACATTTAGAAGTGTTTGAATATTTTAGTTTTAATATAAAAACACATATGTGCTTGATTTGAATGATTCTACAAACAGATTGTTGATTCAAATGGTGGAACAATTTGGAATGAGGAAGTGGTCTCATATTGCTCAAAAGTTGCCTGGGAGAATAGGGAAACAGTGCAGAGAAAGATGGCATAACCATTTAAGACCTGACATTAAGGTTCCATTTTATTTGTCATACACATATAGAATAATTTAATAGAGATACATACTTTAGACAACTAAGTCTATACTTACAATGTCATCATTGATAAATACATGACCCAATATTTGAATTTTGTTTGTCTTAACTCTCATAATGTAAGGTAATATTTTAACATGTATGCTTACTATTTTTGTTTTAAGATTAACTAGTAAGGTATCTCTGCGTTCACACGGAACACTTCTGTTTTCACACATATTTGAAATACACCTATTTATAATCAATTGACTCAATCCTCCGAAAATACAGAGTTTGCTGATTACATGATACAAATTTTCCTTCTATATTAAACTTTAATTCACACATTTTTGCAGAAAGACATATGGACTGATGAAGAGGATAAGATATTGATCCAAGCTCATTCAGAGATAGGAAATAAATGGGCAGAGATCGCGAAAAGATTGCCAGGAAGAACTGAGAACTCGATAAAAAACCATTGGAATGCAACAAAGAGAAGGCAATATTCGAAAAGAAAATGTCGCTCAAAGTACCCTAGAGGCACTCTTCTGCAGGACTATATCAAAAGCTTGAATTTGGACCAAAATCCACCAAGAGACTTTCGAAAAAGATCTTCGGCTAATGCAAAGAAAACAGTTACTTGTAGCACAAGCAAATCAGCAACACAACAAATTCCTCAGCCACAGATTGCAAACCAGTTTTGTCCCAATGACAGGCCGGGGCCAAACTACGAGTTTAATGATTTTTCTTTGGATGATAATTTGTTTGAAGAAGGGTGTGGTATTGATTCTCTGCTAGATGAAATGTCAAGTGTTCCTACTACGGATGAGAAAGATTTTGAAGAAAAACAACAATGTGATAAGGAAAGCATGCAAGTTAATCTTGAAGAGCAACAATTTGAGACACAAGTTGAAATTAAGAAGGAGTTGGATTTGGTGGAGATGATCTCTCAGGTTAATCAAAGTATTAATTGATGTTTAAATCAGTGTCCTTGGATTGGAGGCCATTCATTATAATTATGGATTTAGCTTCAAATATTTTTACAAGGTTGATATGGAACTTGGATTTAGTTCCTCATTTTGTTACTATTTACAGTTTTTTTTTTTTTTTGACAGAATCTTAAGTGATGTTTAAACCAACATACTTCAATTCAAGTCTTAAACCAACATATACTCATAGACAATAATGAATAAGTGAAGAAATATACTTCAATTCAAGTTTTAAACCAACATATACTCATAGACAATAATGAATAAAGAGGACCATTTTTTCCTGTTTTGTTTCTAAGGTTCTGTCAACACTTTTGGGTTTCAAGTCTTTTACAAGACATAGTAAAACTGTGTCCCTTCTCCACAAACACAAGTCAATGACATTATTGATATTCTTTTTTAGGAAACCAAATTAATTAATGAATTAATAATTTTGACATCTTGTCTGCTCTAAGTAGTATATTGAGAACTTTAAGCCACTTAAATTGATCATAAGCTAATCTTCACTCGACTATTTAGGTCCGAATTTAAAGATTGTTGTCGCTTCTTAAAAATGTGTTATGAAGAGATCAAACTACATCATACCCCACAAACTAGTAAGGTTTGACCAAACTGAATGTTTCTTTGACTTTTCAGGTTTGTGCAAATTCTTGTCACTTGAGGGACGTCAGAGACTAATCTCTCGAGAGAAATTGAGATTATTGACATCTTTCAATATATGTTTGTCTATACATGTCGGTTAGGGATCGAACTCTAAACTAAATAATTAAAGGGTACAAGTATCTACCACTTATGTCTGATTTGGTTAATAACTTCTGTATAAGACCTAGATGACACAACTTGCTTAAAACCGAAAAGGCAGGGTAGTAATAATAAAATAAAGAGGTATTAACAAGTATCAGTTACACATGTTTTCTTTTGGACAGGTAACAAGTCTCACTGTTTCAGTTACATGTTTTAGTTAATTAATTAATAGATGAATATTGGTCTTTGGGAGTAAATGGTCTGTGTAACTGCATGAAGGAACAGTTTTGAAGAACGTTATTAAGATAGTTTTAATTAATATTCAGTACTAGTACTAAATTACTTGTGTTGTTAAAATTATAATTAATTAATGAACAACCATAATGCAGTAAATATCTCTATTGTATGGTGAAAAGCAAAACTAAATATGAAATTTAGGACAAAAAAAAGTTGGTTTTTTTTTCTTACAAGTTAAAACGGAGGAAGTATGTATTAGTAATACACTCTCTATCACACTCTTTTTTAAAAATAAAAAACTTGATATCCGACTTAAGGACCTTCTAATCTAGGGACCAATCACACCGTTCTCTATCACACTTTTATGAATACACTTTTGTTTTGTTAATGCTTAAAAATCAAATGAATTTACCAATAAGGTGTGGTCTAAGTGTGCTAGTAACTAGGGCTCTTTAACAAGATCTTATGGGAGAGGAGTTGTCCCTTAACTGATACTCTACATCCAGGGAGATTAGTCCTACAACTACCCGAGATACTTTGAGTTCATTATAAAAATATTCAAAAGAGTTTCACTATTTTGAAGATGAATACTCCTTTAAAATTCCTTAAATATATAACTTTGGCTAAATCTATAGACCTCAAAACATATGTTGCACACCAAAATCTATAGACTCTCACGACAATTCTTGTTAGGATATAGAATATAGGATAATTGGGCAGTTATGAGTTAGTTAATAGTAGTTAGTAAGTTGATGAGTTTGTTAAGAGTTGTTATTTTGGTTATTCTTAGAAAGTCTATAACTAGTCATCAATTGGTAGAGGAGAAAGATAGCTTTGAATAATTAAATTTGGTGTCAAGAGAATTATCTAGTGTGAAAGGAGAGTGCTCCTTTGGGGTAGCCTTGTGTGCAAGATTATCATCTTCATTGTATATCTACCTTATGTATGTTGTCTTTCAATCTCTCTACATGAATAGGAAATCCTTCATTTTCTTGCAATCTTTTATACCACTATTCTAGGAATTATTTCCTGTTCAAAGAAATGATCCTAACAACTATCTCAGGAAATTACTAGTATTTGCCTTTTGTTTTCTTCATCAGAACTTAGCATTTGCCTAGTTGCATGTAAGTTACCATGACTTCACTATTAGTCAATAAACAAGCAGGCTTATCTAAATGCATGGTCTAGGGTATAAGGTAATGCAAATTAACCATAAACCCACCACTCTTTTAACATAACAGGTTGGGCTAGGTGAGTAGGGATTGGGACACTGCGTAGGAAATCAAAAGAAAAATGACACATTGTATAAGCACCAACTAGAAATAAAAAAATACAGTTTTATTAATTAAAAGTATTAAAAACTCGTATGTAGTTCAGTAAAAAACTTGTAAAAAAAAATCAGTACAAAAAATAGCAGGTCAACCAATAGAACAGAGTATATAAAATTGAAAGACTAAACCAGAACCCGACTATAATGAGGCTTCACAAACATTCTGCTGGAAAGAGCTCTCAGGATTTTTGTCATCAACTTTTGAGTGGTGAGGGAAATCATACGGCATTTTATCAGCAGAAAGTCCTGCGTCGTTGAACACCTTGATCACTTCTTGATAGACTACTGCATTTCCATCCGGTGTCAGGTGCAACCCATCCCTGTAACAGCAAAACAGCAATGTGAACGACCTTTAATAGGAGAATCTCCCATAAATTTATTTTACAACACATAATAACTGATGCATAATTTAAATAGCCCCGAGATGGTCACACAAATTAACATATTTAAAATGTCCTAGTCCTCTCCTGTAACTATAAATCTTCATATATATTACCATTTAGAAGCTAAACCAATGCCCTTAACTAAGAACATGATCACACTATATATAGAAGCTAAACCAATGCCCTTAACGAAGAACAGGATCACACTATAACCAGATTAGTCAAAGATAATCCATGAGGCCTTTTTGGCTTTATTTAACAAGAAAAGGTGGTCAAACTTTTGTCATAGTCTATATTGTTTGAGTCGAGGTTGTAACAAACCACAGAAATTTCTTTTGCCAGCCATCTGTTTCTTGCATTTTGGACCATAGATTGATATATGCCACACCCAATTCCTTAGCTATCTCAACACATGCTTTTGCATATTGACCAGTAACTTCATTTGTTCTTTCCGGTAATTCTCTAGCATTCTTACCGTATAAGGATCTGCAAGACACAAGCAAAACCACTCAAACATAAAACTAATATAAAATGGTGAATAGTTAAAAACTAATATTCTCAATTTCATGACGGGCAAGTCGTATGCCACAAAAATAACCAGCAAATACATAAGCAATGTGTGAAACAGTAACATGACACAGTTTAAAGATGGTAGTTTTAAACAAAATGGGAGTAACCACAATTGTTTTGCCTAGAAGCTGATAGTAACAAAACAACAACACACTATGAGGGTGTTAAGTATAATAAAAGAGGCTGTGTGTGAGGGTGCAAGGTATAACAAAAGAGGCCATGTCACCAAGAACAGTTTTATTTGATGATATCAATAATAGCCAAGTAAATAATGTTACGGCAAGACAATGTTCATAAACGAATGCAGAATATGAATATGGAATTTAAAGAGAGAAGGAATTTATCATACATTGCATATGCTTGACGCCCTTCCTCACAAACTGGAGGTGGAGTAATAAGCACAATAAGCATAGTTGGTGAGCATGACTGAAATAAAATTTTCATTTGCAATCAATAACTGATAATATAATTGGAATTTAAGGTATAACGGTTTAATTAATGCTAAAACAGATTTTTTTGTACAGACAAGTAAGATTCAATCAACTAACAACAGGCTACTCCTTAACCCAGTGTAGCACTCAACCTAGAAGCAAACAACAATGGTGGAAGAAATCATGTACCTTTGAAAGCACAAGTAACAAGAAAGAAACTCATTGGAATCACAATCATCCAACTAAGATGAGACAATACTAGCACAAACACAAAGCACGTAAAAATAAAATCAAAATTTCTGTCAAATATTCCAGTAAACTAATGCTACATTACCAAAAAAATAACTTAATTTCTCTAAAAAGTTTCAATATATAAAATAGAAAATACTTTAAGACTCCAAAAAATACGGAGCTACCGAACCAATCCTGATATTTTTAATCCTTATATTTTCATGCCATAGCAATGCATTTGAGACAACATGCCCAGTAATGATCCAAAATATTTTCATTGAATAAGTAGTTGAACCAGCCATAAGCTAAGAATTGGGATATACTCAGTTAAAATATGTTCCCTCCGTCTCACAATGAATGCCACATCACATTTGTAAAATGTTCAACTCACTTAAATTGTAGCTACAAATTATTTTAGCATTCAACTCAATTTTTGTCGGAATCAAGAATACAAAAGAAATTGGTGATAAAATGTTGAACAACAGGTAATTGAGAGAAACTAATCAAAGATTAAATGTAAAACAAACATAGCATCAACAAAATAGAACCTTTAAGTGGAGCACAATTTTTTGGAGATTTTGTTTATATTCTGGAATAGGTACATGTTGTCTTTCACTAGTTCTTCCAGACAAAGCCGCATCATTAGCACCAAAGAAAATAGTGGTAGCAAGAGGTTGTTTACTTGATTCCTGAAAATGAAATCAAAATGAATAACCACCCCAAAAGAATTGAAAATTGTATCTAAACAGAGACAGAACAGTTGTAACAGAGAGTGACGGGCGATAATATTTTTATATTCGAAAATAAAATAAATATTTTTGTATTTTTTTTATAGTTGTACCGTTGTCCTGCGATTCAGGACAAAATTCCTTTCACTCAGTTTTTAAATCAAACAGAGTACGACAAAAGTCATTAGCAGATCAAACGCATAATTTGATTACATACCAAAGGGAAGAGATGATGGAGTAAGAACAAAGCCCATCTAGTGTTGTAACCACCATAGCCACGAATAAGTACATCAGCCTGAAATATGCCATTAATTCAATTTTTTCTGATTCGTTAGTTACTTAGTTATATTACAAGAAAATTAAATGGATTGGATTGGATCGGAGAATGAAGAAGCTTAACTTGCGAGAGTATGCATTGGCGAGTGAAGCACCCCAACCATTTTCTCGGAAAGATTGCTCTGTTATTGAATCACCAAACAACACTATATTTTCTCTCATTCTGCAGATTCTGTTATTACTTTTTCACGAACAGATCAATAACCAGATCAACGCACCAAAACCTCTTTCGGTTATTTTCTCAATAAATTGTGAAATGACTTTGTCATCCTTCGTAATAATTTTTTTTTAAGTGTTTTGCAATTAAGGGGGGTGTATTGGATTGGGATTTCATGGGATTTTAAAAGACTTTTTTATGACAAAAAAATTTTGAGGTATTCAATCATGACTTTTAAAAAAGTTAAATAAATCTTGTGGTATTCAATTAAGACAAATAAGATTTTTTTTTTAGGGCAACAAAATCCGTTGGTATTCAATTGAGATTTGTTCCTACTTTTAAAATGTCCATTGGTATTCAAAAGTCTACCGATTTTG
Organism: Trifolium pratense; assembly: GCF_020283565.1. Lineage (NCBI taxonomy): Eukaryota > Viridiplantae > Streptophyta > Magnoliopsida > Fabales > Fabaceae > Trifolium > Trifolium pratense. The sequence goes on from NC_060063.1 coordinate 52,273,476, forward strand.
ATGGATTCTTGTTTGAAATGGATTTTGAGAGACTTTTTAGTTGAAAATACACTTGACAGACTTTTTCAACAATCTCACCAAAAGCCTTGAGACTTTTTTGAACTCTCCAAGACTTTTTACTTTCATCTGTATAAAATTTCTTCTTCTTCTTTATTACTTTCACAGTTCATCATCACTGCACCCGATTTTTTCTTCTTTTCTTTGTTCACTTTTTCAACAATCTCTCCAAAAGTCTTGAGAATTTTTCAAACTCTTCAAGACTTTTTACTTTCATCATCATTATACCGGTTTTCTTCTTCTTCTTTACCTATCAAATATATTTTTTTGCAAAAAAATTTTTTAACAAATTCTACATCTTTTTTACGAAGTTTTGATTAATTACAACGGCAAACAAATTTTTTTCGTCACCCATTCATCTGCTTCTATTTTCCATCAATGGTGGTGGTGGTGATAACCTTTTTATTGGTAAAAAAAAATGTAAGGTTTTTTTTAAATCTTTGGATTCCCAAAAAAATATAATTTCTTTTATTAAAATTTATTGATTCTTTTAAAATTTTCCTAATATACAAAAGTTTCCTAATATATAAAGTGTTATGAAATCTTGATTGTAAAAAAGTCTTTTGAAAAAATCTCTCAAAATTCATTCAAATCATGTGTTAAAAATCTTGATAAAATCTCACAAAATCAATATAGTCCAACAAAATCTCATAAAATCATCAAGACTTTTTTTGCCAAAATTGTCTCATAAAATCTCAATTCAATACATCCTCCTAAATATTGATCAAATTCTCTATGGTGGTGGTGAGACTTATTTTTATCATTAGATTAAATATGATAATTGATTGTCTTTTAAGTTTAGCGGTAGAGATATGACATTATATATGCAGAGTTGGATTTGAATCCAGACACTTCACTTATCCATTTTTAAAGTGAAATTTTTAACACTAAACTACTCAAAAAAAAAAAAACTATGATTGATTTAATTATGAGGCTTATTAATCTAATAGCGAAAAATAAATATGTGTGGTAAAAGATGTGTTATTCACTAGGATATATTAGACAAAACCTTAATTTTTTTTTAGTAACCTGGTGGCTAGAAATTCTATTTTAAAGTGGATAAGTGAAGTGTCCAGATTCGAACTTCGGTCCCTACATATAAAATGCGATGTGTGTTACCAATTGAGCTAAATTGAGCTAAGCTCATGGTAACAAAACCTTAAATCTTCTTTTACCTATGTTCCATGAAGCTATTAACTTACACAGAGGAAACTACAATTTCTTGCTTCATTGACAATCAATTCTTGACCACAAATTTGATTTCTCAACGAAAATACAAATAATTTGGTAAGACTGTCAAATCACGTTAGAGCAAAGCAACTTTCATCTAGGGACTATATGGACACAACCAAACAAATGCTGTATCTTGAGGATCTGGCTACGGTTTGTTGTCCGCTTTGTTTGGATTGTTGTATCGTTACTAACTTACTGTCCTTAATTTACACGCATTGAATAGATAAAGCATATTGAAAGTTTCACAGCACAATGAACTTATGTTTGAATTAAGATATTGGATTCAAATGGTTAACGAGATCTCCATAGGATAGATAGTTCGGAAGAATCCGAGTTCGATTTCTGACGGGAATAATTTTTTGTCAGACTTTACTTATCTCACGACCGATTTCTGACGTAATACGACCATTTCATAGACAACATTTTCACAGTCAATTCTTTAACATATACTACTTTAACCCTTGTTAGTATTTTCCATTTTAGAATCCACCTTTCATAGTGTGAGGCCAGATGAAAATAAAAGCTAAATAATAACAGCAGACACTCAAGTGGATGTTGAATTGCTCTTCAATGAAGTCCACACAACACAGCATCGAAGAATAATTCATAAGGTATAGAAGAAATACTATTTTATTCTGAAAACCAAGTATAAAACCATTATCATGGGTTTATACTTCTTAGTTTTCAGAATAAACCTTGTTCATAAAGTATATAGAAGCATAAAAATCAATACCATTACATTAGCATTAACCTTACCCAACAATTGAATGCAATGCATTTAATATCATTAATACAACACTTATTTTGGTTATGTGACTCAGAAAAACATAACAAAGACAACTAGTCAATTTGAGAATAACATCATCCTATGTCTTACTTTAAAACTCGCCTAAGTGCATGTTCGGTATCATGGGATCGGTTTGTCAAAATCATAGTAGATTGCTGTGATTTTGCAGAAGCTACAGAGTACAACTTCCTTAAAATCCTCCGCCGTGGTTTTTTGACAACTCACCGTGATACCAAATATAGATTAATTAGTCTTAGTTTGTTGAACAACATCCAACAAAAAATTGGTGAAAAATGACTCAAAAGATGGCAATTTTGCAAACCCAGGAAAGTAATTAATATCAATTACAAGGTACCTTCTTGGATTTTTACCATCTCTAATCACATCAACATTGAAAAGATTAAGTCCCAATCTTTCCCTCAAAGCTCTTGCCAACTCAACAATCAAACTCTGAGGTGGCAATTCAGCCTCATCAACAACACTACCACCTTCCTCACCATTTTGAACACTCAAATTCGACACTTGCGAAAACGGCACCGACCCTTTAACCGTCTCAAGCTTCTCCTCAGAAATATCACCCAAAGATTTACGCTTTACGCAAATCGAATGCTGCCCAGCAACGTAAATCTTGAAAACAACTCCACCATGGTTCACAAACTCCTGCAAAACCATAGGATTATTCAACGATTTAACACCGTCAAAATCGAAAACCAAAAACAGAGTATGAGAATCAACGGTGCTGTTAGCTTCCAATGGTTTCGCTATGACAGGAAACTTCAAACCCAGTTCCTCAATCGAGCCGAAATCGAAGGATTTCGGTTCTTTAACCGCAACTTGTTTGGGAGTTTCAACATTGAAATTTTCATTTTCAATAGAAAGATTCAAGTGGGTCACTGATTCCAGCATGGTAAGGCGATTGTGAAGACGAGAAACCAATTCGGGGGGATCTATGATGACTGTGTTTGGGTGTTTGTTTGAGAATTCGTGTAATTGTTTTTTCCAGTTTTGGGTGTGGAGTTTGTGGATGATGCATTGGAATGGACCTTGTTGGGATAAGGGTGTGGTGGGTTCGATTTGTACGAGGTCGATACCATGTTGTTTGGCGTAATCTATGAGAGAAGGTTGAATGAAGCTTTGAACTTTCTTGGGTTCAAGAGCATAGCCTACACGAGCTGTTGCCATGTCTGTTTGTTCTTTGTTGATGTGCAGTGCAGAGGATGATGCAATTTAACCAACTTTCTCTTGTGAATAATCTCAGTTTTCTTAAGTGAGATTCTGCTTAAAATATAAGTTAACTTTTGTTTATAGAAAAATGCTAAAAAGTATTCCGGACACTTTTTAAGAATTTTAAACAGTAACTTTGTGTAATTTTTTTATGGTAGTATGTGACATCAACACATTGAAAATTAAAATATAAGTTTGTATGATAATTTCTTTAAATAGATACTTAAAGAATGTCCTGAAAACACTCGTTAGCCAGACCCTTGTTTGTATATGAGACAGATGGACTACCTAAGGTTGTTTAAAATGTGTAAAGAAGTTGCAGGAATATTGTTAGGTCGGCACAAAAGTCCACACAGATTGTAACAAAAAGAGTCAGTTTTGGGTTTTATATTACTAGTATTATTATTAGCATCATGGAATCTATAAAAAAAATAAAAAGAAAAGAAGAAATTACCAATGATACTCGTGACAAAATAAGGAGGAAAATAAAAAATCTTGTTTGACATATTTGCAACATTATTGGCTTTTCCTGTCGACATGAGATACCCCTTACTTTACGCAATTTTCAACCCATGAAGAATACCCCCAACGTTCTGCTTTCACAACTGAGCAAGCTCCCAAAAGTTTTATAATTTAACTCATACTTTCTCACACTTTATTAATGTGTCGTCTTACTTAACCGTGCAATTATCTTGCTTAAGACAAGTTATTGGGTCCATTTGTTAAAGGTTAAAAAATATTATCCAGCAAATGAATCTGTTACTAGTAATATGATACTGTTGATAACGCTCATAACACGTTCAGAACATAATGGAAACAAATATTAAACTGATAAAACTAAGACAAGGAGAAGAACAAGGCCTTAACATCATACAAGTTATGTGGGACGAATGTGTTCATGCTAAGTTTGATGAATTTCTGCAGTCTTCCTAACACAATGATTATCTTTAAATAGACAGCTGAAGAAACGTTTCCATACCACACACATTAGTAGCAGGCTTGCAAAATCATCTACATTGAAAAAAATGAAATACTGATACAATACAATGACTAAACTTACATCTCAATTAACGTCAAAATTGTGGCCTCCGTATTCTTAAATGACAGCAACATTCAAAAATTTGAAGGAATCAAGAGTTCTTCCATCAGTCAATCAACATACTATACATGAGACCTATGCTTGTAATTGTATAGATTCGACTTTGTTGTAAGCAACATCCTTGACTTTCTTGTGGGAACCATGTTTTGATTTCTTGGATTTCTTTTTCTTTGAAGCAGTATCATTATCATTTTCAAGAGTCTGATCCTTCTCCTCAATCTCATCTTCAAGACTAGATTTGTTGGATTTCCTTTTCTTCGAAGCAGACTTATTTTCAATAGTGTGATCTTTCTCCTCGATCCCATTTCTTGGTCTGGAGCATCAATTTCGGGCCGCAATGGAAACTCAGCCTTTGATACCGTCTGTTGGGTATCTGGTTCAATAACTGACATTCCTGATAGAATGAAATCTAACAAAAATGTGCTTCTTACAAGTCTGTCTATCCTACCAAAGTGCCTCTGACTATATGGTATAAGACCTTCAAGGAGTTCACCAACCCCTTTAATCTGAAATATACCATAGAAAAAGTCAGTCAGACAATATTCTGTTGCCTAAAAACCTTGCAATTGGTTCTATAAGATACAACGACAACCATCCTGAGAAATTGAAGATACATATGCCTAAATCCCTTCACATAAACCAATGAATATGAAAATGTTTTACCAAAAACAACAATTGGGCTAAAAGTTGCATTATGTAGAATTCAATAGACACACACACACACACACACACATATATTAGTATATCGTATATAAACATACTTTATCCTAGTGCCGCAATGCAGTTTCTATCAGTGATAACAGAGTTTTATTTGTTACCAAATCTCATATTTATAAAATATTTTCTCATTTGCTTTATAGCAGAGAATACAATCTATAGCTAAATACTATGATTTTTGGCTGGTTAGGTTACTGCTTTTATTGTCTGTTTGAGCTCCATCTGCTTCCGAAATTAATCAGACTGTGTATTTCAGTCTTTAAGGATCAGAATTGCATAAAACATCTTAAAGAAGGGCTAAAAATACCTGAACAATATCGGTTGGAGGAAAGATGTTGAACACTCTAAAAAGCACAAACTGTGAGACATAACAGAGCTTTGGTTTTGTATTCCATTCTCGAATGTAGTTAAATAATAAACGAAGCTCTTCATTGCCGAAGGTCTTAAGTGCTCTGTCAACATGATCTTCGGCTCCACTCTTCCTGCACAAGAAGATTCAGGTTTGTCTGTTATGCGATGCCAATCAGATTTAGGTCACAAAATAGATAAAAAAAAAAAAAACAAACCTGCAAAGTTCTGCAAATAATTCATAAAGTTTATGGGGTCTGCGCAGTTCAAATGCAATTTGGACTGCCTTGGTATAGTCAGCATCTGATAGAGCATTCTCTAGCTCTTGACCTTTTAAAACTGCCTCTTCCTGCATTGACAAAAGTAGTCATATTACTTTTTTTTTAAACCATGAAATTGGGATAAACTACTCAACTAAATTTTTTTTGCAGAACTTCAAGGATATGCTTCACCCTAAATGCCTTGATTTTCTCATAAAATGACATCATAGCTCCCGATCACAACCTCTCCTCTTATTCATAGGAACATGCCATATTATCTCAACCTAATTTACTTAACTTTCTCTCACAATAATAGTCACTAACAGATACCTAAACCTTTTGAGATGCACAAGGCACACATGATTTTGAAGAATATTTCTATCAAAAAGCTGTATTTCTACTTTAATATGTTTGTGTAATCACTCATCCATCAAAATTTGTGCATTTGGTGATGGGGAATAATTGTAGAATGAAACTTAGCAATCATTATATCATGCACGAGCACGATCACAATACACGACCTTCGATTTAACCTCAATGCTATGTGGGAAACAAAAATGTACAATCAGTTTAACTAACCTCTTTACGGAAAGCTTCTTCTTTATCAGTTGCCGTGGAATCTAGCCACAGATTGACAACAGCATCACTGCCACCAGTTGCAAGCATTTCTGTTTTCCTGCCTACAGCCAAGGCCCAAACCTGCAGACCAAAATTTTCAGCAAAAGTTGAGAAGGGCAAAAAATAGTTGAATTCTCTGTTTCAAGGAAAACCTTTTTTGTAGAAAAAAGAACAGGAAGGAGTAGCTCATTAAAACCTAATGGTTACAACTGCATTTTAAGCAAAATTCATGAATGAAACAAAACATCTTGATAAATACTATATAGAGTATATTTGCCAACTCACTCTAACGAATAAGATATGATAATCTTTATATTCAAACCATATGAAAATCTATAATTATATTAACTGTTAATCAAGATAATCATCTATATTGTTCACATTATTTATGGAGCAAGAAACTGAGATGTGCCACTGCCAAATGTAATCTAAACACTTGAAGGTAAAAATTGAAACATATGACTAAAAAAAATGGATTAAAATTTTCTGTAACTATGGAAATGATAAATGATCAAGAAAAGCATAATTTGAATGTTCGGCAGAGCATAGAATTCAGTAGCATTTATACAATTTTCTGACTGAGAGGTGAATAGGTCAAATCTTAAACTACTCAATAATAATAATAATAATAATAATAATAATAATAATAATAATAATAATAATAATAAAAGATTTAAAAATTCTTCTGAGAATCTTTAAGTATGCAACACATTTGAACGACATTTTTCCAGAGATGTACACGAATCAACAGAAAAATATTATAGGTTCTTAAAACTTTGAAGGGAATTTACTCCATTATCCCTCCCCACCCTCCAAAAAAATCGAACCGCAAATAAAGGTTGAAAATAATCCCTTAACCAATCAGACCCTGAATAAAAACCGCAAAAAAATAGGATTATAACATAGGATCAAGCAGAACCTTGTCTTCATGATGGTCATATGTGGCAACACATTCATTTGATTTTACAGTCCATAGTTTTACTAAACCGTCAGCACCTGAAACATTAATTGAGGTGATCAAACACGCATTCAAAAGGTAGGAAAATAACAAAAGCAGCTACAGATAGTCCCATACCACAAGAAACAATTTGCGTTCCACGAGTAATAAACAGTGCTCTTAACACACTTGAAGTGTGTCCTTCAAATGTCTTCAAACACGAGCCATCAGATATAGCCCATATCCTTATTGTTTTGTCACCAGATGCTGTTACTACACATTGATCAACAGGGGAAAATTCTACAGACCAAATTCCTCTTTTATGCCCTTTAAATACAACTACTGATACTAGATCTGGAAGCCTCCAAACACAAGCAGTGCGATCCTGATAGAAGACATGAAAAAATAATTGATGGTAACTACGGTGGAAACAATACATTTTCAAACTATGGTCAACAATGCAAACAGTTTATATATAAAGGCCAAAGAAATCTGCAAGTCGGATATAATACCAACCTGAGAACCACTACATACTAAACTATCATTTGGAGCAACAGCTACACAATTGATATCTTTATCATGAGCTGCAACAACAGCTTTTGCTTTTAAATTAATCGGAGCTGTCCCATTGTCTGAGAGACCATCCATACTCCACACCTTAAGAGTATGATCGCTGAAAAACATTCACACATTCATAAGAAATAGATCTAAACAGTATAGTAGTATCCAAAAGCTAGCATGTTTAAAACCAAAAGATTCAACAATAAATTTGTTCACATATTAGAACAATCAGTTCATACAGCATAAAAAACAGGAAAGTCAAAGTTGATGTTTGGGAAAAATGAACTGTTGGTAGCAGACTGACTATCTTGAAAGAGATAAATGTGGCTGTCTTCTTTAAAAGATTGGCAACACAGCATAGGTCAACCATAACATGTTTTAACATGTAATATCAAATTGTCACTTTAGCAAAACAGAGCTACAGACAGCAGTCAAACTTTAGGAGAAGGTTTTGAAAATATTGATTTCTAACTAGTTCAAGTCAATATATCCTATTGGTGTTAAACTGCTGTAGTGAGAGAAAATAAGAGTGATGAGATTACTTATTCTCTTCTTCATGTATAACATTGTCACTTGAGAATATATTAAAAAAAATAAGGCGTAAGACAAATTTATTACAATTTTCATGCCCTTTTTCATTTTGCGGTAGATAGTTCTGCTATTAAAAGAGCTATCATGAGAAAAACCACATGAAGTGATTCCAAAAGGCAGGAACTTATGGAGGGTAAAAAATAAAAAAATTCTTGTTATGAATAAAAATACAAATAAATGCATCTACACTCACCTGCTGCCACTAACAAAGAAGTCACGGTTTCTTTTTGAAAATGCAACGGCTCCAACAGCTCCCATGTGACCTATACCGACTCCAATGCAGCTTGTACTTTCTGATTCCCACAACCTAACCTATACAGCAAATGGACATTGTTATATAATTTTAGATGACCTCAGTACAATGCACTACAAGCATATTAGTATTATCAACTTATTAGGACACCGGTTTTTAACATTATAAGAGAGTGGTTCCCATAGAAGAAGTTCAAAGTCTTAGTTGAGACCAAAGAGGAAAAACTTACGGTGTTATCTTTACTTCCGGTAACAATTAGGTTTCTCCCAGAAATTGATACACAGGTGTCAAGGCATAGAATGATTTCAGTATGACCAGTCAAGACATAAGAACATGACATAGATGCAAGGTCATAAACCCGAACCTGCAAACCTCCAATAGGGTAGTACATTAAAGGCCACAGCCATAATCATCACACTTTTAAAGGCCACAGCCATAATCATCACACTTGCTAGACTGAAGAATGGAGAATTAATGCAAAACAAATTGAAGGATGGTAATCTAATGCTGAACTTCTTACATTGATCAATTTTATAAAATTATAACTGTGCAATTTAAAAAAATGAGGACACATAGTTTTCTGGTGTGATATAACACCAGTCTTTGGAAGACGCGTTTAACTAGTATTTTATTTTTCTTGTTTGTGTTCTTTTTTTTCCCCCTCATTTTCAATTACTTGCTAAATTACTTAGATTACATTTGCTGAGATGAGAACTATAATCAAACAATATTTGGATAAATATAAAGAAAAACATGTTCTTTACTTTATCTACATCCATGATTATGATATAATGTTACAAAGTTCTAAATGACAACAACAGCAAAATTAGACATGGGCATTCAAAACATCAAGAAAAAACTATTTTATCCTTCTTGCCCAACACACAGGGTTTCCAACCACAACAAAATAAAGTATGAAACCAATGAGCTTTTAATATCAAGACTCGCAACTCTCGAAAACATAAATAAGACCATGACAACATTTCAAAATTATCTTAAACATGAATGGTTGACTTATTGAATACACCTCATTCTCTCTGGATTGAAGATTTAAAAAGGGTCTTATTTCAAAAGTTGCGGCGATCAATTACAGATTGAAAAGGCTCCACAGATGGAATCTCATTCTTAAATGTTCTATTCAAAAAAATATTCCAAAAGTGCTTATATTCTCAGTCTTGATTCTTGAATGCATATATATAATTACTTTTTATCCTAATAAATAGAGATGTGGATCATGTTCAGCACTTGGTCAATTCATTTTAAAAACACACTACATCAAATTTTAAATGTGGTGACGATAACAAATACCCTGCACCCAATGGAAACCTATACTTTTTTTCAGCATTGATATCTTCAAATTGAAAGAGTTGCTAAAAAAGTTAAACTCTACTTGGACCACAACATTTTACTGCTTTCTAGATGCAAATGCACATTCTATACCTGTTCAAGATTTGTAGCTAGAGCAAGGAATTTTTCATCATCCCCAACAAACTTCATATCTACAACCTCTTCGTTATATCCCACTAGTCTTTTGGTAAGACTTAATTGCAACAACTCTTCAGTCCAGTTCAGAGAGTAAAATAGAAACTGCTGATCTGCAGTCACACAAAGCAAACCTTGATTTGTGCCAAGCATAACAGCAGAAGTGAAACCCCTTCGCGAACCATCCTCATCTGTGCTGTTTGTGACATCTGAAGCTTGTTGCTCGAACAAGCAAACTGCACTGTTGATATAAAAAAATTAAGTGCACAACTTCCATCTTGATCGAGACAATTTTGAAATTTAAAGACAGTTCTTCACCTTTAGTTGCTAAACAATATTACATCACAAATTTAAGTGTGCCAGATTACTTACAAGTTGCCTTCATCAGAATAAATCTTCAGTAACAAACACAAATTTTATCACCAAGTTTTTAATATGGGTCCTTGCATACCTCCGGTATTTAATTTTAGTCCACCATTAACTAAGTTTAACTCATGCAAATTGTTATGGAACAATAAATATTTTAGCTGGTGGAAAACATCAATATATATTACCCTTCAGAACTCCATATGCGCACAATGCCCCGTTCACCAACTGTAACAAAATACAATGCTTGGGAACCTGCATGTTTTTTTGAATTTTGCCGATGTGAATCCAAAGAAGAAGCAAAAGGACTCCCAGCACTAATTGCACAAACAGATTCAACTGCCTCATTTGTGACGACAGTCTTCTTGTTGCTATAATCATGAAGATCCCACAATGTTACAACCTGCCAATAAAAATCAACAAACCAGTTTGTCATATTAATAGATTAAGTTCATTACAGATTTGGTCTACTAGTAAAAACATAATCCAGACAAATTATGCAATATGAATTATTAAGGATACATCTCACTTAAAATTCCAAGAAAAAATATAAATGCTTAAAGCACTTGATATACAGGAGTTTTAAGGGGGAAAAAAAAATTTCGGGGAAGAAATGAAGGCGGCAAAAAATGAAGGCGGCAACTTAAAAATCCTAAATGAATGAGTAAAGGAAAGAATAAAATGAAGAAAATAAAAAGTTTCAGATGTTATAACAAAAAGTAAAGTGGGGTCTTATAAATCATGCCTTATCTCTTCCAGCACTGAGCAATGTCCATCCGTCTTCAGATACTGCAATGGAAGTCACTGCAGAGCGATGATTATCTAGTGTTGCAATACAGTTCTTTCGCTTGGTCTTGGAAATATCCCAAACCCTTACGGTTGCATTATCACCCCCATCATCACTACCAGAAAAAAGCTGCAGACACCAAATCCTCATGATAAGTTAAATATATGAATGTGGATTCAACATTTGAGAATAGTTGGAAACTAGTAATAGGGAAAATATATAAAATTCACATTTGCATTAAAAGGATTACAAAAGACTATCTCATCAATTCTAGGTTACCGCAGAGTTATTTAACTCCTCCACACTTCTCATGTTACATTAACTTCAGTCTTCTTATACTTCAAAAATCACAAAATGTAAACCAAAATATAAAGGATAAAAAAAGACACAAACACATTATATCACCATCAATTAAAAATTACACTCCTCGTGTCACCGGTCATCATTAATCACTCTATTCAGTATAATGTATTGACACCGTGCAAAAAATCAAGCAATTACCCAGTGTCTTGTTGTTTTAGATTTTCTACATGGAAAAGATGGACAAGTTTGTTCCTCGTTCAATTAACGCCAGATTTTAATGTGTAGCTCACATAACAGTAATCAGTTATTACGATTCATTTCACCTTAGTATAAATTGCTTCAATTAATCCCTATCAAGGAAATGCATACGAGCAAAAACACAATGCAACAAAATAAAAAAGAGTAAGGTAAGGACTCACAAGCTGTTTCTCGGGATCAGGATGAAACATAACACAAGAAACAACTCCACCATGACCTTTAAAGAAATGCGTACAAAAGCCACCATCAACATCCCAAACAAGGACCTTCCTATCAGCTCCACCAGTAGCAAGCAACCCTCCAGAAGGATCACATGCCATACACATAACAGGACCCTCATGACCCTAAAACAACGCCAACATTAATCACATTACATACAAATATGCATAACCAAACATTTAATTGAACCTATAGCCTAATTGGATTGGTTTATTTCAACTTATCTACAAGCATAAATACTTGTGAAACTGTTTGGAAGGACTTATGAAAAACAACTTATAACATGTTTATAAGCTGTTTTCGGCTTATTTTCCAAAATAGATTACCAAAACAGCTTATATTATAGCTTATATGAAATCAATATAGTTTAATTTTATCTTAGCTTATTCATAAGCGGTTTTATGTTATAAGCTGCAAATTAAGCTGTTTATTCAAACACAGTTGCTAAACCTAATCTGAATGTACCTTCCAAGAGCGCACGCATTTGAGAGTAGATAAGTCCCAAACTCTGATTTGACGGCTGTGGCTGGAAGAGAAGAGGATTTTATCGTCGGGGCTAAGAACTAAGGCGGTGACTTGTTCGGAGTCTCCTTCGAGGGTGGACTTGATGGATGCGGTGGCGGAATCGACGATTTTGATTGAATCGGCGCATGCACAGACGATGAAGGAACCGTCCGATGAGACGGCGTAGGGGCCACCGGTGTAGAACTGTTGCAGAGCCGGAACACAGCGGTAGTTGGTTTTCAGGCGAAGGGACTCCATTTTGGTAACGCAACTGTAATTTTGGTTTGGCGGAAGTAGGGTTTAGTTGCAAGGGTTTTTGGTTTGGCTTTTTTTATATTTTATTTATTTTATTATTATTATCATCGTTATTTTTTTTTTGGTAACTTCTTGACCTTTTTGACAGAAATTCTTGAGCTTTTTTTTTTACCACAATGGATTATGTATTTAAAATACCGAAAATGCCTTTTATTTTTAACTAATTGCATTGTTTTTCTTTTGAAAAGGATAGAAACTATGCTTAAGATGAGAGTGGATTGTTGGATGTTTTAAATTTTGTTAATACTATACCAATATTTATAAAATCAAACTAAATTGATCGAATTGTATTGTAGCTAGTTAAATTTGAACCATATTGAATCATAGTTGAATTCATATTTATTTGATTGATTATTGTATTTTACATGTTTATTCTTAGTATAATATTTTTTAATACTTTTAAATTTATATATTTATTATTGGGATCAATCGTGAATTCATGATTTTATTAATTAGATCATGACTCGAAAATCTATCGATTCTACTTAAAGTACCTCCAACTAAGGTCTCTAACTCTAAGTTCGACAATCTAACAAGAGAATGAGGCAACAATATAACAAGTTCATGATTGAAGTGCGTCTTGTTGGAGTTATCGTTCCGTTTCGAAGGAACGTTATTTTGTAATAAAAATATATTAAACAAGTCGGTCATTGTCATACACTTATGTTATTTAGCAAAATATTAAACAATATTTGCCAAAAAAAAAAGTTAAACAATTAAGACATCTCTTTTCAACTAAGAAATAAAACAAGCTCATTTCGTTTAATTTTTAGTAGAATAGTGAAGGATATTCCATTAGTAATTAAAAAAAGGGTTGAGGGGATCCGTATATGTTGTTCAGGTCGATCAGAAGGCGCATAAATTGCTAGAATATGAATCGTGGGACTTAGTATTAGTTTTTAAAGAGTTTATCATTGGAGCGAAAAATAAGTAAGTTGTTTTAAGATGTGCTTCAATGAGACCTATAAAATAACCTATGAGTAAAGATTACAGTTAGAGATGTCCTTATTATCCAGCTTTTAAATCATTGTGTCATGTCAGCTATCGTGACAAAATGTGAAACAAAGATAAATTGGACATATTTTTTTTTAAAAAAAAATTGAAGTTGACAACATATTAATTTAAATAGGCAGAGTTTTTTTTATAAAAAAAAAAAGAACTTATCGAAATAAAAATGTATTCGCGAAACCAAGATCGGATTAGATAGGCAGTTATATAAAGGAAAAAGCGAAAGTATGAAGGTAAATGTGAGTCAAAGGAAAAACATATATACACATACACACTTGTTACATAACTTTGATAATTTCTCTTCCAACCCCATGTTTCTATTTTACCCAAAACACGCAGAAAACTTTGATAAATAGAAATCGAAGTTATTTTTAGTGTAAAATTTATGCTATAAAAACTTCGAGAAATAGAAACCGAATTTATTTTTGCAGAAAAACTTGGGGGAACGAGAAACTAGGGGAGGGGAGAGAAACTTTCCATAACTTAAGACCTTGAATGACGACTACTTTTGATCATGAGATGTTGCAAATTCAATCTCAAAACACATACATAAGATGAAAAACTAGTTTGTTGGTGACAATTCTACGGAAAGAAACATTTCGTCAACAGACTCACAATATAAGAGGTACATTCTCACTGATGTCTGAGGTTCGATTCTCTCTGGTGCCAATTTTGGTGGGCTAATTTAGTTTATTCAAAAAAAAAAAAGGTACATTCTCACACCATATAGGTTGGTGTTGGGGTTGATTGTCAAGTTTCACATTGTTCGGTCTCTTAAATAGAGAATGAAGTTAAAAATTAGCTATTGGAAAAGTCTCGCGTTGCTTATCGTTAAAAATTAGCTATTAAAGAAGTCTCACATTGCAATTAAGCTATGTGTTTTTCATGAGTGATTTTTTTTTTAAGAAAATGAAACGATTGATCGATCTGATACGTGGAAAAATAGAACTAAGAAATTTTTTATTATCATATCATAACATGCATGTTACAACCTAATATATAGAGGAGACTATAATTACCATGAATAAAATTTAGCCTAACACTTAGAATAAATAATTAGTTAGAAATGAATCAACAACTGCACTAGTTGAATCATTCGTTTTATTTTGAACAAAACTATAAACTACTCCTTCCGTCTCAAAATACAATAACTATTTGACCACTACATGTATACAAATTACCAATGCTTTAACTTTGATTACAAATATTTTTAATTGTACATTAGTAAAAATTATAGAAATTTGATATTTTGAAAAATACTCGTCGAAACAAATCAAACAAGATCTTATATGATAATATTTACATTTATATATTTATAAAAAAATACGGTCAAAATAAGACATATAAATAGTGCACCTAGTCAAATGAGTTTTTATAAAATGGGACGGAGAGAGTATTTGTAAATTGGCATATGCCAAGTGGAGCCGTCTAAGTATCAAAGTTTTACGAAAAACCCTAAGTATAAAGAATTCAAAACTATGGACGCTGCAACTTGCAGAGAACCTTGTTTAACATCTCCGATCAATTTGATCCAGTAGAGATAAAAATTTGTGGAAAAGAAGAGCAAAGATTATTAGGCTTTTGTGTTTCTACCGTGTTCGCTACATTAAAATATGTATTTTGTCTATTTTCTTAGTTATTATTTAATTCATATATAACTACTTTCGTGACGAAATTATTTGATTTACAAATTGGTTACAATTCATAAATATATTTAAAAAATAAATATCTACTGCAAAGTCGGTTAAAATCTGACTATAGTCTTACACACCTATGCGATGATGCTGAGTAGATATGCCTTGTGACTTGTGAGATAAGAATAAGCACACCTATTGCATGTACTATTTTTTCGGAGGTCTATATTACATGACATAATTTCAACTTAATTATATCTAAATTAAGCATGCCAGCCAGTAATTAAATTAAATTAATAAACGATACCTTGCGTTCACAATAAGAATAAAATAAATACTTTAGATTCTACAAAAATAAAAAAAAAATAAATACTTTAGCAAAAAAAAAAAAAGCAGAACCAGTGCTGCACAAGTAATAATAAAAACAATAACAAACCCGTTGCAATTTTTGACCTTTTGCTTAGTCCCCAAGAATACACGCATCACAACACGAGTGAACAATTTTGTTAAATCACAAGACGTGGTCCTCTTATTCAAATTCCGTCACTAATTCCACCGCCTCTCGCTAAGACGCTAACTCCTTTTTTCTTCTTTTCTTATGGCGGTTTCCGTTTCCCTTATAAACAAAACATCATCACCACTTTCTCTCTCCCTTTTCAACTTCCAATTTTCCACTTCCTTCTATCTAGTCTAGAATTTTCTAAATCTAGTTAGTTTTTTTTTTCCCCTCCTTTTTCTTTCTCCCCAAGTGTTTAACATACAAACAATGATTTCATATAAATACAAATTTCCCCTTCTTCTTGATTAGTTAGTTAGTTACTTTTTCATATTTTCCAAATTCTTTAATTCTTCAATCATATAATCTTTTCTTTAAGTTCGAATCTATTAATGGATCAACCAATTCACGATTTACCGGAAAGATCTTCATCGGAGTACGATTCCGCCGGCGATGATGAATCGGTGGTTTCCGATTGCGAGAGCGTTACTTCAGGCGGTCACGTTTCAGAAAAAGTTGTTAGGAAGACGGATGGTGTTGATTTCAACTTTATTCGTAGCAGATTCGTTTGCGGTATGAGTACGCAAGGATTGAAAGTTGAAGCAGTATCGATTCGAAGGAATTCTTGTTCAACTGTAATGGCACAAGCTAGGGTTCAATCGTTTCAGATCTTCGCACGTGCGGTTGCTAAATTGCGCCATGGGAATGCTAATGTGAAACACGCTTGGTATGGTGCTTCTAGTAAGGAAGAAATTGTTGAAATAATTCAACACGGTTTCGGTCATGCTCATGTCAATGGCTTACGTCTTTCTCCGAATGATTCTCCTCTCCAAAGGCACGCGCCAATTTCATATTATTTTATTAATTTTATTATTCCACTTAATTAATTATTTAGTTTAATTTTGTTGATTATTTAGTTGATTGTACTTAATGATTAATGTTTAATTTAATTGCGGTAGATTTGTGATTTTGACTTTTGGTTGAATTTGAATGTGTATTTTTGTTGACTTTTGTGATTATACAGTGTGAAAAACTCTGTTGTTGATAAAGACGGTTTTAGGCATTTGTTATTGTGCCGTGTGATCCTAGGAAGGATGGAGGTTGTGGCGGAAGGTTCTGATCAACGTCGTCCGAGTTCCGAAGAGTATGATTCTGGGGTGGATGTGGATAGTTTGTCATCTCCCAAGGAGTACATTGTTTGGAGTAACAAGATCAACACACATGTGTTACCTGAATATGTTTTGAGTTTCAAACTTGCTTCCGACAGAGGTATTGCAGGTGTATTTGTGTTGTTGTAGAGATTGGTTTTGTGAGTTTGTGATTAGGGATGATTTTTGAGATTCTTTGTTTGATTTTGTAGGACATGAGAAGGTTGGAGTTGAAGGGCAACTTATGAAACCGTCTTCGCCTTGGATGCCATTCCCGGCTCTAATTTCGGTGCTTTCCAAGATTTTGCCTCAATCTGAGATTGCTTTCATTACCAAGTTTCACAAAGAGTATAGGGTGAGTACTTAAATGCTTCTGGAGTTATTGATATCCCGCTGGTTTTTCCTTTTGCTGAAATTGTGTTTTGGGTCCTCTTTTTTACAGGATAAGAAGATTTCACGACAGGAATTGATACAAAAAGTTAGAGTAGTTGCGGGAGACAAATTGCTGGTTTCTGTTATCAGAGCTTTCAGAGCAAAGGTACTTCTAATATCTTTTTAGTGATTCTGAATTATAAGTTTAAATGTGTTCGTGACACTATGAAATTTAAAAACTTCTTGTTCAGAAAAAAAAAAAAAATTTAAAAACTTCAGCCATACTGGTTTTTTCTGGTGCAACTTATAGAACAGAGTTTATAATACTCTAAACAAAAATACAAATGACATGCTTTATCCTAACTCCTTCTACTGGTGTGCATATTTTTGCTTATTCTTGGCTGTATCAAATGAGGGCCAGTTAATTTTACCTTGCATTACAATAAACTACAACAACCATCATATTTCTTTCCTACTCGTGGATTTCAGCTTCCATTGTAATTGGAAATTTAGAAAATTGGAATCTATGTTCGTAGAAATATGAAATTTAACCAGGACTGAAGCTGGTGGTGGATGTGGCTCTCCATGTTCTTCATATTTCTCGATTACTATGGAAACCCGAGAAGGTGAATTTAGGTTCCTAGAGCAACAAAGTTCTTGTTTGAATATGTTTAACATTATAACCAGTTGGGTGTAAGAATAAGATTTGACTTGTGCACGTTGAGGGGTGTTATAAGTGGCGGTGCTAGTTTATGTTAATGTGGTGGAAATCACATGTACCGAACGAGTTGTGATACTTAAACGTTAAACCCCCTACTCTAGAAGAAATACGAGGTTGACTCAAAATTTGAAACCATAGCAGGTTTATATTTGGTCCATTTGATTCTGGTGTCTCGTTTATGTGTTTGAACAATCGTGAAGTGTGTTATAGTTAAGAACGAGCTTGCCCGTGTCTTCTGATTCTGGAGTAAGATATTATCTACAATCTTTTGTAGAAAAAAGTGTATGCCAAAACAAAATCTTGGAGTTGCCTCTTGACAGAATCAGCTTATATTTCATGTATTTCTTTTTTTTACTTGTTCTATTTTGTTTGGACATGTATTATGCTTACTATCTAACTTGGTAAATTTGTTTGTCTTCCAGAAAATGCCTGCAAGCTTTAAGCAAACCGGACAGCCAGCAACGTGGATGGCATAACCGTCCGCACCATAGATACTAAAGAAAATGAATAGAATACTGGAGCTGACACAACACACATACTAACCAAAACTTAAATTGGGGATGAAAACATAAATACGAGAAACCGGGTGACATTTGATTGTTTTTGTTTGGGTGGTATAGTTTTGTTTTGATGTTAATTGTGCTCTAGTAGAAGGAGTTGATTTCTCTTTCTAGTTAGTTACAATTACTAGATGGAATAATGTACTCTCAAATAGGCTTTTAGCATATTGAGCAACTCCAAGTTGTATTCTTCAAAAACTTAAATGTAATCTCTGTTTCATTTACTTTCTTTTACTTGTTTGGTTTCTGTTTTTATTTTCAGTTTTTATTCTTTTACAAAAATGTGTTGGTAGACCATAATAAAGGTGCACGCTAGAAGGAACAAACTTTTCACTATAGATAGGAAAGGATTGGAGTTGTGGTTGAGGGCCCTGTGACTTTGTATTGAAGTCTTCTCAAAGGGATACATTTTCTCTTATTGAGCATTATTTTTCAATGTGTTCTAGTTTGGCTTAATAGTATCAAATATTTACAGCTCTCACTCATCTTTGTAAGGATGGAAGCTCAAACTGAAGCTACAACGATGAGGGAGTTGAGTAGCAATTATAATGAGTCACCAAGAGCAAGACCCAAAAGAACTATTGATTCCATGCAAATATTAGTTTGTTTCTCGGTTGATTGATTATTTGGTTGATATGGGAAAATCATGAAAAAACAAATTTTGACAAAATGAAAAAATAAAATTGAAGAAAGGTAAAAGAAATGATAAAATAAAATGCAATGAATTATCAATTGGATTGATGGAAGGTTTTGATTCTTCATGTTACTTATTTTAGATGTTACTGGTTTGGTTTGGATTATCTTGGGGTATTTGAAAAATAAGGCGTGCAATGATCTATTTGAATTAGTTTGAACAAATGGAATGTAATTTAACAAGGTTGTGGCTCAGATTGAAATTACTTGGTGGATCTGGATGAAGACGAAGGTTAAAGGCTTTAGTTATTTGTGTTAACAATGGTGTACATGCCCAATTCCTAGGAGGAGAATGGAGTGGTAGGGAGTAAATCGTGGTTTTCTGTCTAGTTTGAATGGTGGGGTTTGCTGTCAGTTTTTCTGTTATGTTGCCTAGCTTCTTTTAAGCCAATTGTTACTGTCATTTAGAGGAAGTAGTGTTAGAATATAAAATATTATAATATTATTTGTTGAGAAAATATCTCGATTTGGTTTGTTTATTCTTAGCCCTATAATAAAGAGATTTAGTTTAGATTTAAATTTATTCACTTGGTTATAAATACCAAGGTAGTATCATACTATTTGTTAATGTAAATAATGTAAATATTGTAATTAGGGTTATTGACATCATTATCAATAATATTTTATTGTTCCTTGTTATTTTCTCCTATTCTTTCACCAAAATTCCCCAAATTTCAACAAGTAGCATAGATTGGAGCTGAAGGGATTCAAGGAATGTATGAGGAAAAAAATCTGTGGTTTGGGCGTTTTTTAAGGGATAGAAGAACATATAGAAAACCTGCAAACCATTGTTCCTGGTTTTGGCTCGCACAAGCAATTGTGATTAATTCTATTAAGTCCATGTTTGGATCAGCGGTGCAGTAGAAAACCTCGCGTCTCTATGCATGTTTACCACGAATTTTGTAAAGCCATGAGATGAAGTTTCTAGGTTACTTCCTACAATGTGTCGTCACCATGGTTTGATCCATATTCTAACCTATGCTTAGTTGCATATGTGTGCTATGGTTATTATTTGTAGCAGGAAATGACTAAACTGGTGTGGTTGGATTAGTTGTGTGGCCTGTGTTTAGTTTTATGAGATGGTTGAATTTGTACCATGTAATTGTAGTAGAACTGTTTTGTTTATGGTTCTTATGTATAAATGCATACAAGTTATGGTTCTATAACTTTCCCCTCCAAAAGAACCCACAAAATAAACCAACTTTCTGCACTTTCTTTCATACATATTTACTCCGGACTTATCCAAGATCCAACCCCACCTCAACTCACAGTCAATTTTCACAAGACCCAATTGATCGAAGCTAGTCTTCAAACCTCGGATCCTCTCTGAATCGGAGTATTGAAGGGTGGTGCTCATAATTGTCATTCCTTTACTCACAAACGGATCCTCTTCGAACCCTAAAAATATGATATTTCACATAAAATGAAAGCACAGTTTCTTTCCTCCTAAATGATCTCACTCTTTGCTCTCTTATTGACTTGACCGCCGGAATATTTGCAGTTAAGGCCCACAACATCCATTTCGACAAAACGCTACTCCAATTTGGTCAACTCTCTCGATCATTCAATGATCATTTCATTTATCTCCTATGTTGATTGACATTATACATTAGAGCTCTTTATTATCAAATCATACTTATGAAATCTATCAATCAAGTACTTGTATGAGAAGTTGCTTTGTTCTTAAGGCATAAGGAAAATTGATTACTTGCTATTTTTACTGCACATGTGACTTCCTTGTTATATAGGATAGGAATAGGAATACTTGAATTTCCATAGTAGCTTATGTTTGGGGCCGGGCGGCCGGCTTTGGATTGATGTTATTCAATGTCATAAGATCAACATTTATTTAATGATGTCAACACTTCCTACCTTATGTTGAAGAAACAAGAAGTTCATAGGAAATGAAATTCAAATTAATAAAATTATAATTTAAAAAGTATACCAATAATTTAAATATAATAGAATCAATTTTGCTTGTGTTTTAAACTACTTTTGTCTCGATCAAAACATGAGTTTCCCCTAGAACGGATAGTTCGGGAGAACTCAAATTCAATTCTCAGTGAAAACAATTAAGATTTGCTTATATTAAAAAATTTATTACAAATTATAAAAAAATGTAAATTAATTAGAAATACGTTGATAAATAAACAATTAACGGAGTTAAAATTCAAAAATTTTCATGAAAAGAATAAAGAATTTTTTTTGAAGAGTCCTATCCTATATTTTTTTGTTTTGATAATAACACTTCCTATCCTATATTTAAACAAGATGTACTACAAGTACAATTTAGAAACTACTAAATAAATTAATTGATTATTGAGCAAAACACTGTCCATTTGAAGAGAAATTGAAGTAACCCATTTTTTGGGTTATTACGTACGCACACACACTAAACTTTTGAACAACCATTATGAAGCTGTCATTTCATCCCTTTGTATACCTTTGTAGCCATTTCCATTTTATTAGCAGGACTGGTAGATCATTCGTTACAATCTTCCCATATTCCACATAGTACTACTACTAATTACTGTAATTACTACTAAGTGGAGTATTTCACATAATCACATTCATATTGGAAAATTAATTTTTTTTTTTGTTTTCACCACCGGTTTAATCTGGTTCGGTATCAGTTATGACATCAAGTAATTTCAGCCTCTCCCAATTGCAGTTGTGGGGATCGAATCATGGTCCTCTTTATCAAGTTCAGCTACCATTGAACCAACGAAAGATCGGTAAAAAATTAAAATCTTAATACCACACCTCCACCACTTCCACCTCCTCCCTATAAATACCACATCCTAGAATCTTCCTTCACCTTTACTCACTCCCTCTCAATGATGTCACCCTAAACTCTCTTCACTTTCTTCTTCTAAAGAAAAAACGGAACAAAAAGCGATTATCCTATTACTATCAATTATCAATGACGACGCAAACAGAGCCTTCACTCCATCAACAATTTTCATCTCCAAGTTTCAGCAGTTACTCTTCCAACAATTTGTCTCAAATAGCAACCAAAGTCATCCAAAACGACACCGTCGTGAACGATGACTTCGAATTCGACTTCACTTTCCTTTCCACAGAACCTGTTCCCGCCGGCGACATTTTCCACAACGGTCAAATCACACCTACTTATCCACTCTTCGATAAATCTCTCCTCAACGGCGTCGTTTCCGTTTCTCCTGTTCTACCTTCCAACGCCGAAACGGATCCTCGACGACGTCGTTTACCTTTGAAGAAGCTCATGGAAGAGGATGTAGAAGAGTTGTTTGACGGTGTTGCTCCGGATACGTACTGTGTGTGGACTCCACCTTGCAAAAAGAGCAGCTCTACGGGATCGACGTCGAAACGGTGGAAGTTTCGGGATTTGCTACTTCGGAGTCATAGTGATGGGAAGAAGGAGTCTCTTTTGTTTTTTAATCCCGGCGGCAAGCAGAGTTCCGCCGTTAAGGGTGGTGGCGCCGGTGCCGGCGCGGCCAAGGATGGGTATAAATCAAAGAGGAAGTTAGGAATTAGTTGGGTTATTCAGTAATGGGCTTTGTCGGAATTTGCAATTCGGCAGCTACTTTTGCCACCTACCGATTACTTGCGCATCTTATTTTTATTTTTACAAATTCGCGTAGGGCAGATATTATAAAATCAGAAATTTTGAAAAAAAATACAGTAATCAATATATCGGCAGAAGTAACCCTTTGCAATCACTTTGAAGTGCAAATTAACTATAGCAACAAGTTTTTATTTTTGGTGAATATACAAATTATTATCTTTAATTGAATATCGGTGGCTTTCTTATGGTGTAATTAAAGTTGCATTTCATTATTAAAAAAAATTGACAAAATTAGTGTATGAGATTTTTAGACAATGTTTGGGATTTGGATATTTCGTGGGGTTAGTTCAGATTTTGTATATCTTTCTTGGTTAGTGCTAAAGTGTGGTATATTGTATTGTATGTGTGCCTTTTAATTTGGGTTTTCTTTTGTGGCTATGTTTGTTGATAATAAGTTAATGTTTGTTGGTTAGAGGTAATTAAGTTAGAAATGAAATATGGAAGAAATAAGTGAGAATAGGATGACATAACATTGTTGTTGCGCCTGCATGGGTATGGTAAGGGTGACGCACCATATAAGGTGGAAGTGGAACGAAATGTTTTGTATTTTAGTTTAGAAAAAATTGGCGTGGGTCTCACACGGCATAGACTTGGTTAAGACGGTGATGTTTATGTCAAAGATTTAGATTTAGTATTAGTAAAGGGAAAGTGAGCAAGTCTTTGTGGACTGGCGGAGTTGTTGGAGACTTGGAGCATATGCATAGTTTAATTAATTACATCATAAGAAAGATAATGTCTAGTGCTTAAGTTTCATGTTATTTGCCTTCTCTTTAACTTGAACGATTAAGATAATGCCAGCAGCTAAAAGAGTCTGTTGGATGAATAAAGGAGGCATTATACCACCGTCACATTAAATCTCAATGGCAGGCAGACAGTATTGCCCATGGCTCTCTTTGTAAAAATAAGCTGATGGTTGATAGTTGAAAAGTTAGCTTATAGCTGATGGCTGGTAGCTTATAGTTGAAAAGCTAGTAGAATAAAATTAAAGTGTTAGTGGGTAGTTATTATAATTTTTAAAAAATAAATAAATAAAATTAATGAGGGTAAATATGGAATAAAATGAAAAAGTTATAAGTTATAAGCTAATACGCTACTTGAAATAGCATCTCAAAAAACGCTATAAACTAGTTAGAGAAGCTCGTTACCAAACACTTCACATTTTTTTCAAACAAGCTTATAAGCTAGCTTATTGGACTTACCAAACAGTGCCTATGACATACGACTTTTCGGTGTCTTAGGGAGTGAGTGTACTGTATATTATGCAACCTTTTCTTTGACAAAAAATGTTCTTAATTTGTCTTTAAATATTTATAACATACTAGTATTGTATATTTCACTCAAAACATTTTTTTTTGGTAGTGGTCAGTAATGTACTTCAATCTGGTAGCTATCAGAGATATTATTAGAGGAACTGAGGTTTGAATTTTAGATTTTTCACTTCTCTATATTACTATCCGTTCCCATATTATATGTAATATTCCCACCAACTCAAATTTGTTACATGGACATGTTGTAACTCAAGGAAATCTAAATCTAATTCCTTATGCAAATAGTGATTGCTTTTGAAGAAGGACACGGTCTACGTTTCTTGTATTTTGTGGATATTTTTCTTTGCAGTTCCAGTGAAATAGGCTTTTGAAGTTGAACGTCAGACATTGAAATTGGAAGAGACTGGGGGGGGGGGGGGGGGGGGGGTCCAAAACACTTTCTTATGCTATTTAGCTTTTTGAAGTGTTCATGTGTTTCTCTAAGTCAATAATATCCTCTCTTTCATACAAACAAAAACAGTCATGTCTTATCTATAGTAAGGGTTGGTGACTTAATGATAGTGACTCAGTTGCTGGCTAGTGGCGCATACACTTCAATTCTGGTCTCCTCTATGGAGTGAGGCAGTAGTAGTTACATTGAAGGACAAATAATGTATGTATATAATTGGAATTCTAAATCAAATGTATTTGGATCCTCGTGGCCGGCCATTCGTGTTAGGTTACACGGCAAATTCTCGCATCCTAATGTCATTTATTTTTAAAAAACTAGAAATTCAAGCTTGAACTGTCACCGCGAGAACAAACATGCATTCAAAAGATAAATAAGTTGAATTCTCTAAATCTAGATTCTAACAATTTTGCTCAGGATCCAATTCCTATTCAAACTTGCTACAATTTGCTTCGGATTTCAGCCATTTGACCGTGACCATTATCAACTATGGATTTGAAAGAACTAAAACCAGGGAGAAAGTAGCATGGATATAGTGCATTGTCCTTCTTATCTTATCATACTATAGCTATTGAACACAAAGGATTATTCATAATGCAATTATTGAAAGATCACTAATTAATGACAGTGTACTCAACATGGAACTGAAGTAGCCGCGGCATCATAGCCAGAGACGAACTTCAACAAAATGTGCCATTGATGAACTTTAGTTAGGTATGCAAGTGGTGTATCTGCATTCTGTGAGAGGGTGATATGGAAACAGGTGCTTGTGATACAAGTATGTTAATGTTATGATACTCAAATCCGGGAAATGATTTGAGGTGTTTATAGAATAATAGAATATTTAATCCCCATCTATTGTTACACTATCATGTTTATATTATCAACACTATAGTAATAACAGAAATTGAGAATGAAAAATGAAGATTATCCATTCCCTAAATATACCAAGAGTAGGGTATTAAGCATTAATGGCCAAAACTCCTAGGATGCTATTGACGGTTACATGACAGATAAATTATTTTCAATGAAATTGTGACAAAATTATAAGATCAATTGAATTGTATTGTAAGATAAGCATTCCATTAATAATAACCCTTTTCTCTTTCAAATTCTGAGGAATGCATCATGCTACATTGTATACAATTGTTCAATGCCGAAAGAAAATATGGAGAAATATGCTAACACTAGCCAGCTGGTACGAATCAGCCACAACCACCGATTCTTAAATCAGTGATCAGTCTCATGCTAGAACAGGAGTACTGAAGCTCGAAGAGCTTTGCAAACTAGCAGCATATTCGCGTGCCCACAAGTCATAGTGAATAATTTCTTCAAGGGAAGGTGAGGTCAACAATTCATCTTGATGCTTCTGACATGTTAGCTCGACAACCTTGAAAATATCCAAATAGCTAATCCTGGAAATAGAAAAATAGCCAATTGAATAACAATTCAGAGATTTACATCGACACAAAGACACATATGGCAGCCTAAAAGACATGAAGCATGGAGCATGGACACTTTCAAAAAGGAGCAGTGCACTGAACGCGTCAGACAGGATTAGAACATGACACAATTTTGCTTGAAATCTTCTAAGATTGTAAAAGGACTTAAAAGCGCAGGTAAAGATTAATATGGCCGCATAATCAAGGATAAAGGCCATGAAAAATGCTAACAAATATCCACCCCGCCAAACACAAATTACATATACATGAGAGAATCCAACAAGCAATATTTTTTATTATTATTTTTAATAGAAGGATTTTGATGCTTTGTGAAAGCAATACTCCATTAGAGGCAAATGGAATATCTTCAAATTCAAACAAACCTGGAAATGAGTCGGTATTTTGGGTTTTAAAAACTGTATTTTGCATGGATAATTATCTCGAGGTTAAGAAATTTCCATGCAAATATATGAACATTTAGCAACATTCTTAGGGAACACTTGTATGTAATGAGTAAAATCACAAAATAATAATCTTACTTTTCATCAATAAACATTTCTACAGCTTTCTCATTTGCTGCACTAAGAACTCCTGTCATGGTGCCTCCAGAGCGTCCAGCAGCATAGGCAAGATTCATCGATGGATACTTAACGTTGTCAGGAGCTTTAAAAGTAAGTGAACCAAGCCTGCATAATCACATTTCAAACATGGTTTCTGGTAAACAATACATTTTCGAACTCTTAAAACTGTTTCTAGGTGGATCTGTCTATTCTCTTCAGCATGAACTAAGAAAACGAAATTAAGGAAAAAGTAATCGTACTTGCAAAGATCAAGCCGAGGCCAAGTGATTTCAGAACAATAAACTCTGTCAGGCCATGATAATGTATAAAGGATTGGCAAACGCATATCAGGCCACCCCAATTGTGCAAGAACAGATGAATCCTAGAAAGAAAATAATAATTTAGTACTGGATAAATATTTAACAACGTTTAATGATTATTCAAAGGTGGCAGCAAACAAAACATAGTATGAGGTTTAAACCTGTGTTTCAATCATTGAATGTATGATTGATTGTGGATGAATGACAATATCAATATCATCATAATCAGCTCCAAATAAGTAATGTGCTTCAATCACTTCTAGACCCTACAATGAAGTTAAGTAGAACAAATTTACGTTATAGTCAGGAAATTTAAACTACATAATCATACAAATATCATAAGAAAGAAACAAACCTTGTTAAAAAGTGTAGCAGAGTCCACAGTTATCTTTTTCCCCATACTCCAGTTGGGATGTTTTAATGCATCGGCAACTTTAACATCTTTCAGTTTCTCAACAGGCCAGTCCCTATTAATCATGAAGTGAAAGATGCTTATCGTCATGTTGATCATATAGGGTCTAGAAAAAGAACCAAGCAAGGGAAATTCAAGGTTTTCCATGATCAATGGGTCTCTATCATGATATGACAAATTCGAAGCAAACAAAATTCAGACATACGTAAGAAAGTTTAGAGAAAATTCAGACATACAGAAGAAAGTTTAGAGTTCCTGGTTCCCTCATTTCATAAAAGATAAATGTGTCTACACATAAAAAGAAAAAAGTGTTCATGCGAGCCGAAACAGCAAAAGCACAGCCATTCAGGTTTGTTTACATACCTAAAAGAACCTCCAGATGCAGTTAGAATAACTCTCCTAAGTGCACCCTCTGGCAATCCCTGGATACACTGAAGTGAAGAATATTTTAAGTTTTTGCATAATAAGTGAGTACATGATAAAATAATTTCTTGAGTTTACTAAAAAAGATGTAGAGAGGCCGTAGAATAATATGGGAAATAAATAAACAGTTTATTACTTTTGTACTTTTGTACCTGAAAAATGGCAGAATGTTCGGAATCAGCAGGAAGTATTTTCACGTTATGCTTCCGAGCAAGAGGAAGGACAAAAGGACCTCCAGCAATCAGTGTCTCTTTATTGGCCAAAGCTATGTCTTTTCCAGCTTCTATGGCCGCAACTGTTGGCTAATATAACAATGAGAGGAATTTCAGTAATCTAATATATAATGTGTGATAATGGTAATACCATCTTGGCTGTGTCTTTTATCGCTGATTTTAAATAAATAATAAAAAAACCAATCCTTGAATACCAGTCATAATAGTACACAAACTGAAAGATGAAATCATGAAAATTGCATCCATGATCCCCAAAATTAGCCGTCAAATTAGTCCTCGAACATGTATTTCACCGATTGAATTAGTCCCAATGGTTCGTAATGTATGGACTAACTAAACTGAAAAGGGCACATTCAGGAATTTTGGGTGTAATTTCATCATTCGATGACCAATATAGTATACCTTTCAACTATTAATTTGATTATTAACAAATGTAGATTTACTTGGGGATCATCCTACTTTCAAACAATCAATGCTCTAATATAAAAATAACATCAATAAGAACGCCTCACAATTTTACACGTAGTAAGATAAGACTTGGTTGTTATCGTTGATATTTCGCTATAAACTAATGATATTCTTCTACTTGTTTTATTTTATCTCCCTTCCCTTGTCCAAATAATATTTGTTTTACAAGCAAAGTTCAATTTGTCGGATGTGATTAATGAAGTTAATTTTCAAAAGCGTATAGATGCATGCACACGGAAGAATATTTTCGTAGCATAGCAAAGAGAACAGTTGCAAAAAAGAGCCGAAAGAAGGGAAAAGTGGTTACCTTTAGTCCTGCACAGCCGACTATTCCCGTGACTACAGTGACTGCATCTGGGTGACGTGCAACCTGAGAATATACAAGCAATTGCGTATGAAAAACAATATTGGTATTCTAAACCAAACTGCATCGTATGAACAAAAACAGATGTCCACCTCAATGATTCCTTGCTCTCCAGGAATGATCTCCGGTTTTTGTTCAACGTCTTTCAAAGCCTCTTGAAGTTCAGCAATTAGAGACTCGTTTCTAACAGCAACAAGTTGTGGCTTAAATCTTTTAACCTGTGCAACATAAATACCAAGAGATTAATATTTTTTTCCCATAGTTAGTATATCGAAAATATGAGATACATTGACTTAACCTTAAACCATACTAATTAGTTTTTCTGAACCATAAACCATACTACTAATTAATTGACTGAACTGTAAACCATACTAATTAATTTAGATCTAAAACTTGTTTAGTCTTTTAAGATTTCTTAACCAGAAATTTTAAGAGAATTTTTTTTTATGAAACCTATCATAAATGCTTAAGAACAAACCCGAATTTTTTGAAAACTGAAGATGATTTTGATTGCAACTAATGAAACAAACCAATCCAAAATTTCAATACATGGTTGAAATGAAGTAGTTACCTGATCTACAAGAAGAGTAATGTTTGAACCAGCTGCAAGTGCGACAACTCTAAATTTTTCTGGATTCTCCGCGACAATATCTAGTGTCTACAAATGCATACAAGGGAAAAATGATCCACTACATCAAATAATAAGAGACAACAGAAAATCAAGCAATCCAGGCTTAAACAATCAACACCTTTCTAGCACACCAAAAAAATTTCATAAATCAATTTCAAATGATTCATTCCTAAGAAATGAAGCAGATAGCAGTACCTGAGTTCCAATTGAACCAGTACAACCCACAATGGAAATGGGTTTTGGGCCTTCCCAAGTCTTTTTAGCTAGTTCTGGGATTGCTCTTCCTGGCCAAGCTGGTGGTGGTCCTGATCCTGATGATGACTGCACTGAACAATAAACTCTTCTTCCATTCTCTTTTCTTTTCAAAGCAAGACCACCTGAGAATCAACCAAATCAAATTATTTTATTATGACAGTAAAACACAACAACAACATAATCAATAAATAAATTAAAAATATAATTTTTTTTCATTTTCTTCATAAAACAAACATCATAGTATAGTACATAAGACAGTAGATCACAGAACATGAAAATGGGAGGAAAAAGAACCTGAGAATTTAGGTGTGAGGCGATTAGACTTGAGAGGGTCAGTGAAAAATACAGACTTGAGTTCAGCTGGAGAAGACAGATTGAGAGCCATGACAATTCACAACAAGATTAATGTTGTTGTAGCTAAGTTGAAACACCTTGAACAAGAAAACAAACCCACAAAGATTATGGTCTCTTATGTAACAAGAACAAGAATGGTTTTTGGGTAATAGTTAGTTTAATAGGCTCGACAAGAATGCAGTGGATGTGGTTTCAGACAGCATCTTTGGGGGATTCATATATTATTATTGCTAATAACAATTAATTAATTAATATATATTATCTGAAAGAAAGGAAAGGGAAATAAATAAGTATATCGAAATAGTAGAAAGAATGAATGAAGACGAAATAGAGATGGAGACGAGTGTTCAACTTGTGGAATCATCGTTGGTTCACCTTTACTATATTCTCTTTTTTAGTTCATACTTTATCAAACTAAATAGTATAGTTTATTTTACTTTTTTTATTGCTAGTTTAGTCTGGTTTAGAGATCCGTTGTGGCATTAAGTGGTTTTAGTCTTTCTCTCGATCATATTTATGATGATCAAGTCATCGTTCTTGCTACAAAGTTCAGCATCAATCACCACAGAATCAAACACTACGTGATATTATGAATTGAAAATGATTAATAAGTTCCGCGAGTTTAACTCAGTTGACAGAGACATTGCATTATATATATGCAGGCGAATCTCTGTCATCCCACTTATTTATCTTAAGGGTGAAATTTCTATTACTAAACTACTTGACAAACAAAAATGATTAATAAAAGCTTTGGAATTTCAAAACATCTACCATATATGTTATAATGATAGTATTGTCTATTATATTCTTTGACCAAAATAATTGTTGACCTAATTTACTCTTGATATTCTTCTTAGCTCTTCATCATTTTTCGCCGATTTATTGCTTAGTTTTTTCCGTTGACTTTAGAATATATTTATTTCAAAAAAAATAAAATGAAACCTAAGCCTAATGAGTATGGTAGAAAAGATTTAAAAAGTGATTTTCAAAATAAACTTTTACACAAATAAACTTTTTTATTTTTGTCAAACAAATAAACTTTTACTTCACATAAATTTTTTAAAATTAATATGACAATCACTATTATTTACTCATAAACAAAATAAAACCACTTTAAAGTTAAACTTATTAATATTATATAAAAATTAGGGACTGGATATCAGAAATTGTATGGCTTAACTGATTTGAATTAAAAGTTAAATAAATTGAAGGTTCTCTAAATTTAAACTCAAACAAAGAAAATAAATACTAACATAACAAATGATTACTATGTAAGTAACCCACATGGTTATTATTTACACATGGAATATTTATGTTATTTATGTCATTATTATTATTATAAAAATACAAAAAGTGACACAGTATCTTACATGCATAAAAAATGTTTATGTTGAATAAAATGTTTTCTCTTTAGGCCTCCATGGTTCTTTTCCCTTCCTGTATTTTACATTTTTGCACTTCAATAAAAACTTCGGTTGGTACGAACCGAATTTTTTGAAAGTTAACCGAATTTTTCCTGAATTTGAACTAGAAAAAACTTCGGTTTCTGCGAACCGAAGTTTTTAACAAGGGAAAAATTGGAATATTTGGGGTATAAAAAATACATGGGAGGCCTAGAGAGAAAACATCTTCGAATAATATTATGTTCAATATTTATGTTCAAATTCAAAGAGTTAAGACATACGGCTAGTCCAACCTTTGTTGTTTTTTTGACAAATGATAATCCAACATGTTAAATCTAGAATCAGTCATGTGACTGATCTGAATCTGAATTTATATTATAAATAGTTTTTTTGGACTGGATATTATATAATAGTTAATAATTATTTTTAAAGGAATATAGTTAATATATTTTAGTTCTGAATTAATTTTCGTTATGGTTAATAAATTTTCGGTTGGAACTTATGATGGTCTAATATATTTTTATGCTTGAATATTTTTTTTATACTCTGTTAAATAATTTAAATATTAAATTTTTTCTTGAGTAAGCATTTTTATTCTTGAATAAAATTGTTTAATGCTTGGTTGGACGCCATAACTTGAATTTAATTTTCTATCTCTCCACTTTGTGTATGTGAATTTGTAGTAGCATGTCATTTTTGTCTATCTATTAATAAAAATTGTTTAATACTCGAGTGTTTTATTCTTATAATTTATTTGTTTGACAAGTATCTAAAGAGTATTCTCTAATTCAGTCAAAAAAGAATAAAGGATACTCGTTATTCCCTTAGCTTTTAATCTTTGTTCTTTAAGGTATTAAGGTATAATACAAAATAATAAAGTTAGATAAATTTAGAGTTTAGAATCTTTCATCCTTAATTTCATTTATTAAAATTAAAATTCATTAAAAAAAAAATTACATCTGTTTTTATCTAAGATTGTTTTTTTTTTATAAGCAAATATTGAATTATAAGGAGTACAAGGGGTACCCAACCCTTACAATTCTTAAATCAACCATTACATGCTAATAATGCAATTTAAAGGATCCTTACACCAATCTGAAAAAACACAAGAAGACTTACTAGCTATTTTACCTATAAATCAAAACCATGAAATATAAATAATTTTGTCTTCTAAGGCTTTCCAATTAATAGCTTCTCCTCTAAAAACCACATTGTTACGCGCACGCCATATACACTAAGTGGTGGCCAACCAAATAACATGACGAGTTTTTTCATATTTCTTATTTTTCAATAAAGCTCCAAAAGAGGAAAAATGTTTCCACCCGTCATCAAAAGAGATGAAATCCACATTCATCCATTTAAAAATCCGCTTCCACAACTTTTGAGAAACCGAAGATTGTAATATTGTTGTTGTCATGTCTAATTTTAGTATTGAGTATATAAACGTCTAATTAGTATTTGTTGTATTCATGGTTGTCTTGTTTAGTTTTTTGGAGTAAAAGTTGGAATTGGTTTAAGGCTTTATATCGACTCACAATCTTGTTCAAGTAGTGTTTGTTGTGTTCACGATTGCCTCGTTTATATGCAGATGTTTACTCTCCCTACCCCGTCAATCTTTTATCCCTTGAATTTCCAATTTTGCCTTTGAAAAAAATTCGGTTTGTAGAAACCGAAGTTTTTTTTTGCCTTGAAAACAAATTTCGATTTCTAAAAACCGAAATTTACTCTGAATTTGCACTAGTAAAAATTCGGTTTCTGCGAACTGAATTTTTCTGCAAGGGCAAAATCAAAATATTGGGGTATAAAAGATTCACGGGAGAGGGGGAGAGAAAACATCTTATATGCAAATGCGTGAGAATGGTGCATATAATATGATGTCCTCATGGAGCTCAAATATTTGATGTTTAAACTCAATTTGAATCATTTTGTTAAATTTCAGCTTAAATCAAGATTTATGTGTTAAGATAAGTTTGGTAAGTACTTGATTATAAGCTAAAATCAAAATAAATAATCCGTATACATATTTGATATAATTATGCATTTTTCTTACTTTGTGAACAAGTTTTTTCGCTGTACCATATTATTAGTATGAAGTTTGCTATTTAACCGTGATTAATTTATGTTAGAAAATTCGTAGGATACATGGTTTTCCCTTCCATTACGCAAGAATAAAATATCAAACTCAAATTTATGGCCACTTATTTAAGGTCATATGTCGCTTATTTCTTGATTATAACCAATTTATTGTTAGTGTATCAAACACATTTTTTAAGTGACACTCAATATAGGTGTAAAAAAAAAAGTAACACTCAATATAAAATGGTGGTATTATGATATTTAAATAACTTTTTTTTTGACAGAGATATTTAAATAACTTTATTAATTATTACATATTGAGCATTTTCTAATAAAAACAAAAAGTAATAAATATGTTAATAAGATGCTTGATGTTCCCGATTTGGCGTTAGGCGCATGCAAAATTTTGCTAATACGGTTATAAGATGCCATTTATTTTTTATAATTCTTTTTGTTTTTCTTATTTGTGATTGTGATATAGTATATGCCTATGTTTTTGAATATCACACCATATACTATACTACTAGTGGAGATAGATATGACTGATTCTCAGGTAAAAAAAGAAAGATATATACTATTTGATTCCTTTGATTTCTTTTTTTAAGTATGTTTTTCCAATAAAATAAACCATGAAACGCAATTCAATGGAATAGTTTTAGGTACAAGGTAAAATGGATTTACACTAAGTATTTATTTTTGTAGCTTTCAAATTTTAAGGACTAGTCATAAAATAAATAACAGTAAGTGTTTTTCTGTTTCTAAATTAAACCAGACAATCATGAAACACCCAGGAATAGTTTTATGCGTGCCATCACCAAGTTAGGTACATGATGAATTCACCTACCAAAATTGCAGAGTAGTGTAAATTTTGAAAAATACAAAAACCAGTATAAAACTTCAGTCATATACATCATTTTATCGAGTATACTTCAAACTTAGACGTCCAATTTAGTGTTTGTTCTCATTTCAGGTCATGGATTTAACAAAGGTAAGAAATTCCCTAACTTATTTCCTGATTTTGATGTGCATAACATATTCTAAAGATTTTTGAAATATAAGAGTACAT
This sequence comes from Trifolium pratense, assembly GCF_020283565.1. NCBI lineage: Eukaryota > Viridiplantae > Streptophyta > Magnoliopsida > Fabales > Fabaceae > Trifolium > Trifolium pratense. Next base: position 52,308,357 of record NC_060063.1, read on the forward strand.
GATAATATCATCACATTCCATACCGGTATTTTGCAGATGCTACTGATAACTGTAAAAATATAGCATATCATGAAACCTATAATAGTGTTTTACTTTTAGTACCATATTCTTTCATGAAAAAGACACCACCCGCATTTGCATCTTGTATCGATGTTCAGTTTATGAAACAAAGATTGTGTCCAGTTTATCCAGAATTTGGGACTACTTCTAAAGCTCTATTTCCATCTTCATGTTTTTTATGATAGAATTTACCTTCATTGCTCTTCAGATTTGGTTTCACTGTCTTCTTGTACGACTTGTATCTCACTAGAGCTGACGTTGGTTCCCTCTACAGCACCTTCAGATTCCGATGGTATTGGGATCTCGTGTGCCCCATTAGAGATATCTGAAGATTGAGCTACTGACTGATTATCTGACACCTGTTCCTTTTGGACAGCCTGTTTTGGGCGCCTGATTGCTTCTGCAGCCCCAGCCATAGCTATTGGTGGAGGTTGAGGAGGAACCCACACACGTTGTAGCGGCTGCTGAGTGGATGCAGCACCATTAGGTGCTACATTATACTCAACTTCATCAATCTCCCTGATTCTGACATTCTTCTTCTGCCACCAGGGCAATGGATCATCCCCATTTGATTGAGTGGTATCGTGGACCTTGACGTACGATTCTTCACCATTTACTTGAGGATGAAACACTTGGCTAGACGTGTTTTGAACCTGCCCAATCTCCCAAGGCTGCCCAAGAGAAGTTGAAATACACAATCAGATTCATGTGAAATAATACCACTCATGCATTGAGAAAAGAAAATTTATGCACAAATTACTGTTTCAATAGATGTGTGTGCTAATACGTGTTAAAATAAAAACTAGAATTTAACTAGCTGCATAATTATATTTTTTTAAATGATCATCAGCAATCAGAACCGTAAATTTCTAGTAACCGTTGTACAAGTTATATTGACAAAAAATCCTCAAAGATGAACCAAAATAACGTTTGTTTTTTTGATTAAAAAACCAAAATAAAGTTTTGAAATCGTATTTATCTTAGTTATAAATAAAAACTACATAAACCTAAACTACTTAGGAAAGGCAAAGAACTAATAAACCTTGGATCTAGGCAATATGCGGGGATCTGACGGCTGTTGACTAGGGTTGGGGGGTAAATCATTGATCTCCTGCATTAAAACCCAGTGTTTTATAAAGTAACATGCCACATAAAATTGGTAAACCCAAAAGAGAAGAGTAATTTTATTTGCAAACCATAATCTTTTACTTCACAGTGACACCTTTCCTCACATATCAAACTTTCATTACTTTTTTTCCAATGAATTTTATACTAATTAATGGTGCATAAATGAGGTTTATGGTTTTAACATGCAATTAAGTTTATCCAGATTAAAATGTTTACTCTGATATTAGAAGGCTTCTCCCCTCTTTGGACCATGGCCATTATCTGCAAAAAATTATTGTAAAAGTCAAACAAAATACTAATGAGCATCACGCAAGAGATGAATAACACTGTCCATTCCATCAAATATGAAGAAAATATACATTCATTAATTACTTCAGAATTCATTATTGGTGTGTATGTGTATTGGAGACTAGTACTATTAGTTTAAAGGTAGACCGGTGTAGTTACAGAATTCTCAGGAAAATGCATGAAAAAAAACTAAAGATAAAGACGGGGATTGATGAATTGTGATGATGAACAGAGAATCCCCCGCCCATCCAAAACCTCTCAAATTCAATTATTGCCTAACTCTTCTCACGCCCTCTCTTCCCCTTCACATTTAGTCCACTTTCTAAGGGATGATACCAAAATCATAACACCGGCTATCCCGACCGTTAGAAACTTCACTTTAATTTTTTTTTTTTATCTGCAGTAAGGGTAGTGACAGTCTCTCTATGACCTTCAACTTTATTACTATTTACTCCTTTAACGCATATGCAGCCTATCTTTCTCCCTCCTAAAAAATCTTGGGTCAGGGACACATATCAGTTTGCTGCTTGATAGGAAAAGCAAAAAAAATGCCTTCTCTAATTCAGACCACAGGGTAGAATGGATTCAATTATTCAGCAAAATTTATTATATGCCCACCATAATCAATGTTTGATCCATGTCCAGAATAATATTTAAATATGAATAGATAATGTGGTCTTGTTTGATCAATATAATCAACTCCACCTAGTGGAAAAAGGCTGTGATTGTTGTTGTCCCTGTACCACTTGAATCAGTGTATAGATGGGAAAATCAGATCCCATACACCCAAACAGGGATTGGGTAAGCTGGCTGAGAGTTTATCGACAACAAAGGAAATACTATTTTTGAGGCTTCACTCAAAACTTGTGTTGCAGGGAGAAGCAGACCCTTAGATTGTTCGATTGCAATCTAAACAGAATAGCTAATCTCAATCATGTTTGTAAATATAATATCCTTGAAAAGGATTTGGTTAATTGTTTCAAGAAATAAAATTAGATATAGAAAAGAGAAATTATTTTTTAATTAAAATAGCCAAAATGGAGAATGTCATTGGAAGCAAATACTCTTAAATCCTTCAATCAGATAACAGGTGAAGCAAATAAAGTAAATTGGGCATCAATTATGCAACTGATACTCAAGATTGCAATAAACAGCGCCAACAAAAAAAACCAGCACAATAAACTTAAGTTGCTTTTTCATATAGTTAAAAATCCCAATTATGCCCACCCTGACTTGGGTATTATAATAACCACAACTAAGAAATACAATAGCCATCAGAGAAAGTTATAATCCTCAGTCATACCCCAAAGTAATTAATGCCTAAATGTTATTTTTTGATTATATTAGAAGTGATCTACAAGACATGAAGACATTGCTGAAATGGCAAGCATTTAAATATGACCCAGAAGTAAAAGGCAAGGGGTGAAAAACAAGTAACTATACATGCAATATAAAATACTACCTCCATATATGACTTTGGATGAGGAGGACCTGATGGTTCAACAGATGCAGGTGGGGATAACGATCTCACTGCATACAAACATTTTAATTATAGGAAACATAATTAAGAGAATAAGACTAACTTAGTAAAGATCTAATAATCACTATTACAACCTGAACGCATGTCATAGTCCGCCTTGCCATTCGCAACCAGTCGCTGCAAACATTTGAAATAAAATATGGCTATCAAAAGTTAAAACATAAGACAACTCAAATCAGAATCAGAAAGGTGAGCAAAGAATTTCATAAACGATGATGAGAAGGTCCCCTTTAAATTCATTTATATCTGACCTTCGAACTTGTTTGACTGACTCGGAGATCTTCTTGCCCTGAGACAGAGATATTATAAGAACGTATATTTGTGTTCCATAATTTGGCAGAAACATGTATTCAACAAGAAATTAAAAATTCTAAGTAACGGGTAAAAATCTCCAGCATAAGTACACAACAATTTCTGAAATTATACAACCACAAAATTTGCCCAAAGCTTTTGGTCACCATGAACCACCTTGTGCACTCTTAAGGGGTTATAAATAATAAGTTCCCCAATTATACAACCACATGCTTCCTAACAAATATAAAAGCTCTATTGGAAAGTCATAAATGAAAACCTGAATACAATATTCAAAGCATTGGAAAGTTCTCATGTCAGCCAATTATATTAATTGAGAAAACCCAATTACCTTCCAATCTTCTTATTGCACTTGTCATTAACTTCATTTCTTGTATTTGCTTATCTAAAAGACTGACAACTTCCACAAAGTATTTCCTCTCTGCAAAGTATAAATCAGATGTTGCAATAAGCCAATAATTACAGTAATTTCTCAGAATAAATGATGTCTTGCAAGAGTTGGGCTATCAAAACAAAATGAAGATATTATATACCATGCAAATTAAATTTCCATTAAACCCACCTTCACCCTTTGAAGCCAGCATTTCTTGGCTTGCTTTTGCCACATCTGCAGCTGCAGCTGCTGCTGATTTTGCAGCTTGAGCAGTCTCTTCAGCCAAAGTTGGTTTGTTAATAGTTTTCTTTAGTTGTTCATCATCTTCGTCTAAGACAACCTTTCGTATCCAAGACTTTAACCGAGGAAGAAGGGAATTCTAAAACATGGAGCATGCTTAAAGTTCAGATTCAGGAGGATAAAAAAATGGAGAATAGATCCTCTCAATTGTAAAAAACAATTGAGAGAATAATGTGAAATTTAGACCATTTAAATTGTAAAAAGAGGATAGGATTGGAATTTGAAAAAAAAAGGAGAAGTTGGTTAAGGGTTGAGATGTAAAAATGAGAGAAAAAAAATGGAGAGGATCCATTCTCATAAAAAAGTGATAAAACTTGCAGGGGCAGCAAAATATCAAGTACAAGAAAGGATTAAAATGTCAATAACAAACTAAAAATGGCACTCAACCATTAAGATACTGATTTAGATGGCATCATGCGTAACGGTTGGTGCTAATACCTTAATTATTATAACTGTTCCAGCACCTGAAGCAGTCAGGACTCCAACTAGAATAAGGGCATGTGACCAGTGAAATCTGGATCGTGATAAGATTCCTGGTGCAGTATTAACACCAGTAGAAGCAGGTAAACCTGGCTGCAAAGTTTGCTGTTGGGGTTGTTGCTGAATATTTGATGATGATTTTAATTGCCCATCTGTTAGCATTATAACAGCCACGTTTAAAATATAACTGAAGCAAGAACCCATAAGTTTTAATGAAACAAATCCAATAAAGATTTCAAGAGCAGTTTGGCTCAACCAAACCCAAATGAAAAGAACAATATTAAAAGTTTCACCTTGATTTACACCACCTGTCTGTACAGTTGGAGCTGAATCCTGTGATATTTAATCAAGGTAAGGATTACAAAATATTAACAAACAGGAAAATCGCTGAAAGATAATTATTTTACTATAAAAAATCCCTGGCTTACAGGCACACGCCGAAAGGCTTCATCAATCTCCTCCTTCGTAAGGCCCTTCTTCTCCAAAAATGACCGCCTGTACATAACGGGTGAACCTTTAACTTTTGGGTGTGATAGAAATTTCACAGCATTCTGAACTTGATCTTCCCGTGGTGGTTCAGAGTTGACAAAGACTGATGTAGTTGAACTGGGTTTAACAGACTCATCTCCGGCATTTTGCTGATCCACGTTGGTTGGTTGGATAATTTCAGCACCTAAATCTCAAAAAAGAGAATCGGCAAATCAATTTTATCATATCCAAAACAATATAACTTGCAACTTATCTGAAACATTCTGCTAGCAAATCCCATCAATCAATCAAGGAAACATTCAACAACAGAACAGTAAAATGATGACAGCCACAGAATCTTCGGTGTAAAAAAGAAAAATAAAGAATCTGTTCAGAAATATAATTCACCATTACATGTTGTTAAGTTAGTCTATACCAGCAGTTGACCCCAGTAAAAGGTTTAGCCTTGTCATGATATCTTTTAAGTTTCTAACTAAAGATAAAGTTGTTGAAGTTTGGCATTAAAATTAATCAGAGTCTCATTCGTAAAATATATCTTCGCATGTATCTTCTTGTCTATTTTAAACTTTTTTTGAAGAGCCATCCTCTTGATCTTGTGGTTTTCTCTTTCCCATATAATCCTTGCATAGGTTAAAAACGTCGCAATCAAAATCTTTCATAAGTGATAAAAAAAAATTGTAGCCTTCCTTGTTAGAACAACATGAAGTATATATAAATCCCTCGTAGACACCTAATACTTTCGTCTCATTGCAAGTTTTCTTATGTGGGCTTATATATGTCCACCTTAGATTTATAAAGGGCTGGTGAAAATAAAGCATGTGTAAATATCATTACCATATTATACTAACACATTTATCAGCCACAATTAAAACATGGTAAATATAATTATTAGTCTAAATTTGCTGATTTTCAGTGTGGTTATCATTAGTAGAATCCGACTTTTACATATAAATTCCAATGAATGGGAGAATATTTGAACAGAGCAACTGTACATTATATAAAATCGGAATATAGAATATCATGTATCAATAATCTGCGACCTTAAATAATGGGATTATGGGAGATCAATTCAAAGGAGGTGCATTGAAGTTATCCATTGTACAGTAAACGAAACAATATAATGGATAGAGAACATGTACATTTCCGATTAAACAGAGGACAAAAGATGGAAATAATATCAAAGAAACCATCTAATCAATTTTATTTAATGAAGATCAATAGTGTTGAATAAGCAAAAAGAATCAAGGCAGCATCAAAATTATGCAAGTTGTGGAAAAATTAAGAAAATCAGATTACAAGTCACAATCACAATCACAGTATTCTACATTTCCCAAAAACAGATTGCTGGATTACCATGTTGCATGATCCTTCCAAAATACTATAAAAAAGTTAGGAAAGATTCCGAGAGTGAACATGTTCTCCCTAATACTGTAAATTGTTGGAAATTATATCTATATACACGTAGGATAATTACACTTGAATGAAAGGCAAACGGGCAACAAGCTGCGCCGCTAATCCTTAAATGATCGCAAAATTGTTGGAAATTGCAACCAAATTGTGGAGACCAATTTTAATTAAACAAAAAAAATGAAATACTATTTTGTTTGGATTCCATTTTTTTTTTAATGATCGCAAAACACAGTTTAAGGGAAACTCCAATAATCGGAGAAACCGATAAACAATATACTCGTAAGATTGTCACGGTGCTGATGGTCAATCACCAGAAAATGGAGTAGCTTCAACTATCATAGTAAGGATTTTTAGCTTGCTGTTATTTTGGTGAATGAGAATTAAACATTTTATCTTAGTAACAAAAATGTAAGTGCAGCTCTGAGATGACTGTGTACAAGAATTTCAATTAGGGAAAATATCAAACAAAATTTAAGCTCCAAAAAATGAATAAGTGTGGGAAATTATCTATCAATTAATCGAGTAATGAATAAGCGGCGATACAAATCATGCAAACAAATTGGTAGAAAAAGTGTAATTGAAAAGTGAAAAGTAGAATCCGTAACAGATACTTTGATTTAACTAGAGATTCAATTAGGGATTGTACAAAATACAACGATCGATAATAAGAGAGATAGAAATGGAAACCTTGGTTTTCGTCGGCGGGAGGCGGTGGTGGTGGTGATTGCGTTGCCATGTGCAGCAGAAGCTACTGGGATGAGATTGGAGTGAAGTGTGTGATTTTGGTGAACAAAACACCAAAAAAATGAGAGATAAAGAGAGAGAGAATTTGGGTTTTATTTGCACTTCCCCTTCTCCTCCAAGTATATCATCATCATCATCATTTTGTTGTTTTGTTTGTTCTACTTGGGCTTCCTTCCAAATACGCCAAACAAATAATTAATACTTTCCGCCGGAATATAGATTAAATACATCAATTTTTTATAAATCATGTGTTATGTTTCTCTATGGGTCAGTTTGATCTGCAAAATATAAATACCGGACACAACAGCACAAGACAAATGTTTAAGGTATTTGAACAAACTTTGTGTTGTAGGATGTTTGGTAGACAAAAGGTTATTTTGGTATTTTAGGCAAAGGACAAAAAGTTGTCACGTGGTTCAGTGGGGACAAGAATTTCAAGTTTTGTCCTCTCCCTTGGCCCCCAGTTTGTCCAGTACCAGGAACAGTTTTAAAATCAAACACAGTACAACAGAAGTTGTCTTGTCCAGTCCCTTATTTTTTAGCAGATCAAACACACCCTATATATCAATTTTTTCATAACAATTATAATAATCTCTTTTGAAGGCTTATGTCAACTTAAATTAAAAAAAATAAATCACACTAATCATTTAAAAGTCATACAATTCAAGAGATTTAGATAAAATGATTCACGTCTTTTTTAGTTTAATCAAAATTTTGGATTTGGTCTCATATGGCTCGAGAGATTAGTCTATATATATAATTAATTGTGATGATTCGTTAAATTATTTTACACCTTAGTCTTTTTTTTTGGTACAAATGCTAAAGAAAGAAACAAAAACAAGAACCGAGCAAAAAGGAAAAAAAGAAAACTAGTGACGATTAAAAGATACAAAAAGTTGGCACATTCGTTATCTTCTTTCAATGTATGATTAAAGAAATCTTCCAAGAAAGTGAATAGAGCTTAACATCAACAATAAGATCTAAGGCTGTCTGAGAATATGATCCCATGATGACACAAATTGGTTGCCAATATCCCACACCAATTGAAGACCTCTCAAAATATCTGAAAGTTCTGCCAATAAGTTCGAAATCGAAACTCTACCACACGATTCAGAAAAACCATGAAGCCAATTACCCTTATCGTTTATCAAAATACCTCCTAAACCTGATTACCAGGATTGCCAAAAGAAGAGCCATCTACATTGATTTTAATAAAGCTTTCCGGAGGAGGATTCCAATAGATATGACGCGTCACACAATGTTTATTAATGGGGCCAAGAGTACAAACTATGGAAGAATGATAAGAGACTATGCTATTGATGGAAGCCAAAATATCATTGCTTAACATATCAAAATCTTATAATTAGTCTGAAAAGGAATAATGTGTGGTTAATTAATTACATTGTATATACAAATAATATAGCATAATTTAGTAGTGCAAATAATTCAATTTCATCCCCAAAAAACTACTACCACCTTGACATCATGACCATTTCTTTATCAATTATTCTTTTTACCTAGCTTTTCTAGAGCTACATTAAAACACAGTGTTTTTCATCATTAATCATCAAAGACATCTAGAAGGAGCTCAAGTGACTTGGTTTTTCTGTTCCGAACTCTACCTGCTTCCTTCAACAACACATCCAACCTTCTTTTCTCATCAACAACATCAAAGTGTGCTGTCCCAAGTTTTTCCTCCCTCACAACAACAATGTACTCCATAATATCAATTGCATCATTCACCCTGAAAATACAATATTATAATGCATGAATGTTAGTTAGTACATCAACTCATAACAAAAGATGAAAGAAACGATAAAGCGGTGTTTTGTTACGAAGTTTGGCCAAGTATGCCTATGTCTCTAACTACAAAGTAACTACATTTCTGCTTATTGATTGTAAATGAATTAAGAGTTCGAAAAATGTTATGCGAACACAAAGTAACAGACAAAAATACGACAACATGCACCGTTTGACTTTTTTATTAATTTTCTGAGTTGCCTCGATGTGCGTGCATAGAGTGGATGACATACATGTCGTATTTTTGTCTGCAAAATGTGATGTTCCAATAACAACCCTCTTAGAGTTTACTGCGTTAGTACAAGTCATATATGGTCAAGATTACAAGAATAACCTTGAACTGCGTAACAAAAAATAAAAAAGACAATAAAAAAATATAGAATGTTTACCTGCCAAGTGCATCATATGTGCCAGCCAGATTGCTATATACCCCAATAGTTTCAGGGTGATACGGACCATACTCTTGTTCCAGAACAATCTTGGCTTCTTCAAATAATTTTGCAGCCTCGGTTAACTCGCAGAGCTCCACACAACAAAGACCCATTTGATTAAGAACAATACCAAAGTAAGCCGATTTTTTGTCTCCCGTGGCACGAAGCTTTGAGATGGCATTCTTAAAAGCATTGTAAGATTCAGTTTGGTTTCCCAATACATAGTATATGACTCCCATTTGAGCTTCAATTCCTGCTATTGTGTTTTGCTGACCAGGAGCATCATTATGTATCTCTAGTGCCTTATGCAGTAACTTGAGTGCTTGTTCAAGCTCATTCATCGACTCATAAATAGCTGCAACATTCACAAAACCACTGGCAATCTCGTCAGAAGGGACACCAGACATGGGATTTTCATAGATTTTAAGTGCATTTTCACAATATGATTTTGATTCCTTTATTTTCCATGTCCTAGTATACAACTCAGCCAAGCGTACATAGACCGATCCAACCGCAGGATGATTCTCTCCTTTGTGAGTCTTGAAAACCGCTAACGCCTTTTTATATGCCAAGATGGCCTCATCGTATCGAGCCAACGATAGGAATGTGTCTCCAATGCTGCAATCAACGGACGCTACTTCAACCTCTTGGCCATTTGATACCATTGCCATGCTTGCTAAAACAAGGTGTTCCAATGCTGCTTCATGATTTCCATTAGTTTCACATATAAGTCCCATTAACCTTCTATCCGCCGCTTCTTCAAGAGTAGAGGGTGAACCATTTTCTCTGTGAATATCAAGAGCCACTTGACACAACCTTTCTGCCTCATCAAATTGCAATGCTTGAAAATTAGCTTCTGCCACATACCTACAAGTTTCACCAACTCTTGGGTCTATTTCTCCCAAAACTAGTTTTTGTACTTCCAACCCTTTATTGTAACATATAATTGATTTCTCAAGCTGGCCTAACATGGCATATGTGTCTCCAAGCTGCATGTGACTGGCGAATTTAGCAATGGCGTGTTGTTGACCTTCCTCGACCATAGGAATCTCAACCGATCGCTCTAGAATTGGAATTGCCTCATTGTAATCCCCCAAACTGCAATATATTGCTGCAGTAACATGTAAACACATTACCAAATCCAAACTCGGTTTCCCATTCGCAGATTTCTCAAACATTTTCATCGCTTGAAGGGAATATTCAAGCGCTTTCTGCGTATTCTCTCCTAACGAAATCAAGTCCCTCGCTTGTTTTAGTAAAAATGGTCCTAGCTCAGGATTATCAAATGTTGGCGTTTCTTTGGAATCTTTGGAATTCTCTACTCGGCTTTGTGACCTTGATCTTACAATAGAACCGCTCTTAGGTTTTGTCGCATTAGTAGTAACCGTTGTATTTTGTTTTCTCAAATTATTGTTGTCATTCTTCTTTTCAATAGGAGGTTTTGTATGAGAACTTTTTCCCTTAGCTCTTGATTTTGTTGGTGTTTCACTGCTAGAATCCTTCTCCATCTTTTTCTCCATTTCAAAATCTGCATTCCTCAATTTTACTTCATCAAGATAGCTAAAATCTGAATCAGTTAAAGACCAATCACTATCAGATCCAAAGCTTTGACTCGAGCGTGATCGACAATGAAAACTTTTTACGTCACGCCTCTCCACACTTTGTGGACTAAAAGGTTTTCTTGGTGAATTGGTTTGGTTTAAGATTTTCTTAGATGGAGAAGGATTCTCAAGCTCATTCATTTTTTTTCCTTCAATTGTAACAATACCTGGCATCTTTGATTTTATAGAAATCAAAGAACCTACAAAAATACATTATAATTAAGAATCTACAAAATAAAAGCTCCCAAAATCACATAACATTAAATTGATGCAAATGTTTCAAATCATTGATTAATTAATGTATTTTGCAAGATGCTTTAGAAAATGAACAAGTTGTTCATGATTAATTGAAAAATAACACAAATACATAATCAAGGATGTAACAATGTGTATATATGTTTCATTTTGTTGTATCATTGTATTGAGATTGAAATGCATGGATCAAAAGACAATGTGGATTGAAACAAGATAAATAAATGAGAAGAAATACCTTAACAACAATGAACACCAAGCCAAGCCAGAGATAGGAAAAGAAGAAAATGTGAAATAAGAAAAAAAGATTGAAATTAAAATAAAATTAAAGAAAATTCTATAATATAAAAATAAAAGTTTTTCTTTGTTTGGTTTTGCAGAGTTGGAATTGGAATGGAACTTGTTTCCAAACCAACTCAACTGCGCGCAAAATGTAACGGTTATGGTCCTTTCCTTTTTCATTTCTTCCTCTAACCAATGTTCCAATGAATGCCACATGGCTTTTTCACTTATTTTTTCTTATTGTATATATTTTTTTTATATATATAAAATCTTTCTCACATTATTTTAAGGAAAATACACCCAAAAGAGATAGAATATAGGAAAATACTAATATATACTCTAAGGTCAGTGTAACATATGACTTCATGGATGTTCACCTGCTTAGCCAAAGTAAGGTCGTGGTGGATAGCTTGAAGCTCGGCAAAAAGATTTTTAATGTGATCCAATATGTGACATTGAATAATTTTATTATAATTACAAATGTCATTTTATATTATCAAATGGTTGAACTGATAATTTTATTAAATATTTCAACTTACAATCGCTGTTTTTACCAAACAAATCCAAGATGGTGCCTACTATGGAGATTACTTACCAAGAGCGCTCTCTACATATATCCCACATATTTTTAATATTTAAATATCAAATGGTATAAGTTTATTAATAAGACCTATTTAATAATTTATTTTTAAAAAAATATTGAGTTGAAGTGATTGAATTTTATTAAGTACTATCAATAAAAAAACTATAAATGAGTAATGGATGCTAGAAGAGTACAAATCCTGCGAGGAAAGGTACAAATTTAAGAAAACAAAAAATGATTTTTAAGTTAAAAAAGAATGACGGCTGTGGGATTTGAACCCACGCCCTTTCGGACCAGAGCCTAAATCTGGCGCCTTAGACCACTCGGCCAAACCGTCTTATTGTGTTCTTTGTTGAGCATTTAAAATATATAAACGCTACCTTTCTCAAAATTAAACATACCACCTTTCTGTATATTACTTCCGCCGAAATTTTCCTCAAAATATATAAAGCCATAAAAGGTAGTTAAATCTTAAAGTAAAAATCAATATTAGTCCCTATAATTAGCAATGCTCAATTTAATCCCTAGAAAAATAATCTGAAATAAGTTAATTTTTATTTTTCATTGTATGCAAACTCTCTTTGGTTAAGAAGTATACACACTTATTAGCCGTACAAAGAAACATGAGACATAGAAATTATCTTTCCTTCAACTTTCTTTCCAAGTTAGTCCAAGTTCATTCATTGATTTGCATAATTTTCTTTCCTTCCATCGTACCAAACGGACCTTAAGAGTGGAATTTCTAGCTACTATGCTACTTAACAAAAAAAAGCTCCGTAAGCAAGAAGTTAATAGAAATAGAACCACACTAGTTCTTCTTAGGATTGATATAATACAATTACAATTATAGTCAGATTATTACAATCATATTCCTAAGCCTCCTCTCAAGAAGTGAAATTATTATCAGCATTATTACATTTTGGTAAGAATTTAACAAGTACATTATTTGGACTTGGTTTGTAGGTAGAGAAAAATTCTGGATCCTGCTCAAGTGAATCAGTATATCTCTCCAAAATTGATACTATCTCAGTAAAATGTGGCCTTTTATTAGGATTGCTTGACCAACACCTCTTGATCAGATTAGTAAATGCCAATGGACAATCAGATGGTAATGGAGGCCTTGCATTCTGCACAAATATACAAACATACATGATATTTATTAATTACGATTTGCGTTCAAATTTACATTTCAAAATTGTGATTAATGACGTTCAAAATCGTGGTTAATTGTGTTCAACTGATGATTAACGAGCTACGACACCTAGTTATATCAAATGAACCATCCATTGAACGCGATTAAACATGTATTTGAACTTCATTAACCACCGACTGAACATGATTAAGCATATATTTAAATTGTATTAATCGTCTAAATTATTGTCGAAATTTGTTGTCAAGGTCCAAATAATACCTTGTGAGTTACTGCATATGCTGCTTGTTCCGGTGTCATGTTATCAAATGGTGTGAGTCCTGTTATTAGTTCCCATAGAACTATGGCAAAACTATAGACATCTACTTTTTTCGTATGCCGTTTTTCTCTGATCATTTCAGGCGCCATCCAACGGTAAGTTCCGGTGAATCCTTTCGCGCTGCCGGCTTGAGATTCTAAACATGAGATACCAAAATCTGCCACTTTTACACACATTTCTTCATCCAGTAACAGATTTTCTGATTTGAGATCCCTATGAAGTATTCCTTGAGAATGAAGATATTGCATTCCCCTTGCTATGTCAAGGGCTAATTCAAGAACTAGTTTGAGAGGAACTGAATGTGGTCCTTTTTGTTGCAAGTATTTTCTCAATGAGCCTCCAGCCATATATTCAGTGATTATACAGAACACTGGTGGTTTCTTGCAAGCTCCAACAAACTATAATGATCAATCAAATTGTTAATAACTTCAAAAACATGCTTCACTTCTATATTATTTAGCAATTACAAACTCATCAAGTGAAACATTTTTTTTAAGTAGCCTTAGTGGCTAAAAATTTTGCTCTTAAGATGAATAAATGGGGGTGTCCGGGGTTCGAACACTGACCCCTGCATATATAATGCGATGTCCCTACCAACTGAGCTATGCTTACAGGGACATCAAATGAAGCATTCTATTCTCTTTAATAAACAACTCTGGTTTCAAACATCAACTGTATATGTATATCACTGATGACCATTTTTCAATTGCTTTAGAGAGGATTCAAATTTTATGTCAAATTCTTATCACTGAACTAATAGCTCGCGAACTTTGGAAGAGAACGAGTTCACCAACTAAAATACATCTCTTACAGTACTAGATCAGTAGCAACATCCATAACACACAAAAATCACAATTTTTTACTTTGCATGAGAAGGATAACTTAAATCAAAGATGAATCAAGGAGTAGTAGCAAGGTTACTCAGTAGGAACATATCCGAAAAAACATCTAGGGATCGAAGCGTCAGACATATAAATTTAATAGTGTCCCTTAAACACTACATGAAAGTGCTAAATTGCTTAAGACCACATGTTAAAAAAAAAGGACCTTAGTAGGTATCAAAGAATCATTCAAAACAAATAGTATAGTATATACAATAGTATAGTGTATACAATAAAAGGACAAAAAATACTGAGGATCATCAAAGTCAAGATCATAGTTCTAAATTGCAGTATGTAACCACAATTGCGGCCCTACGGCCGCATTTGCCTGTGATTTGCCATAATATCAAAGTTCATAACCACGAACCCAACCACAATTTCAACCTATGGTCATTAGTAACTATTTTCTATATAGAAATAGAAATAAATCAAATGATTGAAGAAACAGAACTTACAGCAATGATATTCGGATGGCGCAACCGAAACAACAAAGCAACTTCAGAAGTGAAGTGTTTCTCAAGCAAAGCAGCCAATTCTTCATCTTCCTCAGGTTGACTAACAAGCTTAATAGCCACATCCAAATTCTTATAGATACCTCTATAGATCCTGCTATGTCTCCCAGAATCAAATTTAGAACCAATGAATAACTGAGACATATCAGCATTCCAATCATCTTCTTCATTTCCCTTTATAGCTGCTCCAG
Source organism: Trifolium pratense (assembly GCF_020283565.1). Taxonomy (NCBI): domain Eukaryota; kingdom Viridiplantae; phylum Streptophyta; class Magnoliopsida; order Fabales; family Fabaceae; genus Trifolium; species Trifolium pratense. The sequence continues at coordinate 52,323,483 of NC_060063.1, forward strand.
AAGAAACTACATACTTAGACCATGAAACTGCTCTCTTATATTCCCCTAATGAAAGTCTTCTCCCTGATCTCACATTGTTAGAAAATTCTTTCAACCAATACAAATTCTTCATGCTTTCAAATTTAATATTTTCAACCAAATTTCCAAAACTAGAGTAAATATTTTAAACAAAAATGCATCATTTGCATGGTATATAACTAGTTAGAAAATAAAAAGAAACCATGTCATTATGTTATTTTGTAAATGTGTAAACAAGAATTATATTATTATAGTAGTAGTTGTTTTCATAATTAGGAAAGCACATAACTAATGATATCAGAATGGTCTTAATGTTGTTGAGAAGTGAAAGGGCAAAGTTGCAAAAAGCTGGCTCTTGCCACCTCTTTGAAATAACACTGACAGTACTTCTCTACGTCCCCAACGTGCGAAGTTATACTTATGAGGAGACAAACTGGGTCTACTTGATCATGACCCTTATCTTACTTACTTTCTTCACTCAAAATATATATATATATATATGTCCTATAGTTTCTATATAATATAAAATTATCATCTTTTAAAGTTTAACTTTGGTAAAGATTTTTAGTCATTTGTACAAGCACAAATTCTTAAATATATGATGATTATTGATTTTGAAACCACTCTTTGCTAATTTTTATGACTGTTCTGAATAGAAACTCCGAGTATGAGCAGGACTTACGATGATGGTGAATCGATGAAAGACATGTTTCGTGAATAAATGTGAAGGCCGAAATCTGGTGTAGATGTAAGAGGGAAGTGTACATGCAAACACTCCGAACATCCTTGAAGTGACCGAGAGATGTTAGAAATAAGACATACTTTATAAGATTTTAGTGTGACAATCGATGTACGTAGTCTTGGGTTTGGGCTTGGGCTAACCTAAAATTCCCGAACAATTACTATTTTCAAATTTTCAATTCTTTTTCTTTTCTAAAATAACCTTGGTTATTGCATAACTTTTACAAACTAGCAACTTATATTATGATAAAAATATAGATTAATCGATCTTCTTGTTGGGCCGCGAGGGGGAGTCTCACTGAGTTGGATCAAAACATTGGACTAAGAGCAACCATACAAGTGACTCTACTACACTTTCACCTAAAATTTTAAAACGTTATACCACTGTCAGGGGAAGTCTCATTTGGTGGAATCAATACATTGGACTAAGAGCAACCATACAACTGACTCAAACACTAGACTTTCCTCAAAAACCTTAAGACATTAAGTTTACAAGTGCTCTCACATATATTTTACTCAACGTCAACTCTTCCAACCAATGAGAGACTTAACTCACAATTGATATATCTCAACACTTTTCTAAACTACAAAGTTGAAATAATATAAATTACTATGATAAATTAATATTGTCAAATTCTTATAACTTTAAAGTGAAATGTATACTCCTTTAATTCGGACCTGGTTCTCCTGTTATCCAAATTACACGCAGTATCATGCTGTTTTCAATCATAGTCATTGGTTTGAGATCAGACGGTTCATATTACACATCAACTATAACACAGTCCAACAATTTTAGCCATTGATCAAGATCAGACAACTCACAACGCAGTTACCACGTCAAATCCGATTCCCTTTAATTCAACCTTTATCTTTTTGTGGTGAATGATTGCACTTATTGGAGAGTAGTGGAGTAGATTATTGGAAGTGGTGTTGGTTTAACATTTTTCTTTCTATTGTACTACATGTACCTGTTAGGACTCAAGAGGGTCAGGGGTGTGTGTTAGATCAAACTCAAATTATCCCAAATCATAAAGAGAGAAAAGCTCATAACCATAAACTTTGTCTGAGTTGTCTTCACTTTGACCACCATCAGGTGTGCCCCTCACAGGGAACTTCAATTTAAGGCCAATATTTATTATGCTACTATTTCAATGTGTGGCTGGCAATCCAATTATTGATTGGACACAAGACACTAATTATTGTTTGAAACCAGGTAGGGGTAGTTTCGTCACATTACTTGTGGACCATATATACTTTAGACTTAGCTGTGTTGAAAATGGACAAGCTCACAAGCATAACAAACAAAACAAACGGTCCTCTTCCGTATACGGTCTTGTCTTTGTCAAATTGTCACTCACTTCCCTTCCTTATTTTAATTCAACTCTCATGTTTCCATCACAAACTTCTTTTATTAATTACTCACTAACCATGTTTTTTTTTTCCATATTATGTACGGTTTCATTAAATTTGTGTTTCTATTGCTATTTAATTTTTGAAAAAAATTGCTTGGTTCCTAAGTTATAGAGTATGTTATTTTACATGGCTTATGAATAACTTATGATGCAAGTTACAAGACAAAATTATTTTAGAATTAGATTTTATTGCTACTAATAATCATATAGTTATGCATAATTTTCAACTTTTCATGTTATGTTTCTTTGGGTGGTCAGATTTGTCACTTTTGTTGTCGAAATTGAACCGTTTCTTTTCATCATACTATTTATCAAGATAATAAATGTGCAGATTGATTAACTAAATATAATGTCTCTTCTGAGAAAGTTTTCGTCTTGTTTAATTTCTATTTCAAACTTTACACTATTTCTTGTCAATGTCTTGAAGTTGTTTGTGTGAGATCGTAATTTTGTTTTCTTTTTGTCTTTTTCCATTTTGATAAAAAAAACGATTTACTAGGTAAGAGTACTAAATTGTGTACTAAATATTATTGTTCCATATATCATTTCAATATAATTGCGAAATAGAGAGGAAATGCCCTCATAGGATCATGTGATCCGTCATGTGTGCATGGCCGGTTAAGGGTACCCCTTGATAGCTGATATGCTTCCTTCATAACCAGCAAGGTTAGCACTTCACACGTCTTAATTAGTTACTTGAATTCCTATCTATCTCGTGGGTTGGCTATCTATAATATGTACTGGGCCAAGGTTTAATATTGCTAGTTCAATTCAATGAACATATTGATCCAATACCACGTGTTCCTGTCCAACGGCCACAAAAGACAACCTTCTGTAATGGCCGATATAATTGGTTTATAATGTCGGGGGCCTATATACCCCTTTTATGCAAAGGGCTCAATATCTTTTTGATTAACTCTAAAACTCCCACTTCACCAACTATTTACTTAAAAGTCAAAAAGTCTTGCAGGTACAACCCCCTTCGCAAACAATTGTACGAACACGATGTTTCACCGGGACAGAACCATTCTAATCAGGTAAGATTAGATATGGCAAAACGGATCGGACCCAAATTGGAGAATATGTGGAGTGTGATCTATACGTAGCAACACGGGTGAACCAATGGAACCTATCCCCATCTCATTGTAATTAATATTTACTTCTTTGATTCGTCTTATATAATGTCACATTTGTAATATTTAATTTAAGTTTAAACTCAAATAATTACATATGAAATATTCAACTTAACAATTTCGACATTAACAATTGAGATATAGCTTTTGTTAAAAAAATAAAATAAAATAGAGATATACCTTTAAGCAAATATATTTATTTGTCTTATATTGTCTCTTTTGTATTATCATCAATGAAGCATGAAAATATAGAATTATTAATTGCATCTCAACATACCTAACTAATTGTAATAAAAATGTTTTAGGAAATGGAATTTATTTTATCATTACAACCAACACAACGAATCATTTTCTTACAAGATTAGATATTTACCAGAGTAGAAGTTTTGTAAAAATACCAAGAAATTGATTATCCAGTTCGATGTAAAAATGACATACGTTTGAGAGAGAGCAGCTCTCCACTAACTATAATCAATGTTTACAATGAAATCTCAAATGAGTTACAAGAAATTAGTCCAAAAACAAAATCCTTAATTTCTACCCAACCTCAGAAGAACAAAGATGAACATCGAATCTCACTCGCAAGGTGTTTGTAATGTGTTTTCAACCTTAGAACTAACCCAAAAAACTCTCTATATCATATCATATTATAATTAGATCTTGAACACTCAATGATTCCCTCATTTTTTGCCTATCTAATTATTTTCCAAACCCTAGCCTCCAAATTCAAAAAATCTTTTAGAAAAGTGCAGGTTTATACTAGTGTTGTTCCACGCTCCCCGTGCATGCCCATACGCTCCCCACATACGCCGAAGGTGACATACGTGCCCGCGCATGAGGTAGTAGCCAAAATCATGAAATTCGTCAAAACTCAACATTCCATGCACCCCGCGTGTGGTGCCATCCGTCCCGCGTGAGATGCAAGATGCAAATCTTCAAACTGAAGAAAACTTAAAATTTTTAAGACACAACAAAAGAAAATTAGAAAAATTTCTATCATGAATCCAATGCCCTAATAGGTGAAATTAGGCAATTCTCACAATTATTATGCAGAATAATAACGTGTTGTCGGCAATAAGTCTTTACCAAACAATAATCTATTTTGAGTTATTAAAATGCATACGTGATGGACAAACTAGTAATTGATGTCGTTGATTTTGTTCTAGCTTCTCCATAATATTCTCTTAAGCAAATTGCTATACTTATCGTATATTAAGTTAGGTGACAACACATATGCCGCAGAAGGTACATAGTATATAATAATCTATGTACTATCTGGTAATATTGGTTGACAGGCCACGTGACCTAACAAAGATTAATTGGTACACAAATACAAAGATCAATAATACGTCTCCGGCCCTATATATAAGAAAAATTTGACTTTTTAGATTTATTGTCATATGAATGTATTTATACTATATTATAGTTTAGATATATCCATTTCACAATGAACCTAAAAAACAAAATTTTTCTTATATATAGAACCGGGAGGGATGCGGTTTGGTAGCGAGATTATGGGTCTGTTTGTTTCAGCTTTAAAAAAATGGATTTTTTCTTTGTATTTTTGAAAATAGATTTTCTAAAACCGTTTTTCAAAATATTACAAGTTTTTTTATATTTGTTTTTTCTAAATTGAAACTTTAATTTTGACATCATATTACATAAACATACATTATTGGAGATCAAAATATAGTCAAAATCACAATTTTTTGAAAAAATTGTATTTCAAAAATGATTTTTATGAAAATGTATTTGAAATAGCTTCAAAATTAAGTGACTTTTTCGAAATTTTGATATCCCAAAAAAGTTTCAATAAAATGATCAAATACCTAAAATAACATTTTAAGAATAACTATTCAAACCAAATTTTCATTTGAAACTTTTATAAAAAATTTCTTAAAAATTGTGTAACACTACAAAAATTTATTTTGAAAAAATCTATAACAAACAGAGCTATGTATAGAATACATTATACAATCTCTTGTTAAGTTGCTATACTTTTTTTAATCGTGTTTACAAAGAATTGAAACCTATTATAACAGTGATATGTCTATGAAATTTTACAATAATGTTAGATAATTTGATATTTCAATAAATGTCTCAATGACGTGTTCTTTGTGTACTTCCAAATATGGGATAAATTTGTAAGAAAATACAAATGTGTGTGGTGTCGTGGAAGGGGTGGGGTGTAGAACATAGAGGAAAGAAGCTCCTTCAACTCAAGGGAAATGTGGGGTGGGGGTTGTCAATATAGCCTTTTTCTTTCATTCTAAAAGCCCTTAAGACAATCTAATTTAAGATCAACGAAAAATGGGGAAGGAAAAAAAAAAGGACCAAGTTGTACATCAAAGTATGCACATATAGATAGGATGTTTTCTCTTTAGACCCTCCACGGTTTTTTTTCTCCTATGGATTTTATTTTTTTGTCCTTCAATAAAAACTTCGGTTTTTATGAATCAAATTTTTTTTGCCTTGAAAAAAAATTCGGTTTCTGTTAACCGAAATTTTTCTGAATTTGAACTAGAAAAAACTTCGGTTTATGCAAACCGAAGTTTTTATCAATGACAAAATTGGAATATTTGGGGTATAAAAGATACATCGGGGGTCCGAAGAGAAAACATCCAAGGTTAGAAACCCCCAAACATTCCATTTTAGGAACCCCACCCTATTTGGAAGGGGGAGCAAACCGTTGAGATAAAATCTTAATTTAATGTTTTTAAAAACAAACATCTTACATTATATTTTTAATGAATATTTTTTTTTTGTTACAAATTTTAATGAATATATTTAAAACCCTCAAATTTTCAAATTTACCCTTTATTTTTATTTTTTTGATAAGCAAATTTACCCTTTATCTAATTCAGTCTGGATGAGATTTGTCCGGATTGACCGAATCTAGTAGGTATGAATATAACAACTAATTCCATCCTTTTTTATCGGATGGGCTAATCTAGTAGGTTATTATTTTCAATTTCAAACACAACCAGAATATTCCATCAAGTAGTGCATATGATTTAGAGAAAACTTAAAAAAAAAAAAAAAAAAAAATTAAAGTTAAATGGACTACCGGAACAATCCATCCTATAGTTTATTGTAGATAAAATACAAATACGCTATCTAAAATCAATGATTTTAGAGTTACACTGTCTTTACTTTCAACTAAAATAGTGTCAATAGAGTCAATGAATGATAAGATAGTGTATTGAAGCACAAGCTTTGTGAAAAAAGGATATGTTTAGAGTGGTTTTGAGTTAGAGTGTTGGAGAAGATTACGAGTTTCAAACTTCTGATCAAACTTTATATGCTACTAGACCAGTCAATCCGAACAAATCATGGGATTTTGATAGAGCTTTGAGAATATTTAAATTTTCTAATTAGTTCGGTCTAGGTGTCGTCAGAGCAATTTTCTGGCCCTTGTTGCGCTTTCGTAGTATCTCAATCGGCCCTGTCCATTTGGCTCGTGTCTGAAGCCTGATGTGCTTCTCGTGCCCAAGCGTCATTGGTGACAGTGGCAAGACATCTTAAATTGCTTCAGGGAGTGAAGGACCTGCATTAAGTGGAGTTCTTAGGCTATTACTTTTGTATGATTGCAAAGTCTTCTTGAGTTAGCTTTACTGATATAGAATTTAGGATAAATAGTGTTATACCTCCTGCAAAATAGGCAAGTTTTGCGTTACCTCCTGCAAATTTTTTTTTGAGATTACCCCCTGCAATGGTAAGATTCTTTGCGTTACCCCTAGTTCAACAAGTGGGCATATAACATGGAAGAATCTTGACGTGGCATGACACGTGGAAATTAATTTATTTTTTATTTATTTTTAATTGTCAACTCATTAATTAATGTGGGTTTTTAATTAAAAAAACTTAAAAGTTATATTTTTATGAACTTACTTAAAAAAAAAGTTTTTGTTTTTTTTTTGTTTTTGACTAAAAGTTGTTATTATATATATAAAAAAATTCTTATATATATATAATAACTAATAATAGAGTAACAAAAAAAAAAACGAAGATGAAAAAAAAAACTAATAATAATAATAGTAACCAAAAAACTAATAATAATAACTAATAATAACTCGAAGAAAGAAACGACGAAGAAGAAGAACGAAACTGTGAAGACGAAGAAGAACAAAACTGAGTCCGTGAGGAGGTAAAGCGATTGTTCGTCGGTTTCATCTTCGTTTTCGTTCCGTTCATATGCAGCGATTGTTCTTCGTTTTCAATTTCAATTTGGGGGTTAGGGCAAAGCGATTGTTCTTGCGTTACTATGTGATTGCAGTTTTTTTTTTTGGTCACTCTATTATTATTAGTTATTATTATTATTATTATTATTAGTTTTTTGGTTACTATTATTATTATTAGTTTTTTTTTCATCTTCGTTTTTTTTTGTTTCTCTATTATTAGTTATTATATATATAAGAATTTTTTTATATATATAATAACAACTTTTAGTCAAAAAAAATAACAAAACTTTCTTTTAAGTAAGTTCATAAAAATATAACAACTTTTAAGTTTTTTTTTCATTTTTTTAATTAAAAACCCACATTAATTAATGAGTTGGCAATTAAAAATAAATAAAAAATAAATTAATTTCCACGTGTCATGCCACATCAAGATTCTTCCATGTCATATGCCTACTTGTTGAGCCAGGGGGGTAACACAAAGAATCTTGACATTGCAGGAGGTAATCTCAAAAAAATATTTTGCAGGGGGTAACGCAAAACTCGTCTATTTTGCAGGGGATATAACAATATTTACCCTAGAATTTATCTCAGGCTTTTGTATTTTAATCATTTGAACTTTTGTATTTTAATCATTTGAACTGTTGTTGTTCTCAAGCTCTAAGTACTCCTTGTACTTGGAGTTCTCAGTTATTATAAAGTCCTTTTGCTTTTTCAAAAAAAAAAAAAAATGAAATTTTCTATTATATGAGGATGCTTTTGGTTGACATGAAGGTATAGACTATATCTCTTTTTTCACATGCTGTAAGAGCCCACCATGACATTCATACTCAAACATTATTCCACTTCACTTATTCCTTCATACTTAAGTGTTGTGTCCATTTACATAAAGTAAAAAAGCATAACCAGTTCAAATCCTATTGTGTCTGTACTGTATTGAATCGGTTGTATTCAAAGGCTTGACAGGTTTGTTTGGGTATATGTTGCACATGTTCTATTTGAGTAAATGGAATGGAGGAAACCGCTGATGTTGGGATTAAGGAAGTAGACTATAATCTCGGAACCAAGCTCAACGCGGCCGGCATGTTCCGGTATGGTATGATTTGTTGGAAATTATTGTTTTTATTGTAATGGGGCATTAGTTTAGTGTTATTTGAGCAATCACTAAAAGTTGAAAGAAAGGTTAATGATGATGCTATCAATTATTGCTTTGGTAAAGCATGTTTTTTATGCTCTTATATAGGACATCAATAATTGCATTCAAATCAGTTAACTCCTAACCTAATTCTTAACCCATTTGTTTCTTAGCACCTTTTCACTTAGCAATGATTTTACTTCATGTTTGCTTTATCCCTTGGTTTCTATTGGAATGGACCAAGAGAGATAGGTAGATTTTGCAGCATTTGTAAGATGATACTCATACAAAGAAAGTCCAAATAAAAAAATTAAATTGTATTCTAAATCAGGACAAAAATCTTCATCATCATACTTCCAACATCTTGCAAGGTATGTGTACAAAAGTCTGTCTATAGTCTATACAGGTAAAAATTCATGGGACTCTGTTATTTTGAATGCATTTCTCATCAGCAGTAAGAAAGAAAAAAATACAGAAAAAATATAAACAGATATAAATAGTAGTATAAGGTTAAAGTATTGCTAAGGGTAGCGATTACAGAGATTGTAACCGGAGATAAGTGAGCTAATAGCAAAGGCGATAAAAGCAAGAAAGGCTAATGCAACAGAAGCACTAGCCATCTCTGTGAATTCATCTTTCCCCCAATTTGATTGCCAGTCATCAACCCTTGTGGCTGCTGATGATGCTGATGATATCAGAAGATATGCCAGAACCTGCCCATCAATATTTATCACAGAAATAAAATGTCAAGACGCGAGAAAGTTTTTGAGGGCTTGAGGCCAAAATGGATTGATTTATTTGATCTTATTTACTAACGTAAGTATATGTGAGATTCTTCGAAATAGCTTGTGGAAACAATTTAAACTTATGTTGAAGCTAAAGCCTTGATTTCATAATGTTTTCATAAGTTCTTCGGGATAACTTACGTAAATAGCTTATAAGAAAATAATTGGACTTTATATTTTGTTGTCGAAATAGCTTATACAGAAGCACTTATTTTTCTTGGTTACAACAGAAGCACTTATCTAAACAAGGCATAACTACAATAATGTAAGTGAATTCTGGAGTGGATCATATTACCAATAAAAAAAGTAACTTGCCTGATCCATGAGGAAATCAAAATGAAAACGCAGGTGGTGATTGATTATGTGTTTTCCCCTGATAAGTTGATAAGCCAGTTCACCCGCTTGAAACCCCGCATATACAAACCCAATAACCGTCATTGACAAACAATACCTACAACCCCATAATAAAAACGCCATTAATTCATTTTAGTACACAATAAAGACCATATTAATCACAATAAACTCAATTAAACACATTTCAATGAAATTAACAATTGATAATGTGCTGACTGCTGACCCAAATAACTGAAAAAAGGAAATTCATTATTAAGATGTTACTTACTTTTATTAGCAAAAATTCATTTGGTTAAGTTTATTGAATAAGTGATATACCGTACTCACGAATCTATGAGTCTGTTTGGGAAGGCCAATAAGCTAGTTTATAGCTTTTACCTTATAAGTTCAAAACTCTGTTTGGTAACAGTTTTTAAAAAAGAGCTTATAACTTATTTTACTAGCTTATAGCTTATTTTTCAAACGCTGTTTGAAGTAGCTTATGAGCTTATAGCTTATCATTTTTTCTTCCAATTTTACCCCTATCATCTTACTTGGAAAAATTTAAATATTAATTAATTAAACATATATTTTTTCATGTCATTTCATACTATAAGCTAGTTCCACAGCTAATTTTACCAAACACTAGAAACTCAATCTGCTAGTTTTATTTGCTATAAGCTAAAATCTAGCTTATAAGTTATCCGCTATAAGTTAGCTCACGAGCTATAAGCTATTTTTTACCAAACAGAGCCATAACCAAACAATGAAGCATTGAAAAGCAAAATATGGAAAATTAATATACTACTAGCATGTAGAAATAAATTGAGAAATTTAAAAAAAAAAAATTGAGAAAAATTAAAGAAAAGAAAACCTGTATTCTTTGTAGCGATCAAAGGAATCACCACTCCAACCTTGAGTCTTATCCGCAGCCATAACAGAAAACGAAATCAGACAAAGCACCACTTCGCTTAATCGGAACCCTAACGCAACCTTTCCTGTCATCACATCACTTTTCGACCACGCCGGCGTCACCGCCGTTGTCCTTGGTCTTCCCCTACCGCCTCCGTCTACACGACCTGCTCCGGTGGCTGACGCTCCCATATTCGTTGCGGTAAGTGGAGGATCATTTCTTATGGTTCTGTTAACCACCACCGCCGGTTGTTCATTCACCGGCGGGTTCCGGTGCTCGGAATCCGGTACGGGGACTGATACTTGAGAGTGTTGTATTGAAGGCTCGATGATTATGATTGCTCTGGAGTTATCTCGGTGGTCAGTTTCCGGCGAGTTTTCGGTGGAGTGGAAAGGATCGCCGCCGTCGGAGAGTGGAGAGGATCGGAATCGGAGAGGAGAGTGAGGAGAATCGAAGTGAGACGAGGAATCGGAGTTCCTCGTGGGTGGATTGTTCATTGTTTGTTTTGGTAGAAAAAAAGAAGAATAAGTTAATTTGATTTGGATTTGACGAATTTTAAAGGGAATGAAAAAAAAGAGGAATAAAGAAGAAGAGTGTGTTTGGGTGGTGGAAAAGTTTAAAAAAAGTGAAAACGAAAATTACACAGAATAAGGGTTTTTGAGCTTCGTGGTTTTCAGTGTAGGACCATGACACGTGGGTTTTGTTCTTTCTGTTTAAGATCTTATTCTTCTGATTTTTTAAGAGGAACACCAATTAGATATTGACACGTGTAATAACAGAAAGATTGTGTGATGACTTTTTGATCCTTGGAGTGCAAGGAGAAAAAGTTGACTCTGCTTCACACTGAAAATAGAGTTAAATTATTATTTTTGAATTTTTTTTATCTCCTTTAAAAATACAGTATTTTTATCAATATACCCTTAATTATTGTACTTTTTTTCCTGTAAAAAAAAAATACCCTTAATTATTGTACTTTTTTTTCCTGTAAAAAAAAAAGTACATTATTTTTTACAAAAATACTCTAAAATAAATTAACTTATGAGTATTTTTCTTCAAGAATAAAATTGTAAAAATAATACTCATTGTCAACAAATTTAACACATTCAACTTTCTGAATTTTGGTCCGGTTAAGAAATCAAGATACAATTAATGATACTTTACCATTTATACTCTTACAAAAATTAAAATATTCGTTAAATTGATTTTCTCTTTCTTAATAAAGTAATAATAAAAATGACTTAACCTCCGATCCCCGCAACTTGAAGTCAGAACTGACCCTCGAACCGATTAAACCGGTGGTGAAAGCAAAAAAAAAAAAAATACTTAACTTATTAATTTTTATTATTTCTTAATCCACTTGTCAAATTCTAAAAAGAACAAAGTTTTGGGACGGATGAAGTATTCCGAAGAAGAAAAGATGGCTAGAAAATGGTCTATTATTTAAATGAGTCAGGATCCGTTGACACCAACTAGTTTGACATCAAATGTTACACCTCTCAATAACGTTTTAACCGATATAAATTTTATAAAATCCACCGTTGGATTGAAAGTTTACATCATATAGATCATTTGTGTAAAATTTCAAATAAATCCAAAATCATTTGATATGTTATTGAGATACATTAAAATTAACGGTTTTTGTATTTTTTTAAATGCCGTTAATCTTTATGTGTCTCAATAGCATATCAAATGATTTTGGATTTGTCTGAAATTTTACACAAATGATCTATATGATGTAAACTTTCAATCCAACGGTGGATTTTATAAAATTTATATCGGTTAAAACGTTATTGAGAGGTGTAACATTTGGTGTCAAACTAGTTGGTGTCAACGGATCCTGACTCTATTTAAATACTAAATTTGATTATTTACTTACTATTTTCCAGTGAATAAATGTTTTATTGTACAAACTCTGGAGCTCTATATAGTGTTCACTCATTTATTTAAAATGCTTTTATCCTCCCTTTGTGGAGGCTTTCCTTGTGTGCTATATGTGATTTGTTTGAAGTCAAAAAATTTGATTATCTACTCTTTGTTTGTAACTCAAATGAGACCAGCTAGTTGCTTTTATATTTTAGAATAATCTTACTCACAAGTTCTTCACACAACTGTCCCAAAATAATTCCTTCACACAAGTTCTTGAAAACGATCTTTAACACTTCTTAATAATAATGGGGAAATCAATAATGACAACTTTATATTTAGCTTGATATGTAGTTTATCCTCTCACTGCAACAATTTGTTAGTTGAATACATAAGATAAGAGAAACTTAATGATTGAATTCAAGTGTTTAATAAGTTTCGATTAAAGTTTAATCGATCAGGAGAATAAGAGTTTGGTCTTAAATTAAAATAATCAATGACTAGACCAAACTTTAGTTATCTCAGACACTTTTATCTATGTTGATTCACAAGGGGAGCTCGGGAAATCATCACACTAAACTTTAAACAAGTATATATAAGTGAAATTTGACACATCCATTAGTTTTTTTTTTTTTTGAATAGCGACACATATGCGTTAGATATATGAGTCCCACACAATGTTATTCAACATTTAATTTTTCATTCGATGTATGACTTCTAACCAACACTTTCGATAACAAAATAATTGCATGAACTCCAAGTGGGTCCAAAAACTTTTACAATGGAGAAAAGTAATAGATTTCTTTCATGTGTGGGCAAACTTTAGTGTAAAAAAAGGCAAAAATTCCATCAGACTTCAACCAAAACGTCAATTTCAAAGGTTCCTCCAATGCGTTACAATGACATTAACTTATTAACACAAATCAACTATGGGAAGCAACCTGCAAAAGGATGAAGCTCTCACTTCCTACCTCTCACAACACATACACCTTTTGTGTCCCTCCCACTACCAAAAGCAAAGATAGGTTTATACAGGAATCAACCTACAATAACCATGAAAAAGCATCTTTCTCACAAACTTATCTTTGAGTACCATAATCATATAAATATTCTTATTTTGTTGGCATGTTAATTGATATTATTATTAATATAAACATTCTTTATTCTTTTCTCTTGTGGAGTATAAGAAGAATATAACTTTTACTATTATTTATTGTCTTTGCAAAGGAAAGAATGTAACACAATTTTAATAGTTAGTGAAATGAGTATAAAAAAGAATCAAGATAGAAAAGAGTATGGACAAAAAGGACATAAGAATTTTGAATTCATGAAAAGGATTGAAAAGCTAGGGAGAATAATTACAAGCTCTTGCAAGTTGGTAGAAGTAAAACTATCTAACAAAATGTAACAAAGAATGTGTGCACGCGCGCGCGCACACAAAGTGAAACATCCAAATGTAGAGTACAATTACCACTCCCAGCATTTTGAGAAACGATATATTTGGACCGGCTTTCCCAATTTTAGCCCGGAATGCCACCTGAATACAAAATAGCAAGTCTAAGTTTTCCTATGAATGATAAACATAATAAAGTTATGTGATATGACAAGGATCAAGAAATTCATAATGCATTAACCTCGCCAGCAGGAACAATAAAATCACCGGTCAACTTCACTCCCTCTACATATTCAAAGAGCTCGGTATCTGAAGGATTGTTCGCATTGTCCACATCATCCCAGCGTCCAAATTTTCGCTTTAATTGAACAAGTTCAGAGCCATAGGCATCAAATGAACAAACATAAAGTCCTATATTTCAACCAGAAGATTTCAACCTCAAGTTGCTCTTTGCTCAAATTCTAAAGAACATTATTGACATAAGGATAAGCAACCTCACCATCAAAAGGATCTGAATCGTCACATAGATTCCTTTAGCCAATGTTGTTGAAGATCATGGTTTGCAATTTGGTAATTCCTATATTTTTGCTAAGGATGTCCAGCTCGGTTTACGAGCAGTTTGATTGACAGGTTGGAATCTTTGAAAAGATGTAAATAAGATATTATTTATTTTCTCATAAAGGGTCTTTTTTTTACCGTTAAAAATAATATTAATCGGATTTATTGTGCGTGGATATCTTAACTAATGATTCCACCTCCTACTCCTTCCCCCCGCACACAAAAAGAGTGCTAGAGTTAGAAATCACTCTCTGTCCGAAGTATGGAGATTTTTTAGCTCTAAAGGTGCGAAGCTATTTTCCCCATCATTAAACCAAATTTATTCCTCTCTCACAGAACGAAGAGATTGTACTCTTTTAGCACTTGGAAGATGTAGAACTGAGATGCTCCTTATATATCGCCAATAATCTCCATATTTAGCTGTTGAAATATCATTGCAATCATATAAAATGTTGTATGCTTTATTAGCTATAAAAAATGAAATGTACGGTGAGGATGACCTCCATCAACTTGGCATATCATCACCGTACATTTCTAGAGGTGTCAATAAGGCCCTAAACTAGGGGCCCATTTATTAGGCCCCCTACTAAGCCCCATTATAACAGGCCCCTTTTTAAATATTTTTAGATAATTTCTCTTTCGACCTCCGGGCTTTCTTTTATACCCCCTAAAACCCCATTTTGCCCTTCAAAATTCGAAAAAATTGGAACACAAAATTTCGGTTTTTACGAATCGAAAAAACTGGAACACAAACTTTTTCGTTTTATGTTAACCGAAATTAGGAAATTTTGGGTTGTTGTTTCCTCTTATTGCTGCCATTGTTGCAATTGCGGTTTCTTCCAAAATTTCTCTCTTTGGAGTCATTGGTAAAGCTTGTCAGTATCAATCTCACTTCACTCTTCAGATTCATTCATACATGATGTTCTTGTGTTCGTCGCCGTTGTTCTACCGTAGTTGGCCATCATCCTCTGTTCATCATCCTCTGTTAATTTTGTGCATCATCCTATGTTCATCACCCTTTGTTAATTCTTTCCCATCCTTTGCTTTCGTTTGTTGTCGTCGCCATTTCTCTACCGTCGTTTGCCGCCAATATTTGATTTTTTCAACTGCTAAATCGTAACAATTTTTTAATTCTGTTTTAAAAACTACATTTATCTTTTACTTATAAAATTATTATGAGTTAATTTTTATCATTTTTTTCTTTTAATTCTTTAAAGTTTTCACAAATTAAAGAGTTTTACTTTTTTTTTCTCTAAAAATAAAAAGGCATTAACTATCCAAACTGATGGAAGTCACACTCACACTAGGAAAATCACTACAAATGAAAAAAAAAAAAAAAAAAGTTCTAGGTTTATTAATTTAAAGAAGTAGAATGACCTCGATGTGCAAGTAACATCTATAAATTTATTCCATCGCAGTCAATATCATGTAATTTAATGTTCATAATAGGATTGTTGAATATGTAAAAGGATGTTTGCAAATACATGTTGTAGATAATAAATATTTGTATACCTATCGTGAATCATATTCTCTACTTTCATTTTAGAATTAGATTCAATTAACACATGTTGCAACTTGCAAGTGCTCAAATTGAATAAGTTGAAGGTCGAAAAGAATTACCAGTTACTATTTAAGTTGCAAGAGTATTAATGGAATTTTTATTAATGTTTTTTCAATCTCCAATGGTGGATACTTTGAGCACCTCTTCAAAAAAAAAGTATTGAGTATATCCATAGAGGTACACTCTTTATTCACCAAGAAAAAAGGTAAGCTCTCTTCTGCAGAATCATCATTTAGAAGGGGAACTAAAAAACTTAATTTGATCTGTAAATTGAAGAAGAAAAAATAAACGAATTTGTGTGATTAATTGTTTTCGATCAAGTTTAACTAAATCTACGAAACCCAAAATCACATGTACCACAAAAAACTGAACTTTTTCGAATCAGATTATTATTATCTTGTTAATCTTAGGAAAGTTTTTGAAACAGTTTCTCAAAAGTGTATTTTGAAATTCAAAAATATAATAAATTTCAAATACTTCTCATTATTATTACTAAAAGATAACTAAATTAAAGAAATCAAAGTCTCCTGTTATCAAATTAATGTTGTGGATATTGATAACATGATATGCAAGGTACTCAACAAAGTTTCCAACTACTGAACTTTTTTACACAGTAAAAATTATTTTTTGAATGTGATGTCCATTGGTCAAAGTCAAATCTCCGCCTATATCACCATCTTCCAAGAAAATAATATTACACCCAATAAAATGAAACAGGCAAAAGTAAAACATATGGTAACAAAAAAAAAAATATATGATTAGAATTTTGAACTCTTTTTACACTTCATCAAACATAAAAGACAATTACACATCTGCAGTTCTAATCTAGGTTAGTCAAGCAAAAAGGTATACCTTGATTCCAAGATGGATGCCCCAGACAAAGAAACTGACCCATTTCTTCATGGATCAACGTAAAAACATCATGTTAGAATGTGAACCATTTTTATACAGCCCAGATGTTGATATGCATTCTTTCACCTCTAGAATGAGTTAGAAATATAAGGGAAGTTCACAACGTAATCTAACTTTGTGGAGAGGAATGACTGACAGGCATGCATTCCACAGAAGAGACCTGGACTCTGTTTGGTGCATTGTGTGTCACAATAGGTACAACACCGTTCTCGGCATTTTGCAAAGCATTATCTGTGTCATCAACTGGCCCTGCAATTTCAGCACGCACTGGACGAAGAAGTCCCTGTAACCTTAACATGTAACTTTGACTAGAAGGTTGCCCTCTCACATATCTAGTTGTTGTCATAACACTGGCAGAAGATCGTTCAGAATCAGGACGGAGATTGGATAGGGCACTAAGATCGAGATTTGGAAACACCGAGCAACGGCACCGAGGACATTTCACATTCAGTCTAAGCCACTCGTCAATGCATTCAACATGAAAATTGTGCGCACAAGGCAAGCCACGAACCTGCATTACAGTAAGACTATTTTTAAATCACTCTAAGATACAGATTGCATCTCAACTAAAAAGTAATCAAGGTTAGACAGAGAGCGAGTTCAGTATCAGATAGTGTTAGCGGCTAACACTCGGTGGGATTTAGTCCCACATCGGATAGACAGGACTCTTGAGAAGAGTTTATAAAGAGGAGGCAATCCTCACCTTACAAGCCGGTTTTGTAAGGATGAGTTAGGTCTCGATATTCGTGACATGGTATCAGAGCCTATCGGGTCTATCGTTGGGCTTCCGACATCGTTCACGCTTCAGGCCCATTGGGCCGGGCTGAAGCGTGAGGGGGTGTGTTAGCGGCTAACACTCGGTGGGATTTAGTCCCACATCGGATAGATAGGACTCTTGAGAAGAGTTTATAAAGAGGAGGCAATCTTCACCTTACAAGCCGGTTTTGTAAGGATGAGTTAGGCCTCGATATTCGTGACAGATAGCAGATAGCAAACAGCACATAGTATGACCTGTTCTAGACCTTTAATTAGATTTAAAATAAGTATACCTCATTCCCAACACGGAACTCTTCTAAGCAGATGGGGCACTCACTGCAATCAGTAGGAACAGCTTTTAACATGAACTTAGGTAGTTCCTGAATTAAAGCTTCGACTGCTTCTCTCTGCATCCAACCGAGAAAAGAAACCTTATTATCAGCACCGGAATTAAATATAAATATACAAAAGGAATTTGAATGAGATAAATATATGGTATAAGGATAGCCAACACATTGCCTCAAAACACACATGAAAAGCATTATCTGCTGCTTTGCATGAGTTCTAATATGAAGTCAACAGGTCTGGAAACATTAACTAAAACTACCTGAGCTGGTGTTAGGTAAAGTCCTGGTTGATATGCAGCAGCATCTTGGCCCATGCCCCTTGTTTCTTGACCCGCAGCTTCAAATGCCCAATCAGGCACGCGGATCATATCGACCAAAATCTAACAAAACGAAAATAGCGACTATCACCGTCTAATAGTTGCAGTGTGAATAATCAAACAGAAATAATATACATTTAGATTGCAAAGAATATGATCACAGATTATGCTTCAAAGATTCAATCAACCCCATATGTACAATCTTTGAAATAAGAGAAAACAATAGATTGATTGTGTTGCTTCTAGAAAGAATCCAATGGTATGAGCTTCGAAACAATAGTTTCTCTGTAACTATCTAGAAATCTGATTCAACAGTTATTTTTTTCAAGAGGTGAAAAAATAAAGATTAAGGGAAGGCGTGGAGAATCTTACAACCACACATGACATACAGGGGACTGTGTCCCAGTAACAGTGTATCCTAGAACATTGTTATATAAGAACTAACAGAGAACCAGCCATAAAACTGACGGGGAAAGAAAATAAAAATCAATATATAATCAGGAATTTTTTTATAAAACACGATAATCTATCACATTATGAAGCAGTTTCCAACATGACAATTTGCTGTGGGTACCCAATTGCTAGATCAGTTTAACTTCATAAAATGGAAACTATGGCATGGTTACGAAAATCAAAACAAGCCAAAAACTAAAACAGAGAAACATAGACTTGTACTCTAATAGTGTATTATCACTTATCAGATAGGATGGCACCAGCTGATAAGCAAGATTCAATAACATGTCCTCGGATTACAGGTTTATTCCCAAGTTAACAAATGATTGACTGCACCAATTACGGATTCAAGATGGAACTTCAGATACTGTCCTACTCCCTGCCCTTTCCTTTATAAGGGAACAATGGTAGCACACTAAGCTCCAGTATGTGTGATGGATGACCCAATCATTGGGCCCAAATATACACAAGCACCGGTTCTAGAAGGTTGTAGAAACTGAGAGAATAGAAGTTAGTTGGGATATCCCCTGAATTTTAGGGAACCTCCTGTTATACGAGAGAGGGAGGGGAAGTTGAGAGGTATTCAAAAAGTTGTTAGAAAACTGTTAGGAGAAATATTCTAATACTTTCTGGTTTAGGAGCCTAGCTCTGGTTTACATTCTGTTTTTCCACCATTGTAAAAGCTGTGAAGCTCCATTATGAGTCAATAAATTCACAGTTTCATTGATCTAAATTCTGGTTTCTGTCAAACAACAAGGAGGAGGGACAATTCCGAATTTTTTTTCTCCAAGTTATTAAGAACATTATTTAGAAATACCCACTTTAAAAAGATAAGAGTTTCCACGACATATGTAATTAAAACTGATAAATATATTGCAATAATGTCAAACTTACCCCATATTCAGACACAGGGATACCCTGTTGAGCACGCACTAAGTGTGCTTGTCGTCGAGTCAACCACTGCAAGGGGTTAAACAAGCCAAAATGATTACTGCAACAATCTAGATATGAAATAATGAAGATGAATGATATTGTTTTGCAGATATTCTATGTTTATAAGCTGTTCAGAACAAGAACAGCACAGCAAATGGAGTGAAAAGTGATTGTGACATGGTAATAATTCAAAGAAATATCTAATAGTTAATAGAGTACCACCACTAACCTTCCCCACTGACATGCAAGCAATGCAAAGAAGTCCACAGTAGCTAAAAAGTAACCAGATAAGGAATCCCCATTTCTGTCCCTCTTCAGGCAACTGCAGATGATTATTTGCATTATGCATCATAAACTTTTTAACAAGAGTTAGAACTAAGATTGAATTTAAATGAAAAACATACACAGCTCTTGGCACTGCTGAACCACATGGTACCAACTATAGTCCAGGACCAAAGAAATGGATAAAGAAGCAATGCAAGGATTGAAAGGACAACTACTCTTCCACAGAAACGAGCATATCTCTGCTGCCACCCAAAATCTCTAGAAGCATATAAGAAGGGAAGAAAAAACAACATGCAGATGAATTAGTACCGGGAATCGAGAAATTAAAACATCATTTGACTTGGTTTCTATGATGCAACACAATAAATTCAGAACCAATTTAGTTGAGCTTATCATGAAATCAAATTCATCCGAAAGCAAAATGACCAAAAATGGTTTTACATATGAATGCTGAACAGGTGAGAGAAATTACGTAAAATGTACCGATAGAAAATTCACTTTCCAGAATTCATATATGAAAATGATCTCTTATAAAATCATAAGCCAGCTGCCAGCTAGACTATAGTCCATTTATCTCCATTAACTTGTATTTTTCTTCCCTAGTGCTATTTTAACTTTTAACCTTAAGCCATGTCACTTGCCATCATTCCAAATAATCATAAATATGAAGAAAAGCAAGCAGCGAAATATATAAAAAGTGAATGGGATGGAAGGGCTTACAAACCCATTCCTGCAGCAAAGCCATTATCGACAAACATCAAGAGGCGGAAAACAAAGACAGCAGTATAGTCCACCTGAACAAACAACATGAAAGGAATAAATAACGGAAAATATAAAAATCCTAAACGATACGATCTTAAAAAGTAAAAATGAGTTTACCACAATCCAAATGTGCAATGGGTATGTACAAGAATGATAACGCTTCCAATTGATTGCAACAATAACTCTAGAAATTGAAGTGTCAAGAATACAAAGCATAGTATAGTATAGTATGTGGCAATTGAAAATGCAAAATGATAGAAAAATTAGGGGTATTGAAAAAGGATACACACTAGTGGCGAGCATGGAAAGGAAAAATCCATCGTACCTGAAAGGAGAGAGATCAAAATTGAGATTAAGAGAGGGAAATAATAATAGTATTGGAATCAGAGAGAGAGAGAGAGAGAAGAGTAACTAACTAACTAACTAACTAACTAACCACTTGAAATCGATGCCTCTGATAGCCATGGAAATTGATTTGAGAGAAACCCTAGACTAAGAGGAAAGAAGGATCGTGGTTGAGGAGAAAATGCATTCAGGTGAATCGGAGTGTAACAGAATTGATTCAGGTTTATGAAAAGAGGAAGAAAGATAAAAGTAGAGTGAATGAATGAAAGTAATAAAAGGAAGAACAGTAGTAATAGAAAAAGCGAAGAAGGAAATGAAAGTACGAGAGAGAGAGATGATTGACTTCTCTTTTACTGTTTTCTTTTCTGTTTATGCGTGTTACACACGCACTTGCGACTCACCGAGTTATTTTTACGGTATACCCCTATTAGTTATAGGTAATACATATACCTGGGTAAAATTGGAAAATATTAATTGAAAAGTGAGAATGACAATTATTTTAAGACAAAATTTTGTTGCTAAAGTGACAATTATTTTAGGACGGGTGGAGTATATATTACCAATGATATATCCTTAACTATTTAGTATTACTTTCTCTCTTCTTTTGTTCAATTCTTCCGTTTATCTTTTCTACATCATTAATATAGGACAATTACGTAAGTTAACTCATAATTTTTCTTTTTTATACAACATTAATTATATTTTTTAATTTATGTAACACAGTTAAAACGACTTATACGGTAATGGAGGGAGTACCTTTCGACTACTTTTGGTATGAGTTTTTTTTAATTTTTCTGTTCACTGTAATATCATTTTATTTCAAGATCAAATCTGACCTAATAATAAATCACTTTATATGGTATTTTTATTTGTATGCCTTTGTTGTATTGTAAAAGGGACGAACAACCAGCTGGTCTTAGTAATTTTTACCCTTTTAAAATTGTATTTTATTCTTGTGAAAAAATAACTTAATTATTTAGTTGTGTTGTGTTCTACCAAAATTTTTTTTTATTTTTTTATAAGCTCTACCAAAATCTTTTAAAGCGTGAGCCGGTGTAAAATATTACTAAAGTGTTTAAAAAGAATGAATTAAAGAATGTGATCCCAACCTTTCTCTTGTTTTAAAATATATTTCTACCATTAATTATAGTAAAAAATTTACTATATCTTAGTACAATTTTAGTTGGAGTGGGATGACAAATTATGGTGAATAGCTTGCAATAAATTGCAACTTCCATGACCATGGAGTCTAGAATCGTTTCTCCAACTAGTAGGAGGGATCAAGTTTGAGCTACATGGTGTAAATGGATTCCAAAATACACTACAACTACACAATAACTATAAGCAAATGATGAATTTAAGCTCAACCAAAATTGTATCTCATCATAAAAACACATCAATGGTTCTGCAAAAGGCAAGTTCTGTCACAAAATTTGTTACTCCCATTTTGCTCTTCCACTGTTCATTGTGAATATTGAGAAGCTTCAAATTGTTGCTTCAAAGTGGACGTACGCTAGGTGAAATTTCAAGTGAAAACAAACATACTGAATCATTCCTGAAGCACGGATACAGACACGGACACTGACACGTCGATACCAATAATAATTTGAGAAAATGACATAAATGTAAACAACTTGAGCAATATATTCATCAGTATATATTCATTTTTCTGCTATAATAAGTTAAATGAAATAAACAGCTAATTACAATTTGGTAGGATGGTACATTTATAGACAGCAGATGGAGGTTGCTTGTAAGTAGGAATGTCATTGGTATCAACATAGCGAACTTCACCAGGTGCGAAAGACAGATCCCTATGCCTGAAATTGAAGAGACAGTAATGAATTACAGAAACGAAAAATGGTATATATAGAAAGAAAACCAGCCTAGTTAGTTACCTTCGCAAGTCTAGTCCAACCAAACCAGCCTGAAGGATTGATAAGTTATCAGAATCTGGCGAAACTATAACCACCGTGTCACCAAAGTACTGAGTTTCAAGTATTGACATGAGTTGGGTCACACGAACAAATACATCTGCAACACTCTCATTTGGAGTTCCGTCATCAATAGGAGGAGGTTTGATTTTTGGTGATATACTATCTGATGTATATATCTGCACCACCATTACAAACACACATTTTTAACCTCATTAATTGCAACAATTCTACTTACAATGGAAATGGAACCTCTCAATCTTTCTTTTGTCAATTTCTCTCAACAATAAACAGCAATTCAATCTTTCTTTTCGGATCAACTACCATTCAAAGGTCACCAAATCACACACTTAATATCAAATTCAATTGCAAGATTGATGAATAGTTTCACTCTAACAACCTTTTTCTTGGGCCAAGTTTCACTTTTGCCTCCGAATCTCAGGTTTTTCCTTCACAGACAAACCCTATCAGGCTCAAACAGCAACACCCTAAAAAATCCATCATTGATCGGTGCAGATGTGAGTTTTCAAACTGCCGTCGTGGCAATGCTAAGCCGCCTCCATGACCGACCACCTGCCGGTTCCATCGCACCATTCAGATCTTCTGTGCACATCAATTAAGAAGTATGTGTACTTTCATCTTTTGAGCTTTTGGTCTGCCAGTGTCAGATTAATCCAAGGTTTGAGTTTTTGTTGAAAGAGATTGACAATAGACATATTAAGAGGATCCGGATCCCGACAACAATAAGTGATATTGTAGTTGCAATTGTATTGTAATGAAATACAAATATATGCAAGAGTGCAAAATTCTTACATTAATATATTGCCATTTTTAAGTAGAAGTTCATGGTCATCCACGTCATAGTCATCGAAACGAGTAATACCATGCTTCAATCAGTGTTTATTCAACAAAAACAAGAGAAAACAAATTTAAAGTTGAGTTTCAAGTCAAGACATTAAAATTCAGTTTTTATCAAACCAGGACCAATTGAATCGCCGTCTTAGTAAAAAAGACGAGTAATACCATAAGATTCTACTTATGAGAAGCGACAACAACTATTGTTAGACTATCGAATAAATTTCAACAATCGGCCTAGCATAGAGTATAGACTATATGAGATAATTCTACACCTAGAAGAAGCCAATGCCATCATAAATAAAACATAGCTGAAATAAAGAAAAGAGCATATGGAAGAAGAATAGTACTTCTGAAACAGATTCTAATGTTTTTCCTTCATAAGCACCTAATCCCCTGGCATCAAGAAAGCTGTATTCTGGAACTATATAACTGAAATCAAAGAAATATACAATCTCACAAATCAAAACAAACAAAAAAACACATCATCAACATTAACAAGAACAACAACAAAAACAAAAACAAAAAACAACCTTCGAGTAATTGAATTAACAGAAGCAATAATCTCAGCAGTTTGATAAGCTCTCTGAGTAATAGCAGGCCAAATCCAACAATTATTATCACAAGCACCCATTTCTTTCAAATCAAAAGCTGCTCTAATAGCTTGTTTCTTTCCTCTATCAGATAAACCATTATCCACAGAAGTTTTAGCAACAGGGTTAGTGTTTATCACACCCATGCTCTCAAACTCTGATTCACCAGACCTTACCAGATAGTACCTGTTGGTGAGGTTTGGTGGTGGCATGATGAACAGTCCACGGGCGCTGGCTAAAGGGTCTGAAATGGGAAATGAGGTTTTCAGAGAGAGGTTGAAGTTGAAGGAGATGGTGAATGCGGTTGTGGTGAGAAGGTGGCGGCGGTGGAGGAGGTTGCATGGGGGAAGACATGGTGTTTGACACGTGATGTTTGGTGGTGGTAATACTAACATTTTATGTGGCAATAGGATCGCATTTTAATGGCGGGAGAGGTTTACTGTCTTATCAAAAGCAAGTAAGCAACATCAGCCATAGAATGAAAGAAATGTGAGTTATTCAATCCACATGTCATAGCACATCTGACAAATAAATATCAAAATTGTTATGTCGAATATAATGACGGGGTTCAAGCCTTGGCTCTAACACCTGTATGTTTGTGAGTTTATGATGAATTTCCTATTTCGTCCATGTATAAAAAAAAATTCGAGAGTTATTAGTTTAAGGATAATTAATTTTCGCCACATAATTTATAAAGTATATAATGTGTGTTCTTCGGCTCTTTTCTTAACCATCGAATTTTGTATATAAAGTGTGTTCTTTCCTCTCGATCATCGAATTTTCTCAGTATACAGAAAGCAAAAGCAAGGATCTTAGACTAATTCATTCTAACCCTCATAAAAGAAAACTGAAATTTATTTTGATATCTCACAGTAAGAATATAATTCTTAGTCTTCACAAAAATAAACAAAAATATTTTAATTAAAAACTATTTTGATAGTCACAATAATATAAATAAATAAATTTAGCCTTCATAAAAATAAACCTAAAATATATCGGTCCTTGACCGAATCTCTATCGAATATATACACCTAATTTAAATCTTTAAATTGGTCCCGTGAACTTAGCTCAATTGTCAGGGACGTTGCATTATATGTGCAGGAGGCCCAAGGTTCGAACTCGATCATTCCACTTATCCACCTTAAGGGTAGAAATTCCAGTCACTAGGTTACTTGACCCCAAAAAAAAAAATCTCTAATAAATTTTATTTTTTTATGAATGAAATTGTATCTACTTAAAATCCGGGATGGCGTAGGTGGTCCGGGGGCGGGTGGTTCAGGGAGAGTGTTGTGAAGCAGGTGGATGACGGTGTTGAGACTTTCTTTTGGACTGATCCATGGTTGGGTGGCAGCCCTTTGTGCGAGAGGTTTGGGCGTTTGTTTGATTTGTCTAAGAACAAATCGTGTTCGGTAACGGAGATGTACTCTTTGGGGTGGGAGGTCGGGGGGGGGAGGTGTGGGAGTGGGAGAGACAGTTATGGGCGTGGCAGGATGAGATGTTGGGGGAGTGTCAGGTCTTACTCATGAATTTCTCTTTTCAGGCTCAGTCTTCATATTCATGACACTGACAGCCAGACCCTGACACAAATTATTCAGCGTCTACTAGCTTTTGACCTCACACTATCCGGTTAATACTTTGACACTTAATTGAAACACCTTTGACACAACATGATATATGACTTCTATAACTGTTCTGGGCCGAGCTTAGAGCTCGAGCATCAGAGGGTGTCGAACACACATACCATCCGAGCACGTCCTAACGGTCAGATACCCTTGCGTATTGTAACGGCCGTAAACCGGAATGATGAGCATTTACTGCACATCAAGGCCTCCAAGCCGTTTTCCGGCAGCCACTTGATGGCCATTAATGCCATCAAGGGCCTTAGCCCAGCGCTGGGGGCTATATATATGCATCTCCACTTCATTTGCAAGGTACGCATTTTTATAGCTAAGAAAACCTTACACACATACTGACTTGAGCGTCGGAGTGCCTGCAGGTACACAACCCCCCTCCGCTCCAACAGGGGTCTCAAACGCTCTCAACCACCGTCAAACGCCGGCGAGGTCGCATCTTTCTGGTCTACACGATCAGTGGCGCCGACTGTGGGGACGATAGTTTCCCTGTTTATTCAAACCAAAACTAAAAACTTCCTCAAAACACCTTCTTCACGACCAATGGCTGGCGTTAACAACCACCAAATCCCGGAGCACGTGGCGGAGAACCATGGATCACCGATGGACTACGCAGCGTACCACCCAGGGGACGGCCAATTCGCCTCCGTAACGGAAGATGGCCAGGGAGAGCAAAACGCGCATTACGAGCCCTACAACCCAGAAGAACCGCAGATCCCTGTGGCTACCCCGCCACAGGCGACTCCGGCAGCGGCTATCCCTCCGGGCGTTCCCATGCAAGAAATGATGGCTGCGCTGGTCAATGCAATCAACCGCCAGTCGGACTTACTGCTGCAACAGAACCAGCGATTCGAGCAGCAGAATCAAAGGCTCGAGCAACAAAGCCGTCGCATCGACGCAATTGCCGAGTCGAGGATCACGGCGCAAGCTCGCCCAGCTCGCCGTTCACCCACACCAGTGAGGAGCAGAACCTACTCCAGGTCTCGCTCACCACCTCGCCACAGAAGCGAAAGGAGAAACGAGGCTATATCTCGAAACTCCACCCCGCCGAGGAGACATTCCCCTAGAAGGGACAACCCTCCTCGTCGCCAAAGGAACCGATCCCCGGAAGAGAGAGACAATCACCAAGGCCCCCTCTCCCGAAGGATCCGAGAACTCCCCCTACCGGTCGGACTCGAAAAACCACCGGCAATGGATACCTACGATGGCTCGACAGACCCGGACGAGCACATCGAAAATCTTGAAGCTCTCCTCGAGTACAGAAATGTACGAGGCTCTATCAAGTGTAAGCTCTTTCCCACAACTCTGAGGAAAGGCGCTATGGCTTGGTACAAGAGCTTGGCGCCAGGATCCATAGATTCTTGGTCGGACCTGTGCGCCCGTTTCCGGGCTCACTTCACTTCCTCGAGGCGTCACCCAAAAACTGAAGCAACCCTCGAGGCCATCATCCAAGGCGAGAACGAGCCTCTAAGGGCCTACCTCGAACGGTTCAACAAGGCAGCCGTTGAAGTGAAGGTCGATGAGAGCATGAAGCTGTACCTGCTCGACAGGGGATTACATCCAGACAGCGACTTTGCTAAAGCTGTCGGTATCGAAGAGCCGAAAACGCTGGATGCATTCTTCGAAAAAGCGAAGAAGTACATTACCTACGAGGAGAAACAAAGGGCCAAAGATATAAGAAGGCCGAAAAGTCAAGAAAAAACCAGGAACCATGAAAAGGACGAAGCTGGAACCTCGCGAAGAGGTAACGAAAAGCAAAGGGAGGAAAGGATAAAAGATTCCAAACCTCCTCGAGGAAAATTCACAACATATACTCCACTGAATGCGTCAAGAGATCGCATTTTCGCCGAAGTCTCCGCTGCGGACTTCAAAAAGGCTGGGATCCACTTCCCGAGACAGCAGCCCATGAAGGCAAATACTGATAGGACGAAATTTTGTCGCTATCATAAAAGCCATGGACACGTCACTGAGGACTGTGTCCATTTAAAAGATGCCATCGAGATTCTGATACAAAAGGGTTATGCCCGAAGATATGTTCAGAACGATGAACAAGCACAACAACAACAACAACAAAGGCGGGAGCCTCAAGAGGTCGCAATGGCCATTGATGTTCCCGAGCAGGAAAACAGAGGCATCGTCCCTCAGGCGCTTGCCATCTCAGCTCCTGAAATTCCACTTCCATCCCCGGGGTCAGACGAGGGAGCGCTCCTGAGGCATTTCAACGCCCACCTGAATGGCTCATGGGAAAATTTCCCAAAGGCACTGGTGATAACAGGTGGAGGGCTAAACAAAATCACCCTCGGATCGGTAAAAAGAAAGTTCGAGGAGCTGGAAAACGTTTGCTCGGTGACTCTCATCACCGTCACCAAACCTGAGGGAGACTCCGACCCGCTGGCCTTCTACAAATCAGAAGTTCCTGGGGGCTCACCAAACTATCAGATACCACTGTTGGTGAGGGCTCGCATGGCAAACTTCGACGTCCACCGCATCCTCGTAGATCAGGGGAGCTCGTGCGACGTAATGTACTCGGGGCTATTCAAAACTCTACAGCTGTCGGAGAAGAACTTGGTTCCATACGTAGGACCCGACCTTCAGGGGTTCAATGGGTCGACTACCAAACCTTGGGGATACGTGGACCTCATTGTCACCTTCGGCGAGGAAAAGGCTATGAAATCCGTAAGGACGCAATTCATGGTCGTCGACTGTCCCTCGCTGTACAACTGCATCATCGGCAGAACCACTTTAGCGGAGCTATTTGCTGTGTCGTCCACTGTTCACTTGAAGCTGAAATACTACACACCGGACGGCCAGGTCGCCACCATCAACGGCGACATAGCTGCTGCGAGGAGATGCTTCGAGGCCGCGGCAAAGAATCTGAGCACCGTGGCAACCCCCAAGAAAACTGAAAAGAAAAATCCGGGGGTAAACACTGTTGGAGGTTCCGTCGACATCGATGCTCGACTCACAAAAAAGGAGCATCAAGAAGAAAAACAGAAGGACCTCGCCGATGCTGAAAAGAAAATCTACCGCCCCATCCCGGACGGAGATTTCGAACTGGTGCCCTTGGGCGAAGACCCCCTCAAAGGGATCAAGATTGGAACTGGGCTCCCCGACTTGGTCAAAAAGCAGCTGATCGCCTGCCTTAAGGACAATGCTGAACTGTTCGCCTGGAGCGCTGCAGAGATGCCTGGTATCGACCCTGAGGTCGCTTGTCACCAGCTGACTTTAGATCCTAGGGCTAGTGCCGTTGTTCAGCGGCGTAGGAAGCAGTCTCCCGAAAAAGCGGAGGCTGCCGAAAAAGCTGTAAAAGACCTCCTCGAGGCAAATTTCATTTCGGAAGCTAGGTATACCACCTGGCTATCCAATGTTGTACTTGTTAAGAAATCGAATGGAAAATGGCGCATGTGTGTTGACTATACCGATCTTAATAGGGCTTGCCCTAAAGACGCTTACCCTTTACCTAACATAGACAAATTAGTAGATAATTCATCAGGATTTAAATTACTATCGTTTATGGATGCGTACTCGGGTTATAATCAAATAAAAATGGCTGAAATCGATAAAAAGAAAACAGCGTTTATGACCGAATCCGGTAATTATTATTACAACGTAATGCCTTTCGGGCTTAAAAACGCAGGCGCCACATACCAAAGGATGATGAACAAAGTCTTCAATAATGAAATCGGTGACATGCTCGAAGTCTACATGGATGATATGATCGTCAAATCCGAAAAGGAAGTCGATCATACAGCCCATCTAAAAAGAGTATTCGACCAAGCGAGAAAGTATAACATGAGATTCAATCCTGAAAAATGCACGTTCGGCGTAAAAGCTGGGAAATTCCTCGGGTTTTACTTAACTGAAAGAGGAATCGAAGCTAACCCCGATAAATGCAGAGCATTCTTTGAATTCCCTACGCCGGACTCAAAGAAATCTATCCAATCATTAAACGGGATGCTCACCGCCTTATCTCGTTTTGTCGCAAAATCCGCTCAACACGCGCTACCTTTATTCAAATTACTTCGAAAAGAATCCGCATTCGAATGGACAAAGGAATGCGAGGATGCGCTACAACATTTAAAACGAGCACTATCCGAACCTCCTGTCCTAACACGACCCAACAGAGGGGAAACATTATATCTTTATCTCGCCGTAGCATCGGAGGCCATCAGCGCCGTTCTCATAAGAGAAACCGAGCAAGGGCAAAAACCCGTCTATTTCGTGAGTAAGGCTCTGCAAGGACCAGAACTCCGATATTTACAGATTGAAAAAACGGCCTTAGCAGTAGTCATGGCCGCAAGGAAGCTAAGACACTATTTCTTAGCTCACTCCATCGTGGTTCGAACTGATCAACCGATTAAGCAACTCCTTGCGAGGCCGGATATGACAGGACGAATGCTAAAATGGTCGCTCGAGTTGTCCGAATTCGAAATCTTTTTCGAAAGCAGAAAGGCTTTAAAAGCCCAAGTGCTAGCAGACTTCATAGCCGAGATGACCACACCATCTACCCCGGACAAAAACAAATGGACCATCTTCGTAGATGGATCCTCGAATCCACAAGGGAGTGGTGCAGGTATCATACTCGAAAGCGGTGAAGGAGCACTCATAGAGGTTTCACTCGAGCTCGCCTTTCCAACCACAAACAACCAAGCCGAATACGAAGCTTTCTTGGCAGGATTAAGGTTGGCTCAGGATATGGAAGCCGAGGAAATTAAAATATTCACGGACTCACAGCTCGTCGCATCACAAATAACCGGGGAATACCAAACAAAAGACGAGCGACTCACGGAATATTTAAACTTAATCAAAGAAAAATTAACCAAATTCAGACAAACCGAAATCAAGCACGTTCCTCGCGAACACAATGCAAGAGCAGATATCTTATCAAAGCTCGCAAGCACTAAGAAAAAGAAAGGCGGAAATCAATCGCTTATTCAGGAAACGCTATCCAAACCAAGCATAGTGAAACCCACCGAGGTATTCCTGATATGCGAGATCGACGCCAACAGCTGGATGACACCCGTGTTCGAATTTCTGAACACTGGAAACCTCCCACTTGACAAGAAGGAGGCGGCTAAGGTAAAAAGGAGAGCCTGCGCATATGTAATCCTAAATGGAAAAATGTACCGCCGAGGATTTTCCATCCCTCTGCTAAGATGTGTCGAGGAAAGCGAAGTAGCCTTGATCCTCGGCGAGATCCACGAAGGAATAAACGGTCAGCACATCGGTGGACGCTCCTTGGCCAGAAAGGCCTTGCGAGCAGGATTCTATTGGCCTACCATGCAAGCAGACGCAAAAGAGCATGTCAAAAAATGTGACAAATGCCAACGTCACGGGGATATGCACTTGGCCCCTCCAAACGAGCTAAGAACGCTATCGTCCCCGTGGCCGTTTTCTTGGTGGGGGATGGACCTCTTAGGACCGTTTCCAACGGCAGCAGGACAAAATAAATACCTAATAGTAGCTGTCGACTACTTCACGAAATGGATCGAAGCCGAACCTCTCGCCCACATCACAACATTCAACGTGTTGCGATTCTTCAAACGCAATATACTTGCGAGGTTTGGGATCCCTCAAGTTGTCGTCACAGATAACGGGACTCAATTCACGGACAAGAAAGTGCGAGAATTCATGGCAAAAATAGGTACAACCCAACACTTCACCTCTGTCGAACACCCTCAAACGAACGGCCAAGCCGAAGCTGCAAATAGGGTTATACTGCGAGGACTCAAAAGAAGGTTGGATGAAGCAAAAGGAAAATGGACAGAAGAACTGCACAGCGTACTCTGGTCCTATCGAACCACTCCACATTCTACAACGGGAGAAACGCCTTTCCGACTGACGTACGGAACAGAGGCCGTAATTCCAGTAGAAACCGGAGCATCATCTTTCCGAACGGAAGTACCCCTCGAAGGGGAAGACAACCACGAAATGCTCAGAGAAGAGCTCGACCTCTTGGAAGAGCTCCGAGACGGCGCAGCCCTCCGAGAAGCTACTTTGAAACAAAAAATAGCAAAACGGCATGACAAAAAGGTCATCAAACGAGAATTTGACGTTGGGACACTAGTACTCCGACGCGACCAAAAAGATTCTCGCGAAGGTAAACTCGCGGCAAATTGGGAGGGACCTTATCGTGTTCGAGCCAAAACCGAAAACGGTGCCTATTATTTGGAAGATCTTTACGGAAAAGAAATTCCTCGACCTTGGAATGCCGAAAAGCTCAAACAATACTACAGTTGAGAGAAGTTCAAAACCATCCCTCAACGAAGGCTGTGTCTTCGCCCATGAGAAGCACGCCTATACAACGGAAGAGTGCTTAGGTACGGGCATGAATCTTAAAATCTAAAACAAAGTCGAGACGTTTTTGAGCTCGATGATGTTGGCGAGGAAAGCTCTAGACCACGGAGCACCATCGTCATAGTACACGCCCGGTAGAACCCCAGCTCGCGATGGGATGTTCACACCCCGAGGAGGAAAGCTTAACAACAGCCCCTCTCCTCGTTATTAGTTTGGATTAACATCTCCAAACACTTAGAATGGTTCCCCGCACCTTCTAAGCCCGGCATCTAATGGTACCAGCTACCACAATGATGACCACGATCCAAACACACACTAGCGCGAAGAAACGAATAGTTCGGCGTATAGAATGTTTGGAAAATTACCAAGTTAAAAACCTCAAAATTGGTCGAGCGCAAACAAAAAGACAATCAAAGCATAAGCTTAAAAGCGTTGAGCGTACAAACGATCGATTCGACATTCAGAGGAAATTAAAAGCATCGCCACACAAACCCTAAATCTAGATATGAGATAAAGGTAAAAAGGCAAGAGAATAAATCAAAGTACTGATAGTTAAAGACCCCGAAGGGCCATAATTGTCGGTTACATCAAAAAAGGGCAAGTGCCCGAGCGAAACAAAGAAGAAAAAATAAATCTACACTTCATCATCAGGAGGGGTAACAATGGCTCCATCTCTCACCTCCTTCTCCTCATCTAAACCCTCCTCGTTCAAACCGGGGTTGAGAATCCTAAGCTGAGCCACTGCGTTGTTGAAACTAAAAGCTGCAGCAGCCACCATGTTGGACTCAAGCTCCTGGATCTTGGCGATCAAATCAGCACGAGAGGAAGAAGCATACTCCCCTTGAGGATCGAGCTCCTTTTCCCGATCTTCAACAACCCCGGTGACTTGAAGCCTCTCCAACTTCCCTGTCAACTCGCCAATCATCGCCTTCTGTTCCTCAACCGTCTGCACAGCGCTGTCCCTCTCCTCCGAAACTGTCTTGAGCCTATCCTCCGCTTCCTTAAGGTTGGCCGAGAGGGTCTTACGCTCCTCCCTGAACACCTCGCAGGAGGCCTCGGATTCTGCCAACCTCCGCTGCAACAACGGCAACTCCTTGCGAGCTTCGTCCCTTTCCTCCAGATACTTGCATTCCCGGCCATTCAAAAAAGTCGCCACCCCGACTAATTTGAGCAGAGCCATCGATTGAGCGGCAATTTCAGTCCGGAGACCCTCGGGACCCATATCCGAGAGGATGGCCTCATCTGCCGGATCAACCTTCACTTTGGTCTCTCCGGACAGCAGTCTCTCATGAGCGTAAAGTGGAGGAAGGACGAAATTTTCAGCAGGGACACCAGCAGTCAACCTGTGAGGTCCGGGGAGAGGAGGATCATCCTGACCAGAAAGATCAACGACCACATGATCCTGACGAGAAGAGGTTTCCTCCTCCAGTCGAGTCCTCTTCGAGCGATCCACGTTGGAAGCCGTGGGAGACTGAGGGGCAGAAGAAGTTGTAGCAGCACTGCTCGCCTCCCTCTTGTTCTTGGCAGCACGAGCTTTGCGGAGAGCAGCAGATCCACTAGTCATTGTACCTACACAAATCAGAGCATCAGTTAGCAAAACAGAAGGCGAGTAAATAGAGAAAGCAATAACAGTTGGTAGAAAATAAATAAAGAAAGCTACGAGCATACTCCAAAAAACGGTCAATTCCTCCGAGGTGTCGCAAGCGAGCAGCTCTTTCGTAGCGATCACCTTCGGGCAGGTCAATCTTCGACCATCTTCCCCAAGCAAAGGCTCGCCATTCGAGTCACTCAGAAGGAACGGAGGCAAGCCCTCCACAAACTCTAATAATTTTTTATAATCAGCTCTCTCCTCAGCTGACAACGCTCCCAGCGTAAAAACAAATTCTTTGGTCGACATGGAATAATGATCCCTGCGCCAATAGAAAGGAAATCTGGCAAAATCCTCCTCGATAGGGAGACCCTGCTCATCAAGCACTTCCTGCCCAAGCTCATCAATTCGATGCCCCCTACGAACGAAATTGTTCCAACCTTTCGTCGTGATTGGCCTAACTCCATAGAACACGGACTTGAACCCTCGTACCGACTCGTCGAACATATCAAAGAGGCGTTTCCGTTGCCTCAAAGAAACCCATCCATGCTTGGTGCTCGGTACTGGGGCTCCCTTTGCGAGCTTCCCTTTCGCCTGTTCCCCCCGAGGACAGCTCCGTTGAAGGCCAAAATGGTAAAAGAATAAAGGCAAGGTGGGGCCCAGACCCAAATACTCTGCTGTTTTTTCGAAAGCCTTGATAAAGGCCAACGAGTTCGGATGAAGCTGAGAAGGGGCCAAGTGAAGATGGCGAAAGATGGACACTTCCAGATCTGTGAAGGGCAGCCGAATTCCCAGATGTTTAAAGGCAATCTCGTACATGGGAATCGTCCCCCAAGCCCAGTTGCCGCAGATCCGGTGGCGAGCAGTGGGAATCCGCACCTCGAAATCTTCGGTGGGAGGAGTCTGAATATCCGTGCACATCGTCTCTGGGATGTCACTCTCGCAACCCTGATAAACTGACTCCGTCTCTCGGGGTTCATCCGCAACCCACGAAACGTCGGCTCGGATGCGAATCGATGAGGAAGGCTGTTGATCTACGAACGCGAAGTCACTTTGAGATCCCTCAGCCATCTAGAAAACCTGAAAAAGCAGAGGAAGGAAAAATGAATTCGACATTCAAATCCACCCTTCCACCGCCAAATCAAGCGAAAGGGCGAGGATCTCAAACAAAGATTACGCAGAAACTAAAGGCGACAAATAATCCCTCCGAACGCGAAATTCATGTGAACAACCGAGCACGAAACGCATGTGGTGCTCGACACTGTTCTAAGATAAAACCCAACCGTCAGTTGGTGAAAACAAGCGATTTTTCGCCTAAAAACCACGAAAAACCTTTCTTTTGGGGGGAAAAGGGTGCTAATCACCATCTACAACCTCCAAAAAGACTACCCAAACCACATGAAAAACACACACTACAACCCCCTACCGCGTAAACTATCTACAACAATCTAAAGCAAAATCCAAACAAAATCTTCAAAGATTAAAAGGATGAAACACTTACTTGTTGGTTAAATGAAGATAGGAGTAAGGAGTTTGTAGTAGAAAAACGCCGGAGGAGCAAAACCACTAGAGGAAGCTTGAAAAGGAAAGGCTAACGATGGAGAAAATGAGTAAGAAACTGTAAAGTTTCAAACGAAAAAACCTCCCTCCTATATATAGACCAACGCATCCGTACAGGAAAATTCGCGCCGCTTCCATTTGAACCACAGGATCGATCTAACGGTCCGGATCAGTCACGATCAAGTGGCCCAGATTCGATCTCAGGAGAAACGAAAAGGCGCGAAAATCCAACGGTCCAAAACGACCTCGAAGTTCAAATCTCAAAGAATAGCCACTCGAGTGCTATTTCATAGCCTTTACACGTGGCGAAAGGAAACGAAGCGACTCGTCCTTTCAAGTCACACCCGTCTGCTCGCGCAAATCTCGCGAAATCCAAGACACCACATCCCGAGAAAATTGCGACCAAATAAGGAAACGCAAGATCCTCGGAATCCTTCCCCTTATTTCTTTGCTAAAAATACGGGGAAGGCCGCAGCAACCGAATAAGGAAACGCAAGATCCTCGAAAAGTCCGCTCGGAATCGTTCGGAAAATCCGCGACATTATTAAACTAAGAGCATACATAAAGCATGAGTGCAAATAAATTATGCTCGGAAAAATCAAAGGAGAATTATTTTATTAATGATAAATCCATTACAAAGGGAAGAGAATTACAAGGGAACCGAGCACCTAATCCTCGTGCTCGGAACCTGAGCTAATTGCGGAATCCGAATCAGTCCACAGCACCTCCTCTGGCCATATCTTAGCCTCCTTCCCAACCTGAGACCCTCCTTCACCAGAGGCAGGGCCAGGAGGATAGAGATGGGGAGATTGATGAGCCCTCAGGAACTCCTCGACTGCCCCAATGAAATCCGCCGATTCGTCGGAACTGGAGGTATCAGAAGTATCCGAGGAAGGGAACATCACCTTAGCTTCTTTCCCCTTTTGAGAACGAGCCGGTGCAGACTTAGGAACTTCCGCTCTCTTTTTCCCTCTTCGAGACTCAGAGCCATCAGCAACAACCTTCTTGGAATCCCTATTATCCATCGCTAGCCTTCAAACTCAGGATATGGGAAGCAAAGGATAAGCAAGTATTTATAGCAAAACTTGCCACCCAAAGGACCAGTCACCACACCTGACATCCCATAAATGCGAGAGGCGGCTGCAGAATCCTAGGATTGACCACTTGGAATAAACGATTTTCCCTTTCCAAAGCTTGACTTTGACCATAGGGACGTTGCGAAAATTCAGCTACCCAACTCGGATCTGTCACGTTCGGTAAATCGAGACGAATCGATAAAGCTTCAAGTCATTACCCTCGCCTACGAGCATAACGACTTGGGGGGCTCCTGTTCTGGGCCGAGCTTAGAGCTCGAGCATCAGAGGGTGTCGAACACACATACCATCCGAGCACGTCCTAACGGTCAGATACCCTTGCGTATTGTAACGGCCGTAAACCGGAATGATGAGCATTTACTGCACATCAAGGCCTCCAAGCCGTTTTCCGGCAGCCACTTGATGGCCATTAATGCCATCAAGGGCCTTAGCCCAGCGCTGGGGGCTATATATATGCATCTCCACTTCATTTGCAAGGTACGCATTTTTATAGCTAAGAAAACCTTACACACATACTGACTTGAGCGTCGGAGTGCCTGCAGGTACACAACCCCCCTCCGCTCCAACAGGGGTCTCAAACGCTCTCAACCACCGTCAAACGCCGGCGAGGTCGCATCTTTCTGGTCTACACGATCAATAACCTTCTTAAGGTTATTAATTTTGTCTTTCATATTTCTCCGCATGTGGTCTTACAAGATGAACTTTGAGATTAAAATCCATGTTGCATAAAACGCATGTGTGACATTTAATAGCTCTGAAGTACACATTGATTAGTCTCAAAGTTCTTGCAAAGGTACCTCCACTCCACCACCTACTTCAACTTGTTGCTCGACGTCCACTCTGATTACCCCGGATCACATATAGTAGACGAGTTTCAAATGAAAAAAATAGTATATTTAAAGGGTAGAATTTGAAGATAAAAAATATCGAAAGAAAATTTGCATTGGTTAAAGTGGAGATAAAAGAAAACTATGAAAGATAGGCTTATTATAGATTCGTAAATCCATCTATAAATAAGATGTATAAATATAAATTTGATCAAATATTCAATCCACGTTACGGTAGTTAGATTTTTTTAATATTTATAGAAAATCTATCAAAGCCATGAATGGTAAAATAAATTTATGGCTTAATTCGTAAAATGGTATCTTAAAGATATTTTTTGTTTTATATTGGTCCTTTAAAGAAAAAAAATTGAATAGATTCCTTAAAGAAAAAAAAGGTCTGAATAGGTCCCTTAAAAACATATCCGTTAATCAGTTTGGTCCTATTTGGACATTTTTTTAGGACCAAACTGATTAACGGAGATGTCTTTAAGGACCTATTCAAACTTTTTTTTTCTTTAACAAACCTATTCAGACTTTTTTTCTTTAAGAGACCAATCTAAAACCAAAAATATTTTTAAGAGACCATTTTACTAATTAAGCCTAAATTTATGATATCTTCTTTTTGGGTGAAAATAGGTGATGCTAACATGTGCCTTTGTTACTTTAAATAGTAATTTTGTTTTGAAAAAACAATTTTTTTACTTTTAAAATCATAAAATACACAAGTTTTAATACAAAATTTCTTCAAATAATTCACTAAAAAATGTCTCAAAACCCCATGTACACTGTTTACCTTTTTCTTTATTCCTTTAATCAAATCAAAATACTTATTCTATTATTCCAATCGTATTTATGTTGATCTCAACTCCATACATACCAACCAATACGTTTTGAAACTAATTATTCAAAATTTAAATGTTGCTTTACTCTTGGAATACTAGTGGCACACGTAACAATACAAAAATATGTCAAACATTTAGGAGTATTATTTTATGAATTTAATTTATATGCACCGTCGATGTAAAGTTGTTTTGCACATGCGTCTAATAATATACCGACACATCATGTATGGTAATTAAAAACACATGACGTGTCACATTTATTAAATGATGTGGCAACGCATCATTGAATGTATGTGTAAAAAAAATTACACCGACAGTGCACAACAATTAAACTCTTATTTTATAGTCAAATGTATATTTTTTTGCCTAAAAGAGTCAATATTATTTGTATCTTAAAATATAGTAGTACTATCAAGCACT
The DNA here is from genome assembly GCF_020283565.1 of Trifolium pratense. Lineage (NCBI taxonomy): Eukaryota > Viridiplantae > Streptophyta > Magnoliopsida > Fabales > Fabaceae > Trifolium > Trifolium pratense. The sequence goes on from NC_060063.1 coordinate 52,362,257, forward strand.
AAATTGAGTTATAAATAGTAATAAATTAGTCAACACTTAAATAATAGAAATTTAATATCATAAAATATTAACTAAGAAATTAAAAAAAAATGATCATGTTAAATGTGAAAATATGATTTTCATGTAAGGGCAGTTTTTTCATTTATATATAATATATATATAATTTTTTTATTTACAATAGAACTGAAGATCGAACTCAGAACGTTAAGCATATTAGTCAAACATCTCACTACTATACCAAATTTAGTGGCTTTATATGATACTCTCTTTATTCGACTTATCTAATATGTACAATAAAATCATTTTACTACTCGTGATATTTAAAATTATTTATTTAGTAGGGTTAATATGTTTTTTTCCTAAAACAATATAACACTATTTAATTAATTAATTTATTTTTTAGTATTTTTGTTTAATTTATTAAAATTTTAATTATTAAAAAGAAAAATTAATTTAAAAAAGATATATGTTAAGTATTTCATAAGGGTAATATCCTCATTTAAATATGGCATATATTTTATGAGTTTAATGGACATTAGTGTAAAATAGTTTTACACTGACATCCATTATGAGTTTAATGGACATACATGAGCCGGGTGATGTGACAAATTGGTGGATTTTCATTTGATGTTCGTGTAAAATTATTTTACACTCTGACCGTGCATATCCTTTAAATCCATATTATCGTGAAGGAGAATGTTAACTTGTGCCCTTAAGGCACATGTTAAGGAAGCAAAAATAGAAATTATTAAATGCTAATTTGTGCATTTTGATTTTGAAGCATTAAATTTCTTGTATCATTAAATGATGAATTTCTATTTTGGTATATCTTAACATGTGCCCTAAGGGCACATGTTAACAAGACCCTATGGTGAATTTGTTAATAAAGATTTTTGCTGCTAAAAAAAAATCAAGACTATTATTAATATCATGAAAAGTCCACACAAAAAATATTTGTATCATCTTTATATATAGTATAGATATACCAAACACATGATATAATAAATATTTATCATTTATTATTATATTATATCCTTATCTAATTTCTTATGCTATCTTAAAAGTAGTATAAATTAGTCAAAAAAGAAAGTAATAGTACAATTTAATTTTGGTAAAACAAAAAAGAAAAAAGTAAAAGAAGAAGAAGAAGAAGAGACTGAAGTAGTGGGTCATAGGTACACGTTTTGAGCCGGCAATTCCATGTGCCCACATGGAAATACAAGAATGAAGAACAACACCACCACCATCATCATCAATCAATAACACAATCTCAACCCTAAAAATTCCATCTTTTTTTTTTTTTTACCTTTTTCTCACACCAAACCCAAATCCCAATCCTAATCAATCATATCTCAATCATCACCACCATCATCTTCAGATAAGACACAGCCATGAAGGAAACCAGTGATGGATTTGTTAGAGCAGATCAAATTGATCTCAAAAGCATAGATGAACAGCTTGAAAGACATCTCAACAAAGTTTTAACAATTGATAAGAAAAAACGTGGTGTTGAAGATGAAGATTCTTCTACTGCTGCTTCTGCTTTTGATCATGTTCGTGTTCATAATAGTGCTACTACTTCACCTACATCTATTAAGTTCAAAACTAATTTCAAGAAGCAGAAACAAGATTGGGAAATTGATCCTTCTAAGCTCATCATTAAGAGTGTTATTGCTCGTGGAACTTTTGGCACTGTTCATCGTGGTGTTTATGATACTCAAGATGTTGCTGGTTTGTTGCTTTTTTTTAGGGTTAATTTTACTCATCAGATTTAGATGTTAAAGTTTTTATTTTTCGACTGAAAAGAGTTGACTTTTACAATTATTTAGTTAGGTTGAATAATTTTAAGGAATAGTATAAATTTGGGTGTTTTTTTAGGTTTTGGTTTTATGGATGTGATAAAATTTGATGTTTATTGTTTTGTTGGTTGAAATTTGGTAGATAGTGGTTTCATTTTCTGTATTTGACTGATAATTGACTGTGATGACTTACTTGATGATCAGTTAAATTGCTTGATTGGGGTGAAGAAGGTCAAAGGACAGAAGCTGAGGTTTCTTCGCTGAGGGCGGCGTTTATACAGGAAGTTGCTGTTTGGCATAAACTTGATCATCCTAATGTCACAAAGGTTGATTTCATTTTATTCAACTTTAACCTCTTTTCTTATGTTTGTGTGGTTTTTTTATAATATTACATGATGAGTTGTGGTTTCAATGTTGCATGTGCTGAATGCTGATGTTATTTGCTTAATATTTTCTGTTATTTGGGGTGGGATCTATCAATTTTTTCCTTTTCCGGATAATGCAACTCACTCGTCCCTTTTAAGTATACCTTTGCATGTTATATCTATGCATACCTGGGCATACTTTCATGCAGTAGTTTATCGAACCGAGATTCTAATCTTATTATGATTCATTAGAATAGATATGTTATTTTAAGTAAAAAAAGATTTTGTTGAAAGCAGAAAGAACAAGTGAAATAAGCAGAAAACATTGTTCATATACGGCAAAAAAGTGAGCGCCGGATAGTGGAATTTATGCCCAAATAGATGCACATATAGATTTGTATTGATTGGGTCCAATTTTGTTTCAAATCGAGTTATTACTCACATTTATTATGAGATACTGATAACCACTCAGAGTTATTGACACCAGATGGTGGAAGGCCAAAAACCCACCATATAAACATTCCATTGCGGCCTGTGGCACCGCCACGAAAGACATCCCTTCACAACACTGTAACCACTGTCAAGTGATTAGGTCATTTGGTTGGTATTTCTTTTATACCTAAAGATGAAATCGTAACTGTGTCATCACTACCGTCATAGCTCCCTTGTCTGCTCTTCCTTAATTTACATTAAGCTTGATTTCTATTATATCATTTAATCACCTGTGGTATTGATTTATATAATATTGCCTTATTAACAAGCTACAGATCTTGAATTCTAGAGTTTTTAGACAATTCCTAGTTGAATGCATGTGTACATATTTGGAGTTTTCTTTCTTTCTTATTCCAAAAGCAGTTTTGAGGAGATCTTTGTTGATAATATCCTACCCATCAAAAAGTTGTATATAGGATAACTTGACTACAGCTTTCTAATAAAAATATAGAACTTAATTCATATCTTTGTTATCTGTGTTAAATACTCTAGATGTTTTGTGAATATTCATTTTCTATTTGGTTCAGCATCCTTTGTACTGCTGAACAAAGATTGTAAATAAATAAACCAGCCCACCGGCATGTTTTGAAATTTCCTTATCGTGAAAGCTTCAAGTCTTCAGCTTTCTACAATTTATGGTGAATCTGTTCTTTTGAAGTATTTATGTTTTTTTACCATGTTCCCCTCTTCTTTTATTTCCCTTTTCTGCAACAAAAGATGCATGCAGGTATAGGCAACAAGTATAATCATAACTCCCCTATGGCCCTCTTTCCTCTTTTTCTTCATGACATTCTATTTCTTTCTCTATGATATTTTGTGGTATTTGGCAGTTACTTTTTTATTTTCTCTATTTTCAATCGGTATTATGCACTTATCTGAAAGCGTCTTGTTTCCATGTTTAGTTTATAGGGGCAACTATGGGATCTGCAGAATTGCAGATACAAACTGATACTGGTCTAATTGGCATGCCAAGCAATGTCTGTTGTGTTGTTGTGGAGTATCTTGCTGGAGGTACACTGAAATCATACCTAATAAAGAACAGGAGGAGGAAATTAGCTTTTAAGGTTGTCATCCAGCTGGCGCTTGATTTAGCAAGAGGGTAATTATCTATTTTAATTGAGGTTTACCATATTGGCGAAAATAGCATGGATAATTTGTCTATATAACTAACTACTCCACCTGAACTCACTTGGTCTTACAGGCTGAGTTATCTTCACTCTCAGAAGATTGTCCACAGAGATGTGAAGACAGAGAACATGCTGTTAGACAAGACTCGCACAGTTAAAATTGCTGATTTTGGGGTTGCACGAGTCGAGGCATCAAATCCTAATGATATGACTGGGGAGACTGGAACTCTTGGTTATATGGCTCCAGAGGTGTGTATTCAGTTCCTGTAAAATTCGTTTAAAATTAGAAATTATTGTACTAGCTTGCGAACAGACTGGAAACCGTAGTGGAAAGGCATGCAGTGTCTAAATAGGAAAGAATCATCTTGTAAAATTTGAAATGACCCTGTCATGTGAAAACCGCTGTTGTCAATCGCGGATAGTGGATTGTTAAAATTCTGCTATGCAATAGGACTATAGCGCCACTATAGTCGCTATTTGACAATATTTTTGTACTAATAGCGTAGAGCGGAAAATAACAGTTTGGCTAAATTCCGCCACGCTGTAGCTACTATTTGTGAAAACTTTGTCTATCTCTCTTCATAGACTTAAATAAGACCATATCAGATTTTATAAATGTATGAAAAAAGCGTTAGGCACAAACTTTTCACAAGACTTTGTCTTCTGAAAATCTCACACGAAAGGATAAATTCCGTCTGATGGGGAATGGGTATAACTAGCCCCGATTTCATCCAATTGAGGGTGGGTGTCTCCATTCTCCAGCGTCATTTTAGGAGTTCTTCGATGAGAATTAATGATTACCTTAATGTTTAGTTGTTCAAAGAGAAAACGGTTGTAATTGACTATTAATTTTTTCCCCAATGGACTTGCTTACAGGTTTTAAATGGAAACCCCTATAACAGGAAATGTGATGTGTACAGTTTTGGTATCTGTTTATGGGAGACATATTGTTGTGATATGCCATATCCTGACCTAAGTTTCTCAGAAATTACTTCGGCTGTCGTTCGCCAGGTATATTTGCTACCCCGTTTTGATTTTTTGTCTCATTTAAGCATATACGTAATTGTCACCGGTGGATCCAGGGTCAGTGAATCCATTATAACTACATTATTATTTTCTGTTGGAATTTAGAATTTGAGACCAGAAATACCAAGATGCTGCCCAAGTTCTCTTGCAAACGTAATGAGGAAATGCTGGGATGCCAGTCCTGATAAGCGGCCAGAGATGGACGAGGTAGTTTCCATGCTGGAGGCCATCGACACATCCAGAGGTGGAGGTATGATCCCTATTGATCAGCAGCAGGGTTGTTTTTGCTTCCGCAAGCATAGAGGACCATGAAATTTTATTCTTTAGTCGACATTAAACAATTTGGTTTTAGTGGTTTTTCACTATTTGAGGAATCAAATTTGTATCTATGATGAAAATACAGAAATTGGATACTGTACTGAGATGAGAGAAATACACAGTAGCAGGTATAGGTTGGAGGATACCTCTGATTTTCTTTTACTCTTACCTTTTTTTCTCCACCTTGGTTAGAGTTTTGTGGATATGGGTATTAATTTCAGCCTATGTTGCCTCCTAGCTGGATCTTCATTATACTATATATTATATTATACTGTTGCAAACTTGCAATCATATTTGATGTGATTAAATTGGATCCATTTGCTTGGTATTCTAATCTCTATTAGCTTTCATTATCTTCAGTTAATGCTAGTATTATTCAAAAAGGTAATGGTGGGTTAATTGGTAATTAACTGGTCTAATTGATATATATATATATATATATATATATATATATATATATATATATATATATATATATATATATATATATATATATCAGTATAAGAATGTGGAGGAAATACAGGTCAATATTTATGTTTCATTGTTCCTGGTGTTCATAAAAAAGGACAATGAAACAACGAAGTCAAACCGTATAAATATATACCAATGGTAAAATTTACATCATATAGATCATTTGTGTAAAATTTCAGACAAATCCAAAATCATTTGATATGCTATTGAGACACATAAAGATTAACGGCATTTAAAAAAATACAAAAACCGTTAATTTTGATGTATCTCAATAACATATCAAATGATTTTGGATTTATTTGAAATTTTACACAAATGATCTATATGATGTAAACTTTCAATCCAACGGTGGATTTTATAAAATTTATATCGGTTAAAACGTTATTGAGAGGTGTAACATTTGGTGTCAAACTAGTTGGTGTCAACGGATCCTGACTCTAATACAAAGAGTCAGGATCCGTTGACACCAACTAGTTTGACACCAAATGTTACACCTCTCAATAACGTTTTAACCGATATAAATTTTATAAAATCCACCGTTGGATTGAAAGTTTACATCATATAGATCATTTGTGTAAAATTTCAAATAAATCCAAAATCATTTGATATGTTATTGAGATACATCAAAATTAACGGTTTTTGATATGTTATTCAGGTCACTTTGGACGAGGCAAAATTGTGGCCTTGATTGTTGATCACAATTGCTCAAATTTGATGGTCCTTTTTCTTCCAAAATCTATACATTACTCTACGACGTGTGTGTTTGGTTTGGCGGTAACTAGAATTGAGTTTGGAAGAATTGAGTCTGACAGAATTGATTTTGATTAAAAGTGAGTTTAATTAAAGTGATTTATGTTTGGATACGTTTATGGCAAAAGCAATTTACAACAAAAATGTTGTTTGGATAATGTAAACCAAAATTGATTTTAAAGGGTAAATTACCAAAAGGGTCTTATAGTTATGGAATTGTCAAATTCAATAGTTTTGTTTTTCTTATTTGCCATAAAAAAAACCCAACCCAATAGTAAAAAAAATAAAATCAATCCAAGAGTTGAAAATTCAATCGTTCACGTGTCCCCCTCTCTAAATAACACCAACACCACCACCACCACCAGCTCTTCATTTCTCTAAAAAATCCCATAAGCATCTCTGATTCTACCATTTTTCTTGACCATCTTTAATGTTCTTCTCAATTTTTCATAAGCATTTCCTATCAATATCTCATCTCCCTTTTTCCTCGGATCATCATCGACGTTTCTACGTACAGATCTGTGTGGCTGTGAATTGATCAATGAGTCTAAAGATAAGGTTACTGTAATTGTATTGCAGGGAAAAATGCAGGAGAAATAAATGAAAAAAGAGAAAAAAAAATTGCTACAAGAAGAAGAGTACTGAAGCAGGAAGAAGAGTGGTAAATATAGAGTTTATTGAAGGACAATAAAGGAATATTATATATGTCATCAAATATTAAATGAGTCACCAACAAGAATCAATTTTCCATCAACGCAGAAGCTAGGAAAACCAGCTTCACTTTGAATCGCGTCTGAGTCCTTGGAATTGATTTTACATCAACCACCCAAACACCATTCTAAAAGAAAAAACTCACGTTTTGTCTTTGAAACGCACGTTTATTGGTTTCCAACGCATAACCAAACATATACAACATCTCATGCAATGACATGAACCTTTTGTTTTTTTCAATGAAGTAAAGATCATATACATTAGGTCCACAACAATAGCTGTAATGATCTCAAGTAAATTCTATTCTACAAGAGATCACTGCTATATGAAAACAAGTTATTCCTTTCAAAAAGTAAAATGAGAAAAGTAAAAAATCCCAAGAGACTTGGGTATGTATGTATTGAAATGAACAACTTTTTCTTTTGAATTTCCTCTTGTGATTCCAAGCTGAAATCATACCATGTTAATACTAGGTGGGGCATCATCGTTCCAATTTGTTGTTCTGTAGTAAACAGCATATAGGATGAGCTGAACCAATCCAGAAAGTGCTCCCAAACTATTTGGAATCTATGCATTCAAACATTTAATTAGCAATCATAATAAAAACCTAAAATAAATATAGATTCTTAGAACAAAAGTGAACCAACATTTAATAATATAGATAGATAGACAGACAGACAGATAGATTACTTACCACTACGAACGGATCCCATTTAAGGAGTGCATAAGTCGTCCAGACAACTCCGTTGAGGAAGTTGGCGAGTGAGAGCAAGAATGGCATGTACTTCACGCTCTTCGTTCTAATTACTTGACGCTGCTCTTTTTTTTAGGAGTCAAAATTTAAAAAATAAAACAGACAAGTAACTGCTATTATGCAAACCATAAACACAAATTTGGTAGGAAACTTTATTAGTTAAGAAACTGAATAATCACACGTACCATGACAGTCAAGGGTGAAAAGTACATAAGAATGTTGAAGACTATACATATAGATCCAACAACGAACCCTCTGTCTTTCATTGAGTTAATGAAATACATGACAATAAATACCACTAACACAAAGAAGACAACTTCAGCTAGAAGGGCCAACAAAATCTTCTTCTGAAAATGATAAAAATTCATCCAATCCAACAACCAATTAAGTCAAAAATTATAAAATCACTAATATTAATAAATTATCAAGCGAAAGAGCAAATGTTTTAAAAATTGAATCAAACATCGAACAAGACATGATTCAACTGTTTTAAACTGTTCGAACTGGAACAATAGATAATGCTACTTCACGATTCAACTGGTTGAGTTGAATCGTCCAGTTCGGTTCAATTTTTAAAATATTGAAAAGAAGAAAGATGCTTTAATTAATTAGTAAGTTTGACACACGCTTACTCACACGCTTACTCCCATTCGAGTATATGAAGAAGATGAAAGTGTAGAAAATCTCAAGGAAGAAACCAAAGCCATTAATTGTGAGGACAAGTATGTTATATTTACTCACAAAGGGCATTCCATAGAATGACCACATTGCACAATTGAGTATTGTTACCACATATGGATCTGATTTGAAATCTTGCACTGATTTTGCTTTCCATATTTTTATAAATGTAGGTCTGCATATTAAAAATACATATTTGACATTAATTATAAGTGCTAAAATCCATCCATTAAGTATAAGAATGAAGAGAAAAAGGGAGAGAGATTTACACCGGAGACATGAACAAACAAAATGAGATGACATTTCCTGCAAATAAAAAACACTGCATGCATTAGAAAAAATAAAAATTACCTGTATATACTTATGGAAAAAATTTTACCTGGTCGATTCTAATTCTAACGAAAAATTAAAGTTTATTTTAAGAGGTCGATTTTTCTCAACAAGTGTGTTTTCATACACACAAATCGAGATTGAATCATGATCTTATGCTTCAAAAATCCAAATATCTAACATTTATGTTACACCATGTTGATAATTTTGTTAGATTAAAATGACTAATTAAAAATATTGAGAGAGATTTTTGTGAACCAACCGATTATGCCAACTATAGTTCTTATTAAATCAGTGTTAACCATGGCTGCAACATTCAAAGAAGAAACTGAAGATTGAGTGAGGATGAAAACAAATTAAAATAATAATGTAAATGGAAAATTGTTTATTAGATAATTTTTTTTAATATTTGTACTTAAAACAATATGCCATAAATAGGTATTGAGACACTTATCTAAGTTTGGGTGAAGTTTAGTTCTTCACCGCAATAAGTGTGAAGTGCTGAGTGGTGAACCTGCATTCTAGCCACAAGAATTAAGCTTCTCTTTCTACGGAATTCACTGTCTAACTCCAGTCATGAGATGAGTGACATGCGGCAAAAATAAATCCAAAGGCCGAAATTATGAATTTTAATAAATAAATAAAAAAAGCAAAAATAAAATAAAAATAAGCCGGTATATTTTTTGATACATAGACGAAATGACAAAACCATCATAAACTCACACGCACATGTAAAGGAGTCGGAGTTCGAACTCCGATCATGACGTTTTGCCTAACAATTTATTTTCATCATGTCACAGCTGCTTCTCCCTCTTCCTATCGGTCTTTCCTAAACTCTTCTCCACACACGTTCTCCCTCACCTTGTCGCCGGTATAATGAGCAAACCTCACCATCCTGCCGGCGTTGTCACGAGTCAACCCAACATTGCCGTTACTGTTCTCATTTTACAAGATATTGCTTTTTGAAATTGCACTTTTAGTTCTTGGTTCTCTTTTGTTCTTGCAATAAGAGAATGATATTCTACTAAAATTGAAAATAAGTTAATTTTGTGTTGTTAGTTGTTCTTGCCGTGCTTCTCCATGAATGAAGGAATATAAAATGGGAAGGAATATAAAAAGTAGTAAGGTTACACTAAAATATAGACGCTCTCGCAAGATTACAAATGACTCTATTAGCTTGTCTTTTAATAAAAAATAGATTGTATCTAGTATTAGATGTAATACAAGTGACACCATTGGCGATGTCTGATGTAGGAAGGTTGGCCGCGCCAGATTGAAGATCAAGTGACGCGCAAGAAAGGTTCACTTGAAAAATAGTGAAGATTTAATTTTTCTATATTTTATAAAGATTCAGTGAAGATTTAATTTTATATTTTAGCTAGATTTATTATTTTTATATTTTAGCAAGATTTATTATTTTTTTAGCTAGGTTTGTTATTTTTATTTTTACAATCTTTTAGAAGATTTGTTATTTTTATTTTTCACTACTATTTAAACTAAACTATTGTAGCCTTGAAAGGCAACTTTTTCATTCAATAAAATTATAGAGAATTTGAATACCAAAAAAAAAATTATAGAGAATTTTCTCAAATTTGGTGGACTCCAAATTACTCCTTCTGGTGGATTCCGGAAGTCTAGTGGATTCTAGATTAGTTACTCCTTCTGGTGGATTCCGGAAGTCTAGTGGATTCTAGATTAGTTACTCCTTCTGGTGGATTCCGGAAGTCTAGTGGATTCTAGATTAGTTACTCTTTCTGGTGGATTCCGGAAATCTGGTGGATTCCAGAGCCTTATCTGACAGGTTTGTCGCTTGCGAACCTGTGTTTTATTATAGGATTAGCGCTTGCTTTTCCTTCACGTTTCCGTACTGCGTCAGTTGGCATCAGAGCAGGTTTCCCCTGTTCTTTCGTGAAGTGATCAGATGGGAGATCAACCGGTGACGAAAACAGAGTTTGATGGTGCCATAGCGGGTTTAACCGCGGCCATCACCGCTCTGACAACACAGATGACGACGTTATCCAACAACGTTAACAACAACAGAATCAATCTGAACAGGGGAGGAGGTCGTGGAAACAATCATACGATGGATGATTCGAATTCAGAAGAGGAGGAGGTCGTGACTGAAGAAAGAAACAATCGTGGCAATCACCATGATTACCGCGTGAAAGCAGATATTCCATTGTTTTACGGAACGATGGGAGTAGAGGAATTTTTAGATTGGCAGATTGATGTTGACAGATTTTTCGACGTCATGGACGTCCCTGAGCACAAACAGGTTAAGATGGTGGCAATCAGGCTGAAAAGTACCGCCGCTGTCTGGTGGGACAGACTCGTTGTTGAGAGGAAGAGGCAGAGAAAGAATCCCATTCGAACTTGGCGGAAGATGAAACAATTGATGCTTGAGAGATTTTTACCTGAAGATTATGAACAAATTCTGTATAAAATGTATATTGAATGTGTTCAAGGCAAGCGATCAGTGACAGAGTATACCGCTGAATTTCTGCGTTTTTCTGAACGTAATGAATTGGGCGAATCAGAAAATCAGAAAGTGGCTCGTTATATCAGTGGATTGAAAGGATCCTTGCAGGAGAAGATGGGTTTGCAGACCGTTTGGACCGTTGCTGAAGCGTCCAACCTAGCTTTAAAGGCGGAATTATTAGAGAAATCCCCCTTAAATTCCTCAAATTTCATAAGGTATTCTCCGGAGAATAATGTTGATGACAAAGAGAAAAGTGCAACAACCAAAGATTCAAACCCTGTTAACAAAGCAGGCAATTCTGGCAATGCACCGCAAGGCAAGACCCTCGTCCAAAAACAACACAACCCTTACGTGAAGCCTACCGATGATACTTGTTATCGTTGCGGTGGGAAGGGTCACAGGTCCAATGTGTGTCCATCAAGGAGGGTTGCTGGAGTAGTGGAGAAAAGGGATGATGATGATGATGATGAGCATCTTGCTGACAAAGATGAATACGCCGAAACTGAATTTGCTGAAGAAGAATCTGATGAGAGGGTAAGTTTTGTGTTGCAAAGAACTTTACTAGCATCCAAAGATGAAGAGCAGCGCAAAAATTTATTTAAAACACATTGTTCTATCAAGAACAAAGTGTGTAATCTGATTGTGGATACTGGCAGCACGGAAAATCTAGTGTCGCAGAAACTAGTAGACTATTTGAAGTTATCCACTGAACCTCATCAAAAGCCATACTCCCTCGGTTGGGTAAGCAAGGGTCCCCAAGTTCGAGTTACACTAGCTTGCAAAGTTCCTATCTCCATCGGAAAGCATTACAGAGAAAAGGTACTTTGCGATGTTCTTGATATGGATGTTTGTCATGTTTTACTTGGTAGACCTTGGCAATTTGATAATGATATCACTTATCGAGGAAGCGATAATGTGATGATGTTTACATGGGGCACACATAAGATTGTTATGGCTCCTGTTTTACACTTTGAAAAAAACCAAAGGGAAAAGAAGTCAAGCTTCTTGTTGATGAAGCAAAGTGAAGAGGAGCTTAATAAGGATGTTAAAGAAACTGTCAAGGCTAAGTTAGAAGATACTGGGCAGAAGAATATAGCAGTTGCTGAAAAATGTAGAAGTGTTAAAGTTTTCAATGTAGCAAATATATATGAATACCATGTCGATGAGGTCCTTTATCAAGATGAGAACTCGGGGTCGAGTTCTTTTGAGGTAGAGGAGACTGATGTAGGAAGGTTGGCCGCGCCAGATTGAAGATCAAGTGACGCGCAAGAAAGGTTCACTTGAAAAATAGTGAAGATTTAATTTTTCTATATTTTATAAAGATTCAGTGAAGATTTAATTTTATATTTTAGCTAGATTTATTATTTTTATATTTTAGCAAGATTTATTATTTTTTTAGCTAGGTTTGTTATTTTTATTTTTACAATCTTTTAGAAGATTTGTTATTTTTATTTTTCACTACTATTTAAACTAAACTATTGTAGCCTTGAAAGGCAACTTTTTCATTCAATAAAATTATAGAGAATTTTCTCAAATTTGGTGGACTCCAAATTACTCCTTCTGGTGGATTCCGGAAGTCTAGTGGATTCTAGATTAGTTACTCCTTCTGGTGGATTCCGGAAGTCTAGTGGATTCTAGATTAGTTACTCTTTCTGGTGGATTCCGGAAATCTGGTGGATTCCAGAGCCTTATCTGACAGGTTTGTCGCTTGCGAACCTGTGTTTTATTATAGGATTAGCGCTTGCTTTTCCTTCACGTTTCCGTACTGCGTCAATGTCGTTTACCACAATTTAACGATCACTCTTAAAATTGACTCAGTCATAACCATTATCCGTCACTATCTGAAACGGCGCAAGGAGGGTTGAAGCTCATATTCAACAATAGGAACAGTGTGAGGAAAGCACATAGTGCAAATTAACACAAAGTGACCTTAACTAGATGTGCATGTCACACATCTAACAATTAGATGGAAGTAAATAGAGGTATGCTATAAAAAAAAAATGGCGCAAGAGGTATGCTATAAATGGATTACCTGAATTCCTAAGTCACAAGGCTGGTTCCTATTCAGGTGCCAACATAGAATCATGAATGAAGTTTTGAGTGGTTTTGGCTGTCCCCATCACTTCAACCATTGTTTCTTCTTCTACCACTGATGAAAAACAACCACTTTTATTCATTCTAGGAAATTCTCCATCACTAAGGTCAATTTTTGGTTGTCCCGTCTTACTCTTAGTGCGGTGTTTTGTTTGATGGGAGGCAGATCAACTTTGACTCATTATAGGTTCAAACAAATTATATATAAATTTAGAGGCATAAATACTATAGTTGGAGTAAGGGGATTCTGGCGGTTATCACTAAGGTCAATTTTCTCCCAACCTCGTAAATTTATTGTTAGTATGTCGCAGAATCGGTCACCTCAAAGGCCACATATAGTCAATTTTTTGTGCAAACATATGCAAATATCTTTTTTCCGGAATTGAATGTCATCAAAGACTTTGGATCTCAAATTACTTTTTATCTTTGGTCATATGTGGGAGAATTTAGTCTGGTTGTTAAAATTTAGATTTTGGTTTGTTAATGTTATATTATCAGCTGAAAGTTTTATATATACTCCCTCCGGCCTTATATATAAGCAAAAGTTACTTTTTTAAATTCATTAGTAAAACAATGTATCTAGTCCAAATTATAGACAAAATACATATCTTTTTGAATGAATCTAAAAAAATAATTTTTGCTAATATATGAGGCCGGAGGGAGTATCTCTATTGAGTATTTAGTTATCTTCATTTCTTGTATCGCTATTATTTTAGCTCATAGGAATGAATAAAAGTTTATTTTATTGTAAAAATAAATAAAAATTCTCCATCAGTCCTTGATTGAAAACATTATGAGAAGAACAGAACCACTGTTTGCCCCTTATAAAATTGAACTTAGAACCGGTAGCTACCACATAAACTTTCACTTGATATTAGAAACCTTAATTAGTAAACAACATCAAAATCCACCAAAAAAAATTAATACCCATTAGAAAAATTAATACTCGCCACATTCAAAAGGGGTAAGGGATTGTTATGTCTACGGTGACAACCTCATATTGGTGTTTCATATGCAGTCGTTTGTAAGGTTAGGGAGACAAGAAACGCTTTTCATTAAATAAAAATTAAAAAGATAAATGAAGGAGAAATAATAAACTGATGTATTTGCCAGATAAAGATTCACCGGTGGTCGCTGCCGGCGGTGTGGTTCGTTGCATTAATGGTGTAGTTTCAGTCTAATAGAAAAGTTGAAGTGATGAAGAGAGGTCTGACAGGATTGTGTGTAGACAATTGTATCTAGGGATTTAATAGCTCCCTCATCTTAGACGTCATCATAAAAGAGAGTTAAATACACCATCTATAAATAATATAATTATTCCTTCTTTCACTCTTGGTCCAAATATTCCTTAGTTTTAAAATGTCTCAATTTACTTCTTTTCTAAAAACTTATTCAATCCTTATTCAAAGAAAAAAATTATTCAATCCTAAAAATTTACAAAAATAATAAAGAACAGCTGTTCATCAAAACAGACATATGCAACTAACATTTTCTCTAATTTCTACAAATCTAGGCATTCTTGGTAATAACATATTGATCTCCTAAACAAATGTCATAAACCAAATAATTTTTTCAAGGAGTCTTGTCTTGATTGTTGTCTTCATTGACTTGTAACACCTTCAGCTAAAGACAAGTCTCTAAAACAACGAGCAAGTTAAATCATCCATTAGTAAGTAAGTTCAACATCTTCTAACACTTTTTTTATTGGAAGTATTTGTTTTTTGTGCGTGGAGATTATTAGAAATAATTTTTGTCTTGACTCTAAGAATGTGTCAATCTTTTTTTGAAACTTTATTCTTCCAACATTTAGTGGTATTTGCACAACAAGGGTGGAAGGCTGGAACATGCCTTCCTTCGTCTTCCTCCCTCACAACCACGACCAATCATGATGTTCATGCTGAAGAGTTAGTCAACAGTGCCACACCCTAGATCACACTAGTTGCACCAAGTGTTTGTCACATCATGTAGCCAACAAGGGGAAAAGGTGAAAATTTCGGATTCCACCCTTTTACAACGTTGCTCTTGGTCTCTTAAAGTCGTTCTTCAACAAAGGAAGAAAGCAATCTGCGATAGGGAATTGATATGTGGTTTGCAAATAGGGATGACAATTTCAATTATAATTTGAAAGGTCAATTAGGTGGGAAGGGTTGAACTTGATAGACTGTGTTTTGGCTTGCAATATAAGGTGCCTCGAGTGAGGATCAAAAGTTGGCTCGATGTGGCCAAGATGGTGTGTTTGTGAGGATGGAGTGCTGCAAACTATATTAAGTCTGGAGGAATGATAATAAGCTTGGGAGAACATATCAGAAGTCTAGGTTTCCAAAGAGAACATTACTACTGTTTTGAAAAATGAAAAAGTTATAGGACTTCAAAATAATTATAGGACTTCAAAATAAATATCAAATTAACAAAAATTACTCCTTATGGGATATATATGAGTTGATTTCCCATAATTGAGTATTTATCACAAATTGTGGCAGAGCAAGCAACTCATATCTCATAAGAAGGAGCCCAATTTTTGTTGATTTGATATTATTTTAAAGTCCTTTAACTTACTATTTCAAGACTTGATTGGATGACAATCTTCCTTGTATCGGTTCAATCTAAAATCTAGATGATTCAATGTACAAAAAAAAAATAAAATAAATGATTCAACGAGCACACCAATAATTTATCACAACAAAGGACACCTTTCTATTCGAAGGTTGCACTCAGAATTAAGAGAAAATTCACAAGTTAACTTGTGTGAGATCTATCAGTCTTAAGTGATCTTTAAGATGCACTTCAATTCGACATATTTATAAGAAAAAGTATGAACCCCAACCCCAGATGATATCAAGATGGAACCATACCTCCTTTAGATTTTGACCTTTGAGCAAAGAGTTAAGAAATAACCAAAATTTGCTGCACTGCCACCTACGGAAGAAGGTGGGATTTAACATGAACAAATGCACTCTTATGTTACCTCTACATTGAATTTTGTTGATTAATTGAGTTCATGAAAAGAAGAAGGATTTAATCAAGAAATAGAATCAATCTCAAAATTGCATGACGCCTAGAATGATATCTTGCTTCAGAAGGTAAAGAGTTCAACAAAGAAGTTTTCTTTCGCGGAAATCGACAACTAGCAGATACCAATGTACTCCTTCGTCATTCATAGAAATAAAAATCTCGGAAACAATAGAATTTGTTGGCATGAACTTATCTTGATATATGGTCCTCACATACTCTGCATTGTGGTGTCCACCTAGAGCATATTGCGTAAAATCTGTAGCAAAATACCAAACAGACTTTCTTTTTTCTAATGAATCTATCAACCAATTGGTTCGCGCAACAACCAGATTGACAATCTCTTGATCAACAGAACATCTCGACATCAAAGACTTCAATGTTTTTCTGTCCCTAACTACATCTGATGTAGATTTTATCAAAACCACATCATCATTTTTTGCTCATCGTCACACACTAGGAAAGCATCAAATGACGATGAGAAAAAAATGGTGATGAGGTTTTGATAAAATCTACATCAGATGTAGTTAGGGATAAGATGTTATGTTGACCAAGAGATTATCAACCTAGTTGTTGCGCGAACCAATTGGTTGATAGATTCGTTAGGAAAAAGAAAGTCTGTTTGGTATTTTCCCACAAAGTTTGCGCAATATGCTCTAGATGAACACCACAGTGTTGAGTATGTGAGGACCATATATCAAGATAAGTTCATGCCAACAAATTCTATTGTTTCCGAGATTTTTATTCCTATGAATGATGAAGGGAGTGCATTGGTATTTGCTGGTTGTCGATTTCCACGAAAAAAAACTTCTTTGGTTGGACTCTTTACCTTATGAAGCAAGATATCATTCTAGGCGTCATGCAATTTTGAGTTTTGAGATTGATTCTATTTGTTGAGCAAATCCTGCTTCATTCTTCTTTTCATGAACTCAATCTAATTGGTTCTGATAATTTCATCAACAAAATTCAATGTAGAGGCTAACGTAAGAGTGCATTTGTTCATGTTAAATGCCACCTTCTTCCGTAGGTGGCGGTGCAGCCAATTTTTGTTCATGTTATTTCTTAATTTATTCAGATCTTTGGTGCCATTAATCAACAAAAAAAGGATAACATGCAACTCAAGTGCACCTTTAAATGATACTATGTCACAAACACAATAATTTGAAGTGGTGTAAAAGAAAAATTAAAGCTAGATGCCAATTACTAAAACATGACTCGGATCCAAGTGCAAACGTTCAACAACTTCATCGTAAATTTTCTTAGCGAACAATCAAAAGGAAAATCATGCTCTTATATGTTTCTGATCTAACATTCAATACACCTAAGGCAAAGTTTCAATTTCTTTTGCAGCAAGAAATATTTTATGGAACTCAGATACCTAAAACATGGTTTTATTTCTTCTGAGCATTGTTTTCTAGCTCCCTCCTTAGCTGAAGAGAGAAATCATCACTAACATCATCATCATCCCAATCATCTTCCCATTGCTGATTCACCTCTTTCCCTTCTTCCTTGTTCTCCCACTCTGCAAAAACAAACACAAAGAAACATCAATATGTAAGCATCAATACTAAAAGGATTTTCAATACAAACCCATAAAAATAAGTACTAGATTTAGACTCAATGGGTAACAATAGATCAAAAAACTCAACACTGTGATGAACAAACATTTAACTAGTCGCGATTGAAGGCATAGAAACTCGTATAAGACAACGAATTGAATCATAAAGCAAAATCGAAATTGAAATTAGACGAAATTGATTGCAACAGCGATTGGGAATAGTGGAACGAATTGGAGTTACCTTCGTTGATTTCAAACTCTTCGAACTCGTCATCGTCTTCGAAGAGATCAACCTTGACTTCCTCGGAAGGTTTTGGTTCAGCTGCCATTGGATTAAAACCAGATCTTCAAAAAACCCTAAAACAGAATTTGGGGAAAATTCAACCCTTTAGCTGAGGAAGTGTTTAATATATAGTTTTCTTTTTTGGTTTAAGCAAATATATATGCTTAAAAATTTGGTATAAATCACCAATCTCATCATTGAATCGTACGGCTTAAAAAATTGGTGTAAATATTATATTTTCTTTTTAGAAACTCTTTTTTTAAGAAACTGTCGGATAAATATATTTTACCCTTTATTAAAAATATTTTCTCACCTCATCTCTCTTTCATCTCCTTCGAATCAAACGGATCTTGTCTATCATATATTTTTTATTCTTTTATAATTATTGTGCATCATATTTTTATTTAATTTTTTTTGATGGATTTTTTTTTCGATAAAACAGTTTATCTATACCTATATATAAAGAGGATACACAATTTTTGGTGTGGACTTTTCGTAATATCAACAGTACCCTTAATTTTTTTTTAGCAACAAAAAATCTTTTATTAACAAACTCAACATAACATAAGACATTTTTTTAGCAACAAAATTTTTTTATTAACAAACCTACCGTAACTAAGGAATGTCTTTTTTTTTACATACGTTTGCATAATAGACACATACAGGCGCGGAACGCGCCCTGTCTGGCCACTTGTGAAAATAAAATACATTAATTAGTTTTTTTTTATAAAAAAAGACATTAATTAGTTTTGTCATTATATTAAATTCAAATCGAATTTAAGTTTTATGCACCATCGTCAGTATAAATTTATTTTACACATTCGGTAATGTAATATATCATGTGTTTTTAAACACATTATAAGATATGGTTAAAAAATAATATTTTTTTATGATATGTCAATATATAATTAAATGCATGTATAATTTTATACTAAAATTACATACAAATTAAATTCGTATCAATCAATGTGTTCTTATCCTTAATGTGATACGGTATGTGTATATGTGTAGTATGAGTTGCCACACCTTCAATTAGTAATTGAAGATGTACAAACTCATATAACACTATGAAGGTGTAGAAACTCATATAACTAATCGTGATATGTCAAAAGGATTGATATTTATCTTACTCACCATTCCCTTCCCAAAAGCTTTCTCACAAAAACCTAGAGAGCCATCTTGCACATTCTAAGGGCAATGATAGCGATGATGTGGTAGTGAAGGTGGACATTAACAATATCATTCTCCTTCTAATATGAAAGAAACTTAAAAAACTAGACAAAACAATCGACGATGTTAGGCAAAACATAAAACTTTATAGGGTGACGAAAAGGGTCATTTTGTTAGGAAGATAATTAGTCGGATTTATTCGTACATTTTTTCTTTGTGACGATCGCCGAGGTGACAAGTACGGTCTCTAGCAAGGTTAAGGTCAAAAAAGATTAAAATGGATTTAGGACTGAGATAGTATTATATTTGTCTTTAACTTCAAGAATGAGGCTTCAACATGACTGTGTTATTATGTTGCATTTGGAAATTGGTCGCATTTGGTCATAGGTGATGGCATTGAGTCTCATGAACGAGATCATTTTAAACCTAAACTAAATTGAATGAAACCTTAAAAATGAGTAAAAGATGAATACAAAAGATGAAGAAAAGTTTACACATGTTTTAGGAATTAGGAAGGGGTAAAATGAAGTAGAAGGTTACAGAAGTTATTTGCACACAATTTTTACTGAGATATATACGACAGTTGATTTTATACAAGGCATGGGGTTTGGACGTTTGGTTCTTGCACATAAACTAGGGTTAAAACATTGTGAAGAAAACCAAATTGAACCACCACCTGTGCAAATTTATGGCTGAAGCGTTGGGTGTTCCCTGGACAAATCCAGTTTGTCCGCGAGCAAGGTTTGCACTCCGTGTCTATATTTTCTGGTGCAGCAAATGTGGTTGACTGCATCTCTAACAAGGTGAAGATTGATTCCATTGAGTTGGTAGCTCAAAATTGTAGGGAATTGTTGTCTAGTTTTCCTAATGTTAGTGTCTTGTCTTGTTTGCCTAATTGTTGTCAAGATTGTAGGGAATTGATGTTCATAACTTAGCTTCTTTGGTACTTGGGTAGGGGCAGCTCCCAATGCTTCTGTTGTGTCAAATTATGCAGAAAATTCTGCTACTAATTGTATTATGTTTGGCTGCGTTCCAGCCTTTTTCTAATTATTTTGGTAAGACCGGCCTTTTTCTAATGAAATTATGTTTCCTCTAGAATAAAAAATAAAAAACTTTTCTCTGAAATGATTCAAATTTTATGAACCAAGCATATTTCTTTGTAATGAGGCCAAATAAAGTCTTATATTAAACATAACCAAAGCCAAAAGGTACAACATGTAGAAAAATCAAATGCTGCATAATATTATGCAGATATCACCCAATTCTTTTGGACACCTAACCTATTCCATGATGTTTTCTCTCCCAACCCCCCTCAATTCTTTTCTACCCCCTGAATTTCCATTTTTGCCCTTGGGGGTACTGCGGTTTATACGAACCGAAATAAGCTGACATGCTGATAAATTTCGGTAACCACTTACCGAAATCTGGGACATTTCGGTTCGCAGGTACCGAAACAATTATTTCGGTAAACTTCTACCGAAAATGGCCTAATTCCAGCGACCAACGTACCAAAATCTAGAACATTTCGGTTCGCAGATACCGAACAAGCTGACGTTCGTTTTTTGTGTACCGAAAACGCTAATGTTCGGTTTGCAGTTACCGAAATGGTCTAATATTTGGCTTCGGTGAATACGAACCGAAGTTTTTTGGCAAAAATGTTTGAAACCGCAAGGGGCAAAATTGGATTTTTGGGGGGTAAAAAAGAAAGGAGGGGGGTCGGGAGAGAAAACATCCTATTCCATTCCTACACAACAACCCTCAACTAACCCCTCTCATATATCCTACACAATTCACCAACTCCAATTGAAAGAGCAAACCATAAAAAAGGAGAAACAAACAATAGACCCAAATAGACTCCCACATCAGTGCACAATACAACTTCACCAGAAGCAACACCACTACACACCAGTGAGATGACTAAAATTAGACACACAAAAACATTGTTGATTTGGCAAAATTTCAAAATAAAGAAGAAGAGAACTGGAAATAATCTAATAAACCAACTTCATATCAAGCATAATTAGTATTTAATTATTATCATTATTATTTTAGGATTTGTATTCAATCACCTTAATTGTTGGAGATATTTGTTCCTTAATTTACTCCAATTAGGTTACTATACTTGTGTATATATACACCTCTTGTAAACTCTCAAAAGTAATGCAATATACAACTTTATTCATTCCCTTATATGGTATCAGTTGGTAACGTTCCAGCCCTACCCTATTAAACCAGAAAACGCCGTTTTTTCTCCGTTTGCCGTAACACTTTGCCTCCCATGGCTTCCGATGGCTCTCGCTCCATAGCTAACCCCTATGAACCCTCCAAACCCTTTGCGTGCATCACCCTCAGCGGTGTCACCAAGCTTCTCCCTACCAATTACCTCAATTGGAAACTCCAGGTAGAAGCCTTCCTTGATGGTTTTGATCTACTCAAATACACTGATGGATCGTTCCCTGCGCCGACAGCAACGATCACCATCACCGCAACGCCTCCGGTAACATCATCAAACCCTGCTTTTCAAACATGGCGTCGCCAGGATCGCCTCATCTATGGTGCCATCCTCACCACTCTTTCCGACGAGGTGGCCTCCTTGGTGTCCCAGACGAAGACCTCGCACGACCTCTGGGAGCTTCTCAAGAACACCTATGCCAAAGCCTCCCGCAGTCACCTTAAACAACTCAAGGAACGTCTTCGGATGGCCTCGAAAGGTACTCAATCCATCACGACCTACATGCACTCTCTGAAGCAAACTGCTGATCTCCTCGCCTCTCTCGGATCTGCTGTCTCCGTCGAGGACATGACCGACCATGTCTTGCGCGGCCTTGATGACGGTTACCGAGCAGTCATTGATGGGGTCAACGCAAGGGACACTCCAATCACCTTTGATGATCTCCTCGAAAAGCTCCTCATCCAGGAACTCTCTCTTGCTGCTGCTCAACGCCAATCACCTGCTCCTGTTACTGCGCTGCACGCTCAGGCAAGGTCGACCAACAACAAGCCTCGACCAAGTCAGGCACCTGCACCGACCAACCAACGCCCAGGTGATCGCAAACCATTCCTTGGTCGATGTCAATGGTGCAACACCAAGGGACACGTCCTCGCTGACTGCCAACTCTTTCGGACCCAACACCTCAGCGTCCCCGCACCTCCTCGTCCTTCTCCGAGCACCACTGGCCAGGCCCAGGCCCACACCGCTACTGCTGGCACATCCTCGCCTGGTTTTCTGCTCGACAGTGGAGCAACACATCATGTGACCAACGACCTTACAAATCTGGCACTTCACCATCCATACACTGGCCCCGACTCCCTCTTCATGGGGAATGGTTCAGGTTTAAACATCTCTCACTCTGGAACACTTTTAATTAATGATTTATCCTTGTCTAATGCTCTTTATGTTCCCTCCATGAAACAACAAATCATTTCTGTTTCTCAACTCACCAAACAAACTAACTCTACCACTGGTTACCTGCTCTATCTTGGCGACACCCCCATCTCTTGGAGTTCCCGCAAGCAACGCTCGGTTGCTCGATCATCCACTGAAGCTGAGTATAAAGCCTTGGCCGACACGGCCAGTGAACTCCTGTGGGTACTCTCTTTGTTCACTGAACTTGGTCACACTCCTACAGCTGGTCCTGTCATCTACTGCGACTATCTTGGTGCTACACATCTGAGTGCTAATCCTGTCTTCCACTCCAGAATGAAGCACATAGCCTTAGCTTATCACTTTGTCCGTGAAAACGTTCAACGTGGCCGTTTTCGTGTTTCCTTCGTCTCTACCAACGACCAGCTTGCTGACATTCTCACCAAGCCTCTGCTTCGCCCCCGGTTCGAGTTTCTACTATCCAAGTTGCATCTTTCTTCCAGGTCGCCCAACTTGCGGGGGGATATCAAGCATAATTAGTATTTAATTATTATCATTATTATTTTAGGATTTGTATAAAGTCTATAGAGTCAATCACCTTAATTGTTGGAGATATTTGTTCCTTAATTTACTCCAATTAGGTTACTATACTTGTGTATATATACACCTCTTGTAAACTCTCAAAAGTAATGCAATATACAACTTTATTCATTCCCTTATACTTCATTCATTAATTTCACACCACTTTAATTCACAACTATACCAATTACAACATAATCATAATTAAGCTTCCTGTGTATAAGCTGAAGCTCACTTATTGAAATTAGCTCACTGGGGAATGTGACAATAATCGACGTATATCTTATATTATTTACACAAAAAAGTATACCTATATATTCACAAGAGATTCTAATTTCTAATTTCTAACCTATTCATTTCGCGCAGAATTGAAGAACCTTTCAATCGAGAACTAGCTGTTTCATTGAAATCTTGAAGAACTGTAATAAGCAAACGCGCTTTTTTAGCAGCATGAGAATTACCATCAGTAAGAAGCGAATAAAGCATAGGCATAAGCGTAACATCCTTAGCAAGAACACTTACAACATCCACACCAACATTAACACACAGAGACAACAAAATCGAAGCACAATGCTCCTTCCCAACACGCGAAGTAGCAGACCTCAACATCCCAATAATCAAAGACAATGCAGAAGCTTCAAAAACAGCATTGGCACCATCAAAATTCTCAGCAAGTGCAGCAAGAACAGCCAAAGATTCAGTAACAAGTTCTTCCTTATCCGAAGAAGCCAAAATAGAAACAAGGGCGTGAACAACACCGGATTCAAGCACGCGTTGATGATTCCTAGGAAATAAAAGAAGTCCAAAAATCGCAACAACTGCATTCTTTTTCCCACAGGTTGTTCCTTCTTTAACCAATTTCACTAAACCATGAATCACTTCTTGATTTTCACCTATGATTTTTCTATATTCTTTTACAGAACAAAGATAGAATACTATAGCAGCTGCAATTTGACGAGCTTCAAGACTAAGCCCGTTTCTCAGTACATAAACAACACGCTTTAAACCGTTATGTGCCATTATATTTTCAGGCCCAGTTGCATGCTTTGAAAGCTTCATCAATGCAGAGATAGCATTCTCTTGTGTCGTTTTATCTTCCGTAGCTAAAAGTTCCAACAATGGTGGAACAGTTCCAACTTCAATCAAACATGCTCTATTAAAAATACTTGACCTTGTTAACAAACGAATCTCATAAGCTGCTTTGTTCTTCTGTTTCTCAGTTCCAAACACAAGCCGTCGTGTTAGAAACCATGAAAGAAACTGCATAGCATGAGCTGCTGCAGAACTACCTGGTAAAATAGTCCTAGTTATGTCGCGGCTACGGTTCGAATTAGAAAATCTGGTGTAAGATATACCATTGTCGAAGCAGAATTGTTGGATAAGTTTCTTCAGTGTTGTGTTTGGAACTAACTCTGTGTTCTTAAGATTCTCTCCTGTTTTGGGACATGTAGTGTTTCCTGATTTAAGCCATTTCTGAATTGAAGCACGATCATAGGTTTGTCCTGTTGAAACTGTTACTGGTTCAGTCATTAATTCTAGCGAAATTGGACATCGAAAATCCTCTGGATTTAGACAAGTAGTTAGAGTTATTATCTCAGTGCTTCGTCGAGCTTCGAGTTCGAGTTCATCAAAAGAATTTCCATCAAGAGATTCAAATATAACTACTCTGCAGTAGCTTAAAAACCCAACTAAGCTACTCAACAATGGAACTTCTCGTTCGTTACAATCGCGATTCTCTAACAAACTTATCTCATCTTCTAAGAATTTGATTTCTCTATCACAATCATTCCAGCTTTTTATTTTCAAGTAATCAATAATCTCATTCATTGTATTCATGTTTGGTTCAATTCCTCTCTCGAATTGTTGCAAAACTAAATGAAGTTTCTTGGTAGCAAATTCATCGCTGGGTTCAACTTCAAATTTAGCTTTTCTCGCTTGTTTAGCTACTAATTCAACAAACTCCTTAACTTCGAAGCAAATTTCCACCTTATGTAAAGGTAAAACATCTAGTGTAGTAGACACTGCACGAATAAGAGAACGAAACAAAGATGCCACGTGTTGCGATTTCGCAAGCAATAAGAGCTTGGAACCTTCTAGAATACAATCTTGCATTAAGAAGAGAATCTTTTGTAAAGTGAAGTGAAGTTCTGAAAAACAGAGGATTATTGAGTTAGGGATAATGGATTCAGTATCTTTAATTTCTTTGAGGAAGATTGAAATGATGGAGATTTGACGTGTTAATTCTCTTGCGTTACGTTTTTGGGTTGTGAATAATTGAGGTTGGAAATTTGATATGGTTTGTGAAAGTGTGATTAGTGAAGTGATTAGTGTTGATGAAGATATGGATTCACAAGGATGAACTGCTGGGAATGATAGGATACGGCGATCCCTTTGATTAGTAACATGAGTACTCATTGTTGAAACAAATTAACAAATAACACATATAGTAATTTGATTTGGTTATGGATCATGAGATGTTTCGGTTTCATAGTAGTAGTGTATTATTACTGCGGGTATTATAGGAAGAGATTAGATACTGTAGAATATTGAGGACACGTGGCGGGTATATGTTGACTAGGATTTAGAGGAAAGGAGTAGGAAATGAGAAAGATTCGTTACGGACACGTGGAAGATTAAGGTTGCTGTAATTTATCTTCTGTTTAATTGTGGGGGAAGGACTAAGTAAGGAAGGAGATAGGAGAAAGAGATTTGAAATGATGATGATGGTTGATATGGGACCATCCTTACAACCGACCTTACAAGTGGAGGTGTTATGTATTGACGTGTGTATCAGGAAATTTTGATGTTGTTGTCTATGATGCTGCTGACCTCAATATTAAAAAATTTGTACTAAACAATCGTTAGTTAGTTCAGTGATAATTGACGCTGAATTTAGTAGAGAGATCATGATTCAATCTCCCATAATTGCGATCAGAAGGAGGTTGAAAATTATTGATATCAGAACTGACTCCTAACCAGATTAAATTGGTGCCGTAAGGAAAAATAAATCTGTACTGGAATTTTAATTCCGTGTGTTTACCGGATCAAGGTTTTGAATATTGCTTCATACAATAATGTTTCATAAATGATTGGCCCACTCTTAGAATTAACACCAAAAAATCTTCGTACTAAAAAAGGGAAACTAGGATTTCTAGAACACCATGCGACCATTCAGGTTAGATATGACTAATCAAGAACGATTCTCTGTAACACAAGGTGATATCTCAAATTAAGTCCAAGCCGTTAATCATACTCCGATTGTACGGCGTGATAGAACAGATCCTGTTCAAGTAAGGTCGTGTTTGTACTTGATAGCAGTGGCGGCTTACACACATGTGCGAGGTGTGCGACGACATTAGGCCTCAAAATTTTGAGGGTCTCAGCTCAAAATTTTGAGGTCCTATAATATTACTTATATATTATTTATACATATAAAATATCAAATGTATATTAATAGATTAATTTTTAAGCCCTAAACTAATAGTTATATATTGTTAATGTTCATATAATATCATATGAGTATCAATAGATTAGTTATCTATACTCGTAAATATAGTTTTAGTCCATTTTAATCTTTGCATAAAATTTAAACTTAGATTAGGAGGTTCTTTTTGACGTTATATAAAGATAATTATTTTGTATTTCTTATCTCATTTGATTTAATGCAATTGATTTAATATTGATAATCTATATGTTTACAAGAATAAAAATGATTTTTTTATATTATAAGCAATTTAAATCGACAGTTTTTTTAAAAAAATTAAATTTTTTATATTAAAAAACCACTTTTATATTTTGCACAGAATCTCCTAAAACCCGGAACGCTCGTGCTCGATAGTTTGTAGGATTATGTTTAAACAATGCATGCATGGAGCATGGTCAAACACGAGTATGTATATGGGTCCTAATCACTTGTGCATCAACATATCTGGTTGTATATTGTAAAGTCCATATTTTCCTACTGCTAATCTTATTTATGTTACAATTCTATTCAATGGCTTATTGAAAATGTTAATCAAATTATGATATTGACGTTAAAGCATGAGGCTTGACGTGGACCAATGGCAACATGCCCAATCTAACGCGTTTCCTTTGTTGATCGAAATTATTATAGCAGAATAAATAAAAAATATCTGTTTGATTGCTATAATAAGACAAGGAAATATGTTTATCCCAACAAAAAAAAAAAACTACAACAAAATCACTTATCTCAACTGACAAACAAACAGTGTTCAATGTACAATTTTACAACTGACACATCAAAATATTCTCTGGAATATTCATGATTAACTAGTTTCTAAACTAATTGAATCCTTTTAGAACTGAAATCCTGTATCTAATTGTTTTCATTACATTCCAAGCATTAGTCCTATAGATCAACCTTTGTTGCTGATACACAAAATGCAACAAAACAGATGCAATGATATATGCAAGATATCATGGACTTCATTAATCTTTCTTGAGGCGAGTAACCAAGTCCATTGTGTCACCATAGGTTCTCTTTAGTGCCTCAGCATACCAACCTAACCCGTCCCTGAGCATCAAGTCTGGCACTATTGTTTGTATAGCAGGAATTGCAGGTTTGCATGATCCAGGAGGCATGATAACAGAAGCTGCAACCGTGAGAATGTTCCGACTGTTTATGTTCATATGCACCTTATTTCTGGATGACATGGAAAAAATTGTTCCCATCGACTTGAATTCCGATGGAAAGTGGTGTGACTTGAGAAATTGACAAATTCAAGTTCTCGGAGGATCAACAATGCCTGAAGCAACGGCTGCTGCCACTGCTGCCCCACAAACAGCAGCATCCTCTCTATCCATACCTTCATAAAGTTATGTTTGTGTACGGTTACATATCTTAGTAACCAAATCCTTCACCCATGGCCAATAACCACAGCTTCCAACAATTATAACATCATTTAGATTCTCAACTTTTACATCAGCATCTTCCAAGCATTGGGTGATCAGCCTTCCACACTTTTCAAACACCTCTTTGTTTACCGCTTCAAACTCCTCCCGACTTACATCTTTGCATCAGTATGTTCAGACATATTCAAACAATTGACAACATTTTGTGTGTCAAATGTGGGATTTCAATGCAACCAAACACAACCAATATGTGTCTGAGGTGTTTGTGTTCAGAAGTCGATATTACAGAAGAATTACTGAGGCATCTTATGCTTGTGCATTGCTCTGAGTGTGAAAGTTACTTGCAGCCACCGAGAACTTGGGACAAGTCTTTACTTACTAGCAGAGATTTAGTGGAGTATATAGTGTTGACTCTGGAGGTTGTTTCATCTAAAGTTGGTTCATCTGAGGTTACTATGTGTGGCACAGAATATGTTTTAGCAGATGTTCAAGTTGCTCGAAAGTCAGATTTTGGAAGGAATGACACAATACTTGAAAAAATATTAAAGGATTTTGAAGTAAGCAAGAAGTTGCTTGCTGTGGAGGGTAACATAGAAGAATAAGTGAAAGCAAGTCACTTCTATCCTAAAATATAAATTTATATATTGAATCTTAGTTTTATTGTTTTCAAGGGTACCATTATTTCATTCATGCTGTATTACTTTTCAATCTCTATTGATGTTTTTATTAACTTTGATTATTATTGTATTAGTTTGTTAACTATCTTTCATTAAATCTTCCATAGAGAACAGTGATGTTCTTGACTGTTTCATTCTCCAATCATATAAGTTCACTGGCCATGACAAGGGAAAATACTATTGTCATTATTCTTTTGGTCTAAACAATAACTTAAAATAAAGAAGTTTTGAATAAGTTATGTTTATTAATAACCTCATTTTTCTCAGCTTGATAACAAGTTTGTTGCTCTAGTACTAAGAGCTAACAAGTTCAAGTCTAGTTTCCATGATGAAGTAAGCTCAATAACTTCTAAAATGTGGATTCAAACTCGAGATCACTGAATAAGCTGAAAGTGACTTATGAATTAACATACAAGTTATTTTCGATACAATATTCACAACCATGCAGGATTGTTCAGTGGGGATACCACAGCTTTTACCTGCAGATAGTTGTGAAGACTGTATATTCCTTTCTCCCTACCAATCCCACTCATTTTGTAACCACCAAAAGGAATCGCAGCATCAAACACATCAAAGCAATTAATCCACACTGTTCCAGCTCTTAGTGCCCTCATCATAGTGTTGGCCGTGCTCACATTTTTTGTAAAAACACCTGCCGCTAAACCATAACGCGTCGCATTTGCCCGTCGTATCACTTCATCGATGTCCCTATATTAATATTAGAAAGAAGAAAAAAAAAAAGTATTAGAAACATTCCACATTGCCTCACTAGTATTCTAGTCATATTTAGAAAGTCATATTACGTGATGCAATAATGAAATATGATTGAATACATGTGTAAAATTCTTTTACACCGTGACTGCAAATAATGATGAAATCGATTCATTTAGAAGGATCTCATGCAGAATAGTTTGGAAGCTGGATCAAAATTGTATTCTTGTTGAATTTCAGCAAAGAAAACAAGCAAGTGGGATTCAAATTTCACTTACTTGAACTTCAAGATGGTCTGAACTGGGCCAAAGATTTCATCTTTTGCTATCAACATATCATCCTAAATAATCATTAGCATGTGTTAGAAAAAAGTACAATACAAAATCTTACGGTGATTTTCTGTAAACAACTTGTGGCAAATAATCAATACCTGAACATTGGAGAATACAGTTGGCTGGACAAAGAAGCCTTTTGAACCCAATCTCCCACCTCCACATTCAAGAATAGCATTGCTATCAATTCCAGACTTTATGTACCTAAGCACTTTCTCAAATTGTTTCGAATCAATCTGTGATTTTTGCAAGGACCAAGAAATAATGTTATTTTGTAACATAGAATGATCAAGAATATGCTGCTCCATCAAACATTAACTTATAACACAAGAAAAGAAAAAGAAAAATAACAATGAGACAATATAAGGTAATGTTACAATCATATAATGTTAATATTGAAAAGAAAAATACCTGAGGACCTTGTTCTACACCCTTCTTAAATGGATCACCAACAACGCGTCGCAAAGCTCGTTCCTTTGATTTCTCCAAGAACTCGTCATAGATACGCTCATGTACAAAGGTACGGGATCCAGCACAGCAACATTGCCCCTGGAACACATCTAGCATAAGGCATAAGCTACTACTCCACATTTGTATATGTGTTTAAGAGAGTAGTTGAAATTGATTGCACAAACCTGATTAAAGAACAAAGCAAAGTGTGCAATTTCAACAGCCTTGTTAACATCAGCATCCTCACAAACAATGAAAGGTGATTTCCCTCCAAGTTCCAGTGTCACTGGCTTAAGATTGCTTCTTGCAGCCAGTTCAAGTACAGTTTTTCCAGTATCTGTCGATCCGGTAAACGCTAACTGCATAATTAGAAGGAAAACAATTGGATGTGTATATGATATAAATGACTAAATTTTACTAATATCATTGTGTAAGGGGTATTCTAAAGGATATGGACATAAACTTCACTACAATCATGTTATCAAAAACTTAAGGAAATAAGCTGAAAACAACTCAAAATACCTTGTCTACATCCATATGACTTGCAAGAGGTGCACCAGCAGTTGGACCATACCCAGAAACTATATTCAGAACACCTGGGGGAAGACCAGCCTGTCGAAAATGTGCAAAGGTTACAACTTAACTTTGGAAATCCAAATACAACTGAAATAGTAATAAAAATCTAAATATGAAAATCAGAATGCTAGCACAAATTGAAGTTAACTTATATGAGGTCAAAAACTAAACTCATGAGTTATGAGCCAACCTCATGAAGTAGTTTTGCTACAACGAGAGCCGTTAGTGGTGTTTGCTCAGCAGTCTTGAGGACAATGGTATTACCACATGCTAGAGCTGGTCCAACTTTCCAAGCAAACATAAGTAGAGGAAAATTCCAAGGTATAATTTGTCCTGCTACACCAATTGGTTCATGCAAGGTCTGGACATGATAATCTCCATCAGCTGGAACTGTCAATCCATGAATTTTATCTGCCCATCCTGTAAAAACAATAATGGTTGGGAACAGAAAATTTATTACAACAATTGAAAAAGGATTGACATAAAGAACATGTAATTGTTGATAGTGTTGATAGTGATACTACCAGCATAATAGCGAAATAAACGCACAAACATAGGTAATTCAGCCTTCGCAGCCTGTTCATAAAGCTTTCCGTTGTTCCATGACTCCAAAGCTGCAATCTCGTCATTGTGTTTCTCAACCAAATCAGCAAACCGCAGCAAAATACGACATCTTTCCTGAAGGAGTTATCAACAAATCATCATCATTATAAATTTAAAACTCATAGAAGGTCATGCAAGAAAGGGACGCTCGAGAAATGCTTACATAAGCAGTCATTTTAGGCCAAGGTCCATTATCAAAGGCCTCACGAGCGGCTGATACTGCACGGTTAATATCTTCAGCATCGCCTTCAGCAACTTGAGCAATCACTTCCCCTGTGCGTGGATCATAAGTTGGAAACGTTTTCCCTGAAATCAAAAGGAACTCCATGTATTAAGAGAAGAACCTAGTTTGTTCTCACTTCCACTCAATAGATGGTTACTTTTTTGGTACTCCTATGATAGCTGCGAAGTATGCACTGTTTTTAAAATGACTAATCTCTACCGCAAAACCTAAATGCACACAAAATAAATAGTCCCTCCCAACCCGATATTTTTCATCCATAAGATTCAGTATCCGAACCCTTGACCATATGCTTAAAAGACCTAAGTTCTTAGCTCTCATACCAAGCTAAGATGGTTTTCTCAGTTCATGGATTGAAACAAAAAAAACACCATGATTTTGCTAGATTGTATAGCCGAAAGTATATATAAACCAAAACATACCTGATGCAGCATCCACAAATTGACCATTTATGAGATGCTGTGTATAATTTATAGAAACTTGTGGAGTAATCAATTCCTCAACAGCTGCAGCGGTGCTAAATCTGTTTCTGTTTATCCACCCTTCAGATTTTGTTCCTGAGGTGAAACAAAAAACATCAAATAGAAATCTTATTCCATCAACTGAAGAAAGCATAATGATAATTCAGTATTCAATCAATGCATTAGAAATAAACATATCCAAACATAGTTACATGATAATAAGGAATTAAGGATAAGTTAAAGAGAATTGTGAGTTGAATGAACACCTAGTGATGAACGAAGCAGAGAAGCAGAACCTCCAGAAGAAGATAGAGAGCGAGAGAGCAGACGAGAAAGTGTGCGAGCTGCCATGATCAAAGAACGTGATTCTTCACCTTATTCTGATTCTGATGATAAAAAAGAAACAAAGGTTATCACAATGGATCATTTGTTTGTAAGTATGTTATTAATCTTATCACTAATTATGATGTGAAATACTAACCACAAAAAATTAATGAAAATACTAATTAATCTTGTGGGGTTTGAACTGTTAAACTGATTTGGGAAGAAATTATTATTATGAAAGAAACTTGTAAAAGTTTGTCGTTTTATTAAAGCGGGAAGGTGGCAAACACAAATCATATGCATAATGCAAGTGGGGATGGAGTGTGGTGGAGATTTGTCATCTGACTCATGTCACCCTCGTGTGAGGAGATTTGTTAGGGTATGTTTGGATGAAAGGTTTTGGACACCAGAAGTATTTTTTTCTATTTTAAATTACGGACACCGTAAATTTTTTATTTTTTTTTGGAATCAATTAAGTGTGATTGAAGTATTATATAATCATTTATTACGTTGTTGAATTTTTTTAAAATATCTTATTCGAGCTGGATCTAGACGTTGACTCCGTTGATGGTGGTTGAGCAGCGACTTGTGTATGTTGATAGCTGGATCTAGAGGTTGTCCAAGTAAGTGAAGCTGAAGTTAGAGGTATGTGGAATGTAAATTGTGTACCTTTATCTTTGGTTTAATAGGTATTTATACAGGAGGGTTGAAGCTTTTGCGGAGATGCTTTTATGGCCGCGATGGTAACGGCCAAAATGGCCCCTTGACTTTTGCCTTGCCCATGTCCCTTCCTTATGTCCAGGCCCTTGTCCCAGTTAGTAGTTGCTAGCATGCTGAGGAAGTTTGACCCTTGAAATAGATCATATACTTTAAATTGAGTCGTTGATGATATAAACCCACTTTTACCTAAAATCTTAAGATATTGGACATGAGTAGTGCTATACATAGCGAAGTGATTCAATCGCGAAAGTCCCGAATCTATGTGTCATACTTTTATAAGTTGGTCAAAATTACAAAGTTGTTGTGCTGTGGAAATCAAGGAGGTATGTGGATAAATGAACCAATGGCAATGCTTCGTTATTTTTCACGAATCAATAATTCGGGATAAACAGCATTTCCCTATTGGACATATGGCTCACCTCCCTTATAGGTTTCTCCACAGTTTCATAAAATGTGGGAATCCTTACTCACATTTGATATTTCCAACAAGTTACAACTTAGAACAACCATAATTCATCCATCAAATAAGTTTGTTGATGTTAGTTAAGGTCAGACATAGTAACAATTTCATATTCACCGGACAGAACTTATGTTATTAGCAGCTACAATATGCTTTATATTTCGAACAACTTACAAGTACATTATGATACAAATCAAATGTCAAACTTCTGTATTCACTATCTTTTCTTCAAATTACAGATAACATGGAACATTTCTACATGTATGGAAGAGTTCAGGTCCAATTCTACAAAAATAATTATGTTTAATTAACATCTCATATGCTGGGAGCAAGATTCTAGACCGTGTAACCTACATTGCATTGGCAAAATCAGAAAAATCTCTACGTTAAAGTGGAATTTGATTAGAATCAAGATCTTTTGGGTACATGGACATTATACACAAACCATAAGGTAGAAAGAAATATACAGCTAAAAACACAAGAACACCAAGATCAGCTTCTTCTCCAACTGCTGGACGGCGCGGAGTGATCCAGTATATTTGGATTGTACACCATAAGCAGTATAAAGAAGCTATAAATATCATAAGTAGCATTGACTGATATGATTTTTTCTTTATTGAGTTTGAGGAACTTGCTCTGCAAGGCAATGAATGAGAAATAAAAAACATGTCAAAACTATGTTGTCCCTACATTAATACTTGATACTTAACATGGAAAGTTGCAATGACAACCACCTGTTGAAGTACAAAAATCCACCAATTAAGCAAGTGCATAATATGATCACTACAACAACAGCATCCGGATTAACCGGTGCTCTACTTTGCCACCAGCCAGTGCTTAAAATCCAAGTGTACATGGTTGTTTTCCCATTCTCCTATAAGATTTTGAGAGTAATTAATAAGTTTCAATCAGTTTAGAAAAGTGTAAGTGTTAACTTTTAGGAAAATTTATACATGCAACATGGCTACATCATTTTGGGAGCTGGAAGAAATAAAATGTCTCAGTGTTTGTTATAGGAGGTGGGGAACCGAAAGCAATAAAATGTCTCAGTGTTTCTTCTTTGAGTGGAGTTGGGATCCGGTTTTGTGCTTGATACAGTGAAAATTTGGGGAGCTGTTTGTGTTGGTTTTTGCTGCCAGCGGTCTTTGTTTATGTTTAGTGCTGGACTTTGTTTTGGAAGTAGTGTTTGGTTCCCTTGGGCTATTGTTTTGCATTTCGCTGTTGAGAACATCGGGTGCATGATCATAACCCCTTTGGTAGTCGAATTTTTTTGTTTCTGGTATTTAGTAGTTTTGTTTCATATTTAGGTGTTGGTGATAGTGGTATTTTTTTATAGCTGCCTTTCTAGTTGTTGGCTGTTTTTGGGTTGGAGCTTTTTCTTTAGATTGCTATCTGGTTTGTTGGTTTGAGGCTTTGAGCAGTTGCCATTTTGTTCCTTTTTGTTGTACCTTTTTGATGTACTATTTGTACCTTTATCTGGTTTAATATACTTTTGCAGTTCAAAAAAAAAAAGCATGGCTACATCATTTGGCTTTGACACCATTTGATACACTAGTAAAATTGAGCTGCATTCCAAGTTTCTCCCTTATTTTCCTTAAAAAAATCAAAATAATAGCCAATTTGCACTATATAAAAGCTAGAGATAAAGAACTGCAGAATTTAGTGTTGAAAAACATATTCACCTTATGATACAAGAATAAGCGGCAAATTGAAGTTGGAAACATGGAAGCCATAGTAAGTGTTGTACCGGGCGAATCCCAGAAAATCATATGGGCTTGATTCTCCCTTTACCATATATGGGTTGCATCCGCCCAAAATATATGGGCTTAGCTCGCCTCAATATCGCAAGGGCTCATCGGGCCTATAGGGTTTGGCCGGAACGCCACACAGATAGGAACCTAAAGATAACGATGGACTCAGTCATAGAAAGAAGGAATGGCCTAAATAATAGGCCACATAGGACACCTCATTCAGGGATAGCGGAGCTAACCGCTCCCATGACGCCCTTGAACTATTCTTGCCAGGGCAGGTACCTAAAGGCCTATATATATATATATGAAACCCTAGGAAAATGAAAGGATGGTCACTTTTGACAAACTCGCTCATTCTAAGACTTAGATTCAGAGCATTTCTGACTAAGTATTAGCATAAATTTTCTACGCAAGAACAAGTGTGAACTTATTATACAAAGCTAAATATAGGTGTTTGTCCCTTAAAAGACCATACACAAGCTAGTAGAGTAGAAAGTTCAAGATGCTGAGTGTAAAACTGCAGGGGAACCAAAGGTTTCACTGAAGAGTTGAAATGAAGGTAAATGACATGAACCAAAGCATTATCTTTATAGATTAACACCTTTGTCATTCACATATTTAAATGAGATTTCAACAAAGTCCCCTGGGTTCTATATTACTACTATTTTGCTTAAATCAATTTGAGATTGGTCCAATACTTTAAAATGGGAAAGTGCTTAGATTTGGTCACCATTTTTGCTGACATGTTATTATGTACACATTAAGAAAGTTATCACTTATCAACTTTTGGACTTTAAATGCACATACAAACAATTTAGTATAAGAAGGATTGAAACTCAAAAGCCAAAACATTCTGTGGTTATTCGATTCACGTGAATAATGAATGATAAAATATTGCTGAAGTTCAGTCAACAAAACAAAGATAAAATATTGCTAACAAGATCCAGCAGATACAAACAATGAATTAATATTACCTCAAAGAGATGATCTAGATAGAAGTGAGTAAAAGATCCAGCAGATATCAGGTAAAAACACTGCATCTTAGTAAGGGGCACCTGCAATATATATCATGTCATTAATAATTAACAATAACTGATGAGATCAAGCAACTAGATGGAAATTATACTTTTAGTAACAGTAAGAGTAAATCACCTTGGAGAGAGAAGAATCAAGGATGTGATTATGAAGAAGAAAAAATGAAATCCTAGAGTAAATAAAACTAAGAGGAATTCCCAAGATAAGGATATAGTAAAAAGGATGGTGAATGAGATCAGCTATGGTAGATCCTACAGTATCAGCTGGACCACCAAGAAGAGAACCAAGCCATTCAGAAAAAGAACCAATATCAGGTCCAAAGAAAGAATTAATGGTGTATGTAAGTGTGTGGTGTGGGCTAAACCTGCCATTAGTGACAGTGGTTAGACCCAAGCCAGAGGCCATTGCATACATCAGATGAGGACCAGGGCCTGGCATGATTAATAAGTAATAACCTCTCTTAGCTTATTGATGAGTTGCAAATTTTAGGAAGGTGCAAGAAGTATCAAATTTGAAGAAGAAGAAAGATAACTAATTGTACTGTGGTGGTCTTAAAAGAGTAAAGGTTGTGTAGGTGGGTGGGTAGTAAATCTATTCTTAACTATGTTTAGTTATTATATTCAATTGTGGTTACCGCCACTGGCTTCTGTTAACTATCCAAAATAACAACCTACTACTATATTATAACCTGTCATCATTTTCCATAGGAAAAAGGAAAATTTTGTATTGAAAAAAACATTTTATACACTTTTAAGAGATTAACTACTCATATTTTAAAATACTTTTATTATATTTGAGTTCATTAAATAGTATTTCAGTGTACTATTTAACATTTTCCTAATATAACTATCCCCATTATTTAATTAAGTTATACTCACGTAGGAAAATGTTATGACATGTGTTGGGATATGAACGAAGAGAGGCGATGTTAGAATGAATATAGAGGGAAAACTCAATATTTAGTTCTAAGATCGACTAATTCCATTTCCGGCATAAGAAGGACACTAGGAGGAATCTAACCTGAAACGTTGAGAGGGGCATACCTCGAGACCCAAGTCAATACCACTAGACCAAATTTTGAGCTTATAGCTTATAAACTCAATAAAAGACCTGTTTGGTAAACGTTTTTTTTTAAAAAAAACTTATAACTTATTTTATGTTTATAGATTATAGTTTTTCATTTTTTTCAAGTAGCTTATAGCTTATAGTTTTTCATTTTTTCTTTCAATTTTACCTATATCATCTTACTTGAAAAAAATTAAATATTAATTAAAACAAATAATTTTTATATTATTAATTAAACCACTAATCTTACCAAAACTACGAATTCAACTAACTAACTTATTCACTGTAAACTTATGGATATAAACTAGTTTATCAATTATCCGCTGACAGATGCATTTTTTGTTAATGCAATCTGAAATAAACAGGTGAAATCCGTTATAGCATAATGGAATCCGGATCCAACAAAGATACCTCCTTATTCGCAACTTGGGAGTAATCAATTCGCAGGGAAGTAAAAGGGGTTTTCAACTTTGAGTAACTGAGTGTGAGAACAAATAACAAACACTGAAGAAGTTTGTTTCATCACAGTTTTGATTTCAAAATGCGATCCACTCCTACCTTCACCATCTTCGCCATCTTCTTCATCACAATCCTTCCCCATGTAACTCCCTTTTCACTTTCCTCTTTCATTTTTCTCTAAATCCAAACGTTCCCTTACCAAAAACTCTTTTGCTTTTCTCCTTACAGGGACACTCATCCTCACCATTTTCTACTGCCCTCGAAACCCTCCAGAAACAATTAGGGTTTGTACTTTTTTTATTTTCCCATTTTCTTTATTTTTATTTAATTTAATCTCTTATTACTCGCTGCTGATCAGGTACAACTTCACGAGCGTAAGTCTTCTTCGTCGTGCCATGACTCACGCTTCCTTCTCCCAAGAGAACAACAAAGC
Source organism: Trifolium pratense (assembly GCF_020283565.1). Classification (NCBI taxonomy): domain Eukaryota; kingdom Viridiplantae; phylum Streptophyta; class Magnoliopsida; order Fabales; family Fabaceae; genus Trifolium; species Trifolium pratense. Next base: position 52,400,784 of record NC_060063.1, read on the forward strand.
TTTCAGCATTGTTGGTGCTACTATCATAGAATCAACGGTTTCTTTCAATTTGATTTCAAAATACATTGATATTTCTGCCAAAGAGTTGAACCATAAATTATCACTAATCTCTAATGTGGACTCTTCATGTGCTGTTGATGGAATCAATTTGGGTTTACATAAGGTTGTTCGTGTCTCGTCTAAGACGAATAGTTCTTCCACTGCTGTTGTTTGTGGTGCTTTTCGATCAATCTTTGCTGCTATTGCTATTGATACTGGTAATCCATGTAATGCTGGTAATTTTTTCTTGAATATTCATGGTGGTCTTGATCTAGGGGTTTACGCCGCCATGTGAAATGTTGCTCCAATTTTATGTTTGTCTTTCATGTTGAACACTTACTTCTTAGTGACTCGTGTATTTAGTTGTTTGTGTTAAGTTTTAGTTTATCTAATTCACTCTAATTAGTAATAGACCTGTGGTTGTTAAGCTGTGAAATGCAATGTATGATATTATAACTGAATTGTGTTAATTGAATCAAGATATATATAACCGGTTGGTTTTATATTATCATTGTTGTTTGTAAATTTGTATATGCCTTATTTTTTTTTTATTACTCTAAAGATATGGAAGATATCGTGTCGTCACATTATGTCCACACCGGTCATGTGACAAATATCGCTCCCTAGTTGTTGCAGGTTCGATCCTCAGCACGCTTCAAATATAAGATATGGAAGATATTATTAGGTTGGTCCTCTATAGATATGCAGGACATTGATTTGGTAGCTTATGTCAATTTTGTTATGCTAATTCTTTAAGGCTAAATTCTCAATTTTTTTCCTCCAAGGGTATCTTTGGGAACTAGGTTTTGGAGGGCTAAAACTATATCTTGATATATATTTGACACAATAGAATAGATGATAAAATAATATATGAATCACTCTTTCAATCAATATTACAAACATTTTATAATTCTATTAATTTAGAAATGAAAAACAAGTCTTTCTCTCCCCTTTCCTCCAAAAGCCAACTCCCAAACATAGTCTAAAGGTACACTGGAGATTAACTATTAAGTTGATCTTCTAAACATCACAGGCATCAGTTTGTTCCTGCATGTTCAGAATGGACATCTCTTTTTTGTCTCTCAACTTTTCTTTTATCTCTTTAGTATCTATAATGTTCATCCTACATTAATAAAAGACCAACATGATGTCTTATTATCATTAAAGCTTGGAGGAGTCTATTTATCTATATAGTTTAAGAAAATTCTTCTGCTATTGAGATGTGGCAGAATTTTGCACCTCTGCTGCAATTTTTCCCCACATTTGCATGGTATCTTTACTAGTAATTTAAATAATATAACCACCTGAATTAGATGTATTTCTTGCTTTGTGGAAGTTCAACAAGGATCCAAGTTTTGTTGTGTTCCAAGGCCTTACTTTGTGCATCCATTTCTAGCCTCCAACAGACACGTGAGTTTAACTAACTGGGTATAGCTTTTGAGTTCGGTATAGGCTATAGCGGATATGGCTAGGACAAATTATCCATGTACTGCCTCTCACAATAGCTTCGCTGCTTCGAAGGGGCAGATTTATTTAAAAGAACTTGGGATTAGCCTTGGCTATGCCATGATTGTTCTTAGGCTTTGTTTTGACGGTAGAAATTATAGGATTAGACAAGATGCCAACTTGTAATTGATGTTGTTGAATTACCATTGAAAACACATTGTTGAGGTATGGTAATGGATCAATTGATATTATTGTTGGAAAGTATGCAGCTGCATAATTCTCATTTAACCTTCCTTAAAGGAAGCAGCTCAAACAATCATTGTCATTGCACTGCTAAACTGTTTTAGAGGCTATGCAACAGCAGGTAGTAGGAGATGCTCATTGGATGGAAATTGTAGAGTTCATCTCATAATATCTTTAAATTTGTGATATTAGCGGTGGTTTTAGGATATTCTCACCCGAACATTATGAGTTTGAGTTTGGGGAGGGCAAATCTATCCCGGCTCTTTGCTGTTGCCATACCTAGAGAAAATGATGTCCCAATGAGTGCACTTGATAAGAATGATAACATGTTGTGAGAATATCCATGCCATTTTTCTCACTCTTTTTCACTTATTTCTCTTTTCACAATTTTTTTTCAAACCAAACACACTCTTAAGAAAACATGATATTTATTCCACTAGTCTTGTAATAATTGTAAAATAATAACCATAAAATTTACAAAAAAGATTGTTCCAAGAATATTGTTATTTTTAATTTTCAATATAATTTTTATTGTTTATTTTTTAATTGTAATATCTAATTATGTTATTATATATCATTTTTGAATTTTTATTTTTTATCTATAATAATGAAAATGCATCACTTGTTAAGATAAATAATTAGATAAAATCATATATTTTTTGTTTTATTTTTCTTCCATAATATGTGAAAAATATAGTAGGACCCTGAGGCACTGAGAAAGTAAATATGCTTTGTTTGAGGTGACAGAATTATGGATAAGAGCTGATGCTCAGCTATTTTGGTGGACTATGTCGACTCATCACTAGGACAGTAGGAGAGAGTCACTCACTGCCATGGGTGCTGGATTACGAACGAGATATCCGTGCGCAAGACGTGTGTGACACTCAGCTGTTTTCTTTTCTGTGGGCGCCCGCTCAACATTATTGCTGTAGTTATTAAATTTTAATCATTTTTTATTGTAACCAGTGTTTTTTGGATATTAGTTTGAGAAAAAAAAAAATCAAAACAAGTTTTATATTAAAAATAGTATTTCTTTATTTTAAAAGATTAATTATGTTATGAATAATATGTGATGAATGCCCATTATGGTGTAGGTTTTCTTGTCCCTTACATATGTCCTATAAATAGCACTCTCATTTTCATGTAAAGACACACAAGAAAGAAATACTACAACTTACTTTCCTCTTTCTCTCTATTTGTTTTCTTACTCTTTTAATTTTGTTTCACAACACGTTATCAGCACGAATGATCTCACCAACTGAGACATGTAATTCTTGTTAATCTATTTTTAATATGTATATAAATTTTAATCTTTGTATCGATGATTATAGGCTATACTGTTATAATTCCATCAATTGGAATGAGCGCCTTATAGATACATTTAATCACTACTAGTATTTTGTGAATTCATATATAATAAAGAATCACGAAAGATTCACAGATGATTTTGGAAGAATTCAAATTCTTCTAGATAGTTTGTTGGTATAGCTTAAATCAATTGAATGTTGGCCACTCACACATGACTACGGGTAGATTTGAATGCAACACATATTAAGGGTTCCAAAATTATTCTGGAACTGAAAGGTATGTCTCCTTTTTCATTTCATTTTTGTTGCATCCACTGTTTCTATTGTAATTGATAATAATTCAATGTGTTAAACTAATACACACTTAAACAAAACTATATATAGAAGAATATATTTGTTTATGCTGTTATAGTTGTTAATTCAATATACCTAAACATATATGCAGTGAACATAGAACGATGCAATTTTTTTTATATGTCGTAAACATGTAATTATGTTTTTGTTTTTATAATTTATTTATTCCTTATATATTCCAGAAGAATATATTCATGCATCCCTGAAGGATTGCACAAGATATTATTGTTATTATTATACAATTCCTGAAGAACTGAAGAATTCAAAAGCAACTCATTATTCTCTATGAATTCCTGAAGAATTCAAAAGGGTAGTTGCGGAAGAACTCAACATTATGCTATGTGAATTCCAGAAGAATTCAAAATGGTTAATCCTTGAAGGATTGATTAGAGAATTAATTTTATTGTTAAAATATATTATCTAGTTCCTGAAGAACATAGAAAACTCAATTTTTTCCATCATGAATTCCGGAAGAATTCACTATTAAGAAGTCTCACAGTTTATTATGATCTTAGTTCCAGAAGAATTTACGAATCTCAATTTTATTATGAATTCCATAAGAATTCAATTGTCATATATACCCTGATAAATTTTTATACGGTTCAATTGTCGTGTAAGTGAGAATTATCGGCAATTGGCTGAACACTTAAGTTGGCAGTGCCAGGGTTGTAGGGAAGTCTAGACACTTCTGTTAAATTAAATTGCCTACAATTGTTGTAGGGAAGTCTCCTGAGACACTTGGAATTATTAACTCGGGTTAATTAGACCGGGTTAATATCAATCTAAATTTCCTAATATTGTGGTATCCTAAAACAAAATCACGTAATATTAAGGTACTGTTTTGTTGCTTATGTGTGTCTATATATATATATATATATATATATATATATATATATATATATATATATATATATATATATATATATATATATATATATATATATATATATATATATCCATATCTTCTAAACCAGTAAATTTTATATGCCACGTTTCCTATTTATTTTGGTACATTAAGCCATGTTTCCTATTTTTATGTTGATTCAAAAAATATATAATTACGGGTGTACATAGTTTTGATCTTATCTCCTTTTAATTTTTTATAATATTGTTTTTAGAATATTTCTTTGATTCTAATACATCACATTTTACGATTATAATATTTTTTTAATTCAATCTGCGTTTAAAGAGAAAAAGGGGGAAAATTGATTGGTTATTTTCTTTATTCATATTTGTAACTAATGCTATTAAATAGAGCATTTCGGTTGATTATTGTCATCAATTTATTTTTTTTATTGCATTGAAAGAGAATCCCATGATCCCATGCGTTTATTGCATTGAAAGACAATCAATTTATTTTTTTATCACTTGAAACGTAACTACAGGCAAGGTGATAAATGCAAAACCGTTTTTATTTCTTTTCTGATGCCAGATTAATTTATAGTGTTGTGTGCAAGACTTTTAAAATTAGAAGTATATATTTATCATTATTTATGAAAAGAAGCAATAATTTTTTTTATAAATCCTGAAGATTCATTCTCTACAAGTTCAGAATAATTGTAGTAAAATAAACATAAATTACGAATCCGAAAAATTTATTATATACAATACAAGTAAACTATGAGTCCTGAAGAACCATAGTATGATATAATAGAGCTATGAATCAAGAAGACTCATTAATAGTTCCAACAAAGAAAGAATGTAAGCATTGAAATGCACTAGAAAATTTGATGCTTAAAATATCATATTTGTTAAGCTATGACTATTGATTTTCATAGAGAAAATGTTTATCTCGCTGATTGTGCAACAATGCACAATAAATTATCATTCGCATCCTTGGCAATGAAAGAATCAAATGTGAGCACCATATCTGGTACTGTAAAAATGATCGAAAGCTTCATAAGAGATAATGTATTGTTACATTAAAGAACAAGCACAATGCTAATGCAGTAAGTCCTATAGAAATTTATTAAGTTTCAAAGATATATTCGTCTAAATGAATATCATATTGAAACAAGAAATGGAGAGATGCCGAATAGTGATGCAAGAATTATTGAAAGCTCCAGAAGAGCTAAAATATTGTTATTTAGAGGAACTCAAGTAAATATTAAGAATGCATGATATTCCTCAAAAGCTAATAGAAATTTATTGAGTTTTAAATTATGAGCTCGGAAGAGCCATAATATGATGTACTTTAACTAAGAATCCAGAAGATTCATAGCAAAAATTATTGTAAACCAGAAGTTTACAAATCATATTAAATTTATCGTTGGCAAGACCGGATGGGTCATCCCGAATCTATTATGATGTGAAATATAAAATAATTTTATATGAATTGAAGGGCCTGAAGTTTCTTCAATCTAATAATTTTATGTGTTACTAGTTCCCGAAGGAAGTTGATAAATTAAGTAAATGAACATCTTTTATTTTTTAGAATATATATAAGGTGATATTTGTAAATCAATACACCGATCATGTGGACCGATTCGATTCCTAAAATTTTAATTGATGCATCAACTAAATGGTCACATGTATGATTGTTATAAACTCACAACCAGAAGTTTGTGAGATTATTTTTAAGAGCTCATTTTATATATATTATTCTATAAAGTATTTGATAAGTATCATATGTTAATTGAAATTTATACTGAACATTTTGTAGAATATGTTCATACAAACAAAAATAATGGACTTGAAGATCCATTCTTTAGAGGTCTAAAGTTAATTACACGACCGATACTTATGAGATCGTAACTTCTAAGTTATAGTTAGGAACACTCATGTATGTTGAGATATTAAATAGCATCATGCCAACAAATTATTATATACATAAGTTCTCCCCTAATTTATTTGAATTTTGGTTTATAAACCTAATTTCCCATATATAAACATTTTTGGATGTGTTGGGTACGTCTCAATTGCTCCAATATAATGCATTTAAATGGGTCGTAAAAGAATATTGGGAAAATATATTTGATATAACTCTTCATCCCTTATAAATTATATCGAGCCAATAAGGGACTTGTTTATAGCCCAGAAGGCTAATTTTCAAGTGATGAATTAGTTTTCCCAATATTAGGGGGAGATAATAAGCAGCTAAAAATATGAACTAGAAGTTCAATTGAAATGTTTTGAAATAAATTAATAATTGTTATTTTGATCCTCTTAGAAATCAATATGAACCAGAAGTTCAAAAGATAACTCATTTGCAAAGTTTATGAAATCAATCAACAGCTGCTAATGCTCCAATAAAAATGAATGTCTCTGTTGGACAATCTAATATTGCAAATGATTCTTAACCACGCTTGAAGCATGGTAAACAAATCGGTTTCAAGGATAAATTCCTCAAATAAGATAAGGAGCTAAAAAAAAAGGAAAGATGACCCAAGTGAGGATATGAAAATCTCAAAAGAGTATTTGACATAATTGATTTTTCAGTTCCAGAAGAACTCATCAGGTACCTGTAATTTATTAAAACAAAGAGATCTCAATAAATTATGTCATGAATAAAATACGATGGAACCGAGATGAAGTCAACGTTGACAATATGTTTGCACATAATAAAGCGCTATATGTGATAAATGACAATGAGGATCATGGATCAAAGTCTATTAAAGATTATAGACAATGAAATTATTGACTAATTAAATAGGTAGATGCGATTGATACAATATTAAACTAGCTTTGCAAAGCAAAAGGTTGTTGGACGAGCAGTCCGTACACCTGAAGATGAAAATAACTAGTACAAATTAGTTTTCGCGCGAAAAGAAAATGATGATAAACGTCTACCATTAATTTTCAAGAGGCGTACTCACCTGAAGTGAATTCAATACTTCTTAATAATTGATTAAGTTTTGTAGCACATGAAACGCTCGATTTATTTGAAAGATGTGTTACAACGTGTTTGAACGGCTCATTAGATAATGATTATGTGAAAATCCCTGAAGGATTTAATTTTCGTGAGACATGTAAAATAGACTATTGAATAGATGATTTAATAAAATGAATAAGTCCTTTTGTCTCTCAAACAATTTTGATGCATGTGAATATTTCCAAATGAGGAATATGAGAAGGACATCATTTATCCATTTTTAAGAAAATATTTGAAAATGAATTTGTTATATTTGAGACTTATATCGATGATAAAAATATCATTAAGACTCCTGAAGAGCTTATGAGATATTGTCATTTTTTCTTACAAAATAAGTAATTGAAGAATGCTTAGTGAATCATGAATATTATAGAAAACATGATTCTATATGAAATTGTTGTAAGTTCCTCAATAATGAAGAACTAATTGGTCCCGAAGTACCACATTTTAGTTCAGTTGGGGCCAAATACATTATGGATCTAATATTTGTTGACAATATATCATAAAGTATACGTTTCGTTATTTTAGATATTTGCAGGTTATTTCTCTTATCCTCATAATGATATATATCACAAACAAACTATATGTTTACATGAAGAAATAAAATCACTCATAGAGATCTGCGAAACAAATCACAACAACAACCCCATGAAATGATGAAGAAACTTTAGCGCTACGAGAGATGAGTCAAGAATGTGTTTTAATTGAAGTTCGTGATTTATCACATACAAGAGATTTGTAATTTTTTCTTCTAAAGGGTTCTTGCAACAATTCAATATGAAGATAACGTCGCAAGACTGCTAATTCGCGGAGTAACATAAAAGGAAGATAGAGCAAATTTTCTACAAGTCATCGCCAAGTAAACTTTTGAGCAACTACTACAGAAGATTATTTAAATTTTCTTCGTCTCATATATAATTGTCTTTATGAGGGGGAGATATAAATATGTTCTGCACTCTTTTTCCCTTAACCATGGTTTTGTCCCACTGGGTTTTCCTGGTAAGGTTTTTAATGAGGCAGTTCACACACAAAGGATAATGTACTCTTTTTCTTTCACTAGGATTTTTTTCCCAATGAGTTTTTTACTAGTAAGGTTTTAACGAGGCATATCCTTAATGGACATTCAAGGGGGAGTGTTATGAATAATATGTGATGAATGCCCATTATGGTGTAGGTTTTCTTGTCCCTTACATATGTCCTATAAATAGCACTCTCATTTTCATGTAAAGACACACAAGAAAGAAATACTACAACTTACTTTCCTCTTTCTCTCTATTTGTTTTCTTACTCTTTTAATTTTGTTTCACAACAAATTACACAAATTCAAAATTATTTTAATATTTTTTATTTCTTAACTAATATCTCAAATCCAAGAGCACTTAGATGAGATGACACGAATCTCTTTTAGCTTAACCAAGGTTCTGGATTGAATATTTTTTTTTTTTTTTAATGGAAAAATAATTTTATTAGGCACAAACATAGCACAAGAAGTATTCTTTTATCAGCAATACCATAAAAATGAATAAAGTTTTAACAAGCAAAAATGAATAAAGTATTATTATTTTTATTTTGACAAATAAAGTATTATTACTCGTAAATAAAGAAAATAGAAAAGTGTCTCGTGAGCTTAGCTCAGCTGACAGAACATTATATTAATGCAGAGGTTGAAGTTCGATTTCCGGTTATTCCACTTATTTATTTAAGGGGTGAAATTTTTATCATCATACTCAAGGTTTTAAATAGCGGTTGCGTCAAGGATTTCGCGATTTCGGCTGTTACAGCTGTTGCGTTATGAAATATGGTCGTCGCGGTGTGAATTAATCACAATATCGCACAAATCTTATTAAAATTATTTGTACTATGATATATGTATATCAACTTAAATATGAGATAAATGTAAAGTTTTGAACTTGGAAAGAATTAAAAAGATATAACATTTTATAATTTATGTTTGTAACACCCAAACCCATTATTTATATATTTCTACCTTTAGTAAAATTCTTTTTCAAAATACGCAACGGAAAATCACATCACCAAATAATTAAACACTTAAATAGTGAATAATAAATTTGGGTCGTTACAACTCTCCCCCACTTAAAAGATTTTCGCCCTCGAAAATTACGCTACTAAAACAACTCCGGATAACTCCTGTATCCGACCCTCCAACGAAACGCTCAAAACGCTACACATTACCAAGTATGACAAAATTAGTTTATCCCATCCAACACAATTTTTGTCTATTTATCAACAAGAGATCAAGGACGGCCAGTTCCTCAATTTGTCGATAAATATTCAACAATCATGATATCGACATAAACTATTCCTATCAAACCGCTAAAACGTCCACTTCGCACTAAACATCCACAGACACATTCTACGGTACTCACAATCTTTACCCCAAAACAGGTACAAACAATCGAACCCTCCGAAAGATACTTCCGTGGAATACTTCCACAACTCCATAATTCCCATAAACCTTTGATTCCCTCATGAATCACTTAACCGTGTTACATCACTTATTCATATTCGAATCTTATTCCAACTTATCACTTGATAGTTCAATTCCAACGATCACTTGATGACCCACATTCTCAAATCTTCCTCGACACATGCTAAAAACTACCGTCTCTAACCGTCAAATTCCTTTTCTAACATATCTTCAATCATTGAGTCGAATCTCATTACGACTATTCTATTCCCAAGTAATCTCTTAACCAACCTTTGCATTCCTTAACACAAACAATTTCCAATACCACTTCTTTTTAATCCCTTAGCAATTCGCTACTTCAGACTTAGGCTACCGCCTAAAATTGGTTCTCCAAACAATCATAACCTCTATCTCGTTGATTCCAAACGACATCTTCAATTTGCCCATAATCCATCTATCTATGTTCCTCATCATCTTGCATTGCAATAAGCATAATCTTCTCCGTTTATTCACTCATCGGTTTCTTATTCACCTTCGACCTCTACCAATCATCATCTTTCTATGGATAGCTATCTTTAAACTCCTCCTTAGTACATTCGATACCCAAAATCAAACTCTTGAATTTAAATCCACAAGGCTTCAAATACTCGTCATACGATCTAACTCTATCCATTAAATTCTAATATAAGGTACAAGGTCTTCCAATATCAACTCTTTGTCTTAGTATTCTTACTAGCGACTCCTTGTCTACTCCCAATATGACATCTCTAGAAAATTTCCAAAATTCTCGTCCAAAATACATCTCAAGTTTATTCCTCGAATCACTCTCATCCCGTCGTCCACGATGAGACCATACTATATCAACATCCACGATGCATCTAACAAAACTAGTCTCTACCGACTCTTCCATTCCATGAATCCAAATTCCTTAGCAAATACTTACTCACTCTTATCTTGTGGGCACTACAAAATGCTCTCCGACACTTACTTTAGGCATCACCTTCAACCCCTTACTATATGTGCTCAAACACAACATCTACTCGCATGTGCGGTAATCCTTTTCGCAACTCTCACCTAGCACAAGTCACTTTCAACATGACCTCATACTACTCATTCTCAACACGTTCTCCAACGGCTAACTTCCTTATTCTTCATCATTCAAAAATGATACCTCTCACAAAATCTTTCGAATTGTTATCCTACTTCCATCTTCGAATAAACTCGACTACTCATACAATCCTCACTACTACAAAAAAGGGCTTTTATAGCGTTTTTTTTTGGCTTTTATAGCATTTAAAAGCGCTATTGATGGATCCGCTATTATAGGTATCACGCCTATTATAACGTTTTCAAAAAGCGCTATTATAAGTATTAAAACGCTATAGTATAACTGATTACGCGTATTTTAATGCCTTTGTCAATAGGTTTTAATAGCGGTTTATGAGAAAAGCGCTATTAAAGGTTCCAGTTTTAATAGCGCCCGTGCTTAAAGCGCTATAGTAAGGCTGTTTTTTCTAAAGGTTTTATAGCGATTTATATGAAAGCGCTATTGTATGTCTTATGATTTTTTTTTTTTTAATTCAACCTGGTGCTTTTTTTTTTTAATATATGTAACCTGGAGCTTAATTTTAAAATTTAAAATATAGCAAATAATATCAAGTACTTTATAGAGAATAAAAAGTACTTTTCCAATATATAACATGAGTAATATACATTTGGACTGATACAATATTCAAGCTGAGTACATAACTATCACCATCAAAAGAAACTCAATTATGCTAATATGCTAATACAAAGGTCCTTCCTATATATGATTCTCAACCTTAATAAGATAACAACCAGCACAAGACAACAAAATTGGTTTACTACAACGTGAATAATAACCTCCCAACAGACCATTTCTTGCAACTAGCTGATGAGTTCAGAACACCAAAGCAACCAAATTAAAATTAACCTAAGCATTCCTCTACCATTTCCCAAACCAAGCCAACACCTCTGATGTTTTCATGTAGTCCCTGAAAAATTAAAAATATACTCAATATAGTCAATATCTTGTGCTCATGACATATTGATCCAATAACTCGTGTCTAATAGTGCAACTGAAACCTATAATAACAAAAGAGCAGAAAAAGAAACACTACGAAAGCATCACTCTCCAATTCCAAGCGTGACAAAGCACATAATGCAAATAGCTCAGGAAGACCTTAATTGATAAGGATGGAGATGGAGGTTCGACGAGATGGAACAACGACGGTCGCGGTCTCGCACAAACTAACCTATAACAAAATTAATTAACTATAATGAAATTAAAAAGAAAGGGGGAAAAACATAAACTAACTAATAACCAAAAGCTTTAATATCAATTAAGAGACATATAACCTGTAGTTGAGCTCTTCCATTTTGACATTCATATTAATTCTCACCTACACTCCACTTGGATACCTTAAGGTTTGTGCTGCATCATTTATATAACTTATTGATTCAAATGAAGCACCTTCGACAGAGACTGGGCATATAAGAATTGTTGCTGAATAGAGATTTATTCCATTTTCAATCTACAACCCTCGAATGCATGGCTTAATCATAACAGGACTTTCAAATGTCTTGAAACAAACACTATAATGAACATGAATGAGAATGTGAAGTTATTATTATCATGAAATTACTCATGTGATATGAATATAACAGGTTCTATTGAGGCATTTTAAAGTTATATAAAAACTTGTCGGCGCTTGGGATGTGCCAAATATATGCAAGACAAAAAATATACCCCTCAGTCTCTGCTAGAAGACAATACGTGAAAACTTTGTTTCCATGACTAAAGAAGTCCAACATTAGAGAACATACCTTGACTAAAGAGTTCTCCGAATATAATAATAACCTTGAAGTAAAAGACCATGTGGATAGTAAAAGAGAAATCAGCATTTCTAAGACAAATTGGAATCACTGAAGTACATTAAAACAAGGCTCAAAGTACAAAGGGATATCTAAAACCCCTGCATACATTTGGTCGTTCTTCTGATTAGAGGAAAGGATCAACTAAAAGTGGACATGGAAATATGTATCGAACTTTTATTCTACAATAAACAAGCCCAAATCTAACACTTGAAATTTATAACAACACAAATAAATTTAATGAGAAACTTATGACATAGATAAAATGGTGAATGGAGTGCATTAACTTAATCAATTTAGGACATGTACAGTGTAACTAGAATAAGGCTAGATTAATAACTTCAACTCATACCTAGTACCTACATAAGTATATAGTAACCTAAATAGATGAGTGGAGTAGAGAAACTTGAAAGAGTAGGCATTCCAAACAACAAAATCAACAGATACTCACAATAGGATGGGCAAGTAGCTCTCGAAAGTTGTAGTTGTAGATGTTTTTTTGAACAAGGTAGTTGTAGATGTTATCTCCCAGCAGTGCAGAAATGCAAAATCCTAACAGATCACAAAAAAAAAGAACTGAATTGAAATGCAAAAAATTTGAACAGACTTATACAGTACAATTTGAAAAGTTACCGAATTTAGCCATCTTCCAAATTGTTATGAAACTGCCACATCTAGCCAAAACTGCCAACTGCAGAAAAACTTCAGTTCTGGAGCAGTAAAAGATAAACTCTTTAGTGTAGATTTCTAACCTCAAATTGATATATCCCTTGCATAAGAAAATGAGATTATAATGAATGTTCCAATACTAAACACAAATGCTGATCTTGAAACATCTTTCCACATTATTAAATCCACTGAAGAAGAGATTCATAAATAAGAATTATTATTATTAGTTGGTATAAATTGAATTGAATGAAAATTTGTAACACGCAATCACATAATTAAAGATGAGAGAGTCACCTAGACTCTGCAACTTGCTTTGGTTTTGTGGAAAAAGCTACTGTGTTCTTCTTCCTTTGGACCCAAACCTTAAAAATCAGTAACACAAATTTTTTTTATAAAAATAATAATAAGGTAAACAAATTAAACCCAAAAGTAAGAAATTGAAACTGAATATAATAATAGTTAAAGTGATCAAATGCCAAATCCTAACAGATTATAAAAAAAATGTGCATTCACTAATATCATATCATATATCATATATGCAGATAAATAGAAAATAAACCATAGACTACTATGAACTCTCATGTAACTCTCATGATTTGAGACAGCAAAAAAGGAATAAATATATCAACAAAACATTTCACAGTCAATAACATACCCGTTTGAGTGAATCAGAGAGTGACTCCACTGCTATGCATACTCAGTAATAGCTCGCATACACAGTTGGATCAATATATGTCATGTTGTCTAGTGGCTTACAGTTTCTCAATGACCCCTTTAAAAATAAGTCAAATTTAATGAGTCACTTTAAGTGCTCTGTCATACTACTTTGGTGTAAGAAGTGGAATAAGCTTCTATAGCAATTGAAAATTAGAGTAGATATGGAACAATGAACTAAAAATAAGTGCAATTGGAAATCACAAATTTAATATCTTCCACTAAAAATCACAATTGTAAACACACCACTACAGTTGAAAAAATAACAGGTGATTACCAACACCCAAAAACAACTTTGTCTTCTAAATTAAATCAATTTTGCAAATTCAATTGTAAGCATACCTTAATGACGGCAGTTTGAGTTGTGAAAGCATGGCGGCGAACGAGTACGACTATTGACGGTTAAATTCGTGGGTTATTGGATTAAGGTTCTTGGAGAGAAGATGATTTTTGGGTTATGGGTTAGGGTTCAAAGTGGTTTATGGGTTCTTGGATATTAGAATTGCCGAGTGTGATTGGAGAAGACGAGTTGAACGATTAATCTGGGAAACAACTTATCTGAGTTCCGATTGCTCTAACTTCAATTTATCTGGGAATCAACCTCTTTGAGTTCCGTTTGCTCTGAGTTTGATTACAGAGGACCGAGATTCCTTTGGGTTTGAAGCCACAAGACGATCGATTTTGAATCTTAGGGTTTGAGTTCAATGTTTGCTGGGAATGGTTTGAAGAAGTTAGAAGAACATTGATTTTTTTTTTCTAGGGTTTGAATTCAATTTTTCCTTGAAGTGGATTGAAGATCGTGGTGATAAATTAGTGATAAATTTTTCCCTGCTTATTTATTTTTTTTATGTGTTTTTTATTATATGATGATTTAGGAACCAAGGACCAGGGTTCGACACCCACCCACCACAAATTTTATTTATTAATTTCATTTTACAATAGCGGTTATGTAAAACGCGCTATTATAGGGTATTAGCTTTAACAGCACTTTTTCAAAAGCGCTAATATAAAGCTGCGCGTTTATGTCTTTAATATCGGTTTCTAACAAAACGCTATTATATGTACTTTGGGTCAAGGCTTTAACAGCGCTTTTTAGAAAGGCGCTATAATAAGGGCTCTGTTTAATCTTTTAATAGCATTTTCAAAAAAGCGCTATTAAATGGGCGCTATTAAAACTCTTTTTTGTAGTAGTGCCTTACTTCCAACGATTCAACAAACATACCAATCCTATTATGATATTTCTCAATTCCATTCTCGTTTACTTTAAAACCTACTTCCCTTCATCGATTAATGAACACCAACGGTTCACTAATCTTCACATCTCTTATGAAAATTACTTCACACACTAGACTTAGAACTCCAAATTGTTCAACCAATTCAACCTACTACCAAATGCACGACTCACATAAAGCTTCTTACTCAAGAATCCGGTACAACATCCGATCCACTTGGATGACAACTTACTTCAAAATCATCACCTCTCAAGAATCATAATCACTTCCTCTTCCTCATATTCGACTCCTTCCGATCAAACAGGTACTTCAACCTTGGTCCACAAAAATGATGCCTTCAAACTTTTAGTGCAAGACACAATCTCCAACCATTCTGAATACTCTTCATCTCACTTAACCAATCTCACTAACGCCCCACGGCGAAACACTTGGTCCGACAACTCCTCTTCTAATAGTTTCTCACAACTTGTTGTTCCCATCCATTCCACTTCGAACAACGTCACCTCTTCCTGAATATTCCGCTTCAAGAACATCTCTACTCATCTCATCTTCTCACGTTCGAAACATCTCGGAGGGATATAACCTTCTCCCCCACTTATCTCAAACCCACTCCTACTCTTCCACTAGAACTTCCGGTGCTCACACCTAACGGTTCTATCGCCTCTAAACATATTCTTCCCAAAAGAAGAAACTAGTATCGACATCGTTTACACGCATGTCGCATACAAGGGACAAAACCTAACCCACGATACCTAAACACTAACACAAATTCATGCAAGCATTCAAGTAACCTATACTTCCCTCACTTCTCAAAGTTAGGAAATCAAAACAACACAAGAAAAATGAACAT